>NC_143050.1:602500-972500 GCF_057628025.1 Oncorhynchus mykiss | reverse complement strand
GTCATTGTCCATTTGGAAGACCCATTTGCGACCAAGCTTTAACTTCCTGACTGATGTCTTGAGATGTTGCTTCAATATATCCACATACTTTTCCGTCCTCATGATGCCATCTATTTTGTGAAGTGCACCAGTCCCTCCTGCAGCAAAGCACCCCCACAACATGATGCTGCCCCCCCCGTGCTTCACGGTTGGGATGGTGTTCTTCGGCTTGCAAGCCTCCCCCTTTTTCTTCCAAAACATAACGATGGTCATTATGGCCAAACAGTTCTATTTTTGTTTCATCAGACCAGAGGACATTTCTCCAAAAAGTACAATCTTTGTCCCCATGTGCAGTTGCAAACCGTAGTCTGGCTTTTTTATGGCGGTTTTGGAGCAGTGGCTTCTTCCATGCTGAGTGGCCTTTCAGGTTATGTTGATATAGGACTTGTTTTACTGTGGATATAGATACTTTTGTGCATCTTTACAAGGTCCTTTGCTGTTGTTCTGGGATTGATTTGCACTTTTCGCACCAAAGTACGTTCATCTCTAGGAGACAGAAGACTCCTTCTTGATCGGTATGACGGCTGCATGATCCCATGGTGTTTATACTTGCGTACTATTGTTTGTACAGATTAACTTGGTACCTTCAGGCGTTTGGAAACTACACCCAAGGATGATCCAGACTTGTGAAGGTCTACACATTTTTTTTTCTGAGGTCTTGGCTGATTTCTTTGGATTTTCCCATGATGCCAAGCGAAGAGGCACTGAGTTTGAAGGTAGGCCTTGAAATACATCTTCAGGTTCACCTCCAATTGACTCAAATGATGTCAATTAGCCTATCAGAAGCTTCTAAAGCCATGACATAATTTTCTGGAATTTTCCAAGCTGTTTAAAGGCACAGTCAGCTTAGTGTATGTAAACTTCTGACCCACTGGAATTGTTATAGAGTGAATTATAAGTGAAATAATCTGTCTTTTAGCAATTGTTGGAAAAATGACTTGTGTCATGGACAAAGTAGATGTCTCAACCGACTTGCCAAAACTATAGTTTGTTAACAAGACATTTGTGGAATGGTTGAAAAACAAGTTTTAATGACTCCATCCTGAGTGCGTGTACATTTCTGCCTCCAACTAGCTGTGTGTGTGAATCCTCTTCAGGCGGAGCGTCAAGCTGTTAACACGACAGTCCAGGGGTCAGCCGCTGACATCGTTAAACTGGCTACCGTCAACATTCAGCAATGTCTTAGAGACACCTACCCTGCTGCTCCTCTCTCACACCAACACACAGGTAACACCTACCCTGCTGCTCCTCTCTCACACCAACACACAGGTAACACCTACCCTGCTGCCCCTCTCTCACACCAACACACAGGTAACACCTACCCTGCTGCTCCTCTCTCACACCAACACACAGGTAACACCTACCCTGCTGCTCCTCTCTCACACCAACACACAGGTAACACCTACCCTGCTGCTCCTCTCTCACACCAACACACAGGTAACACCTACCCTGCTGCTCCTCTCTCACACCAACACACAGGTAACACCTACCCTGCTGCTCCTCTCTCACACCAACACACAGGTAACACCTACCCTGCTGCTCCTCTCTCACACCAACACACAGGTAACACCTACCCTGCTGCTCCTCTCTCACACCAACACACAGGTAACACCTACCCTGCTGCTCCTCTCTCACACCAACACACAGGTAACACCTACCCTGCTGCTCCTCTCTCACACCAACACACAGGTAACACCTACCCTGCTGCTCCTCTCTCACACCAACACACAGGTAACACCTACCCTGCTGCCCCTCTCTCACACCAACACACACATTGGTAACACACACACACACCTACCCTGCTGCCCCTCTCTCACACCAACACACATACACACACACACAGGTAACACACACACCTACCCTGCTGCCTCTCTCTCACACCAACACACACACACAGGTAACACACACAACTACACACACACACACACACAGGTAACACACACACCAACACACACACACAGGTAACACCTACCCTGCTGCCCCTCTCTCACACCAACACACAGGTAACACCTACCCTGCTGCCCCTCTCTCACACCAACACACAGGTAACACCTACCCTGCTGCTCCTCTCTCACACCAACACACAGGTAACACCTACCCTGCTGCCCCTCTCTCACACACAAACCTGAAAAGTTTGCTGTGCGATGTGGAATCTTCATTTGGGAGCACCAGTGCGACTATAAGAAAATGGCCCAGATAATTGTTGCAATGATTACTGTACCACAGCCTCTGGGTGTCATAGTGAAAACACTGAGCTCTGGGTGTCATAGTGAAAACACTGAGCTGTGCTGTACCACAGCCTCTGGGTATCATAGTGAAAACACTGAGCTCTGCTGTACCACAGCCTCTGGGTATCATAGTGAAAACACTGAGCTCTGGGTGTCATAGTGAAAACACTGAGCTCTGCTGTACCACAGCCTCTGGGTATCATAGTGAAAACACTGAGCTCTGCTGTACCACAGCCTCTGGGTATCATAGTGAAAACACTGAGCTCTGGGTGTCATAGTGAAAACACTGAGCTGTGCTGTACCACAGCCTCTGGGTATCGTAGTGAAAACACTGAGCTCTGGGTATCATAGTGAAAACACTGAGCTCTGGGTGTCATAGTGAAAACACTGAGCTCTGCTGTACCACAGCCTCTGGGTATCGTAGTGAAAACACTGAGCTCTGCTGTACCACAGCCTCTGGGTATCATAGTGAAAACACTGAGCTGTGCTGTACCACAGCCTCTGGGTATCATAGTGAAAACACTGAGCTCTGGGTATCATAGTGAAAACACTGAGCTGTGCTGTACCACAGCCTCTGGGTATCATAGTGAAAACACTGAGCTCTGCTGTACCACAGCCTCTGGGTATCATAGTGAAAACACTGAGCTCTGCTGTACCACAGCCTCTGGGTATCATAGTGAAAACACTGAGCTCTGCTGTACCACAGCCTCTGGGTATCATAGTGAAAACACTGAGCTCTGCTGTACCACAGCCTCTGGGTATCGTAGTGAAAACACTGAGCTCTGCTGTACCACAGCCTCTGGGTATCATAGTGAAAACACTGAGCTCTGCTGTACCACAGCCTCTGGGTATCATAGTGAAAACACTGAGCTCTGCTGTACCACAGCCTCTGGGTATCATAGTGAAAACACTGAGCTCTGCTGTACCACAGCCTCTGGGTATCATAGTGAAAACACTGAGCTCTGCTGTACCACAGCCTCTGGGTATCATAGTGAAAACACTATTGACATATGGTACATATTGATGTATACATTATATATTATGGAGAGTCGTGGTAGTGAGGGGTACATATTGATGTATATATTATAGAGAGTCATGGTAGTGAGGGGTACATATTGATGTATATATTATAGAGAGTCATGGTAGTGAGGGGTACATATTGATGTATATATTATAGAGAGTCATGGTAGTGAGGGGTACATATTGATGTATATATTATAGTCATGGTAGTGAGGGGTACATATTGATGTATATATTATAGAGAGTCATGGTAGTGAGGGGTACATATTGATGTATATATTATAGAGAGTCATGGTAGTGAGGGGTACATATTGATGTATATATTATATATTATAGAGAGTCATGGTAGTGAGGGGTACATATTGATGTATATATTATAGAGTCATGGTAGTGAGGGGTACATATTGATGTATATATTATAGAGAGTCATGGTAGTGAGGGGTACATATTGATGTATACATTATATATTATAGAGAGTCATGGTAGTGAGGGGTACATATTGATGTATATATTATAGAGAGTCATGGTAGTGAGGGGTACATATTGATGTATATATTATAGAGAGTCATGGTAGTGAGGGGTACATATTGATGTATATATTATAGAGAGTCATGGTAGTGAGGGGTACATATTAATGTATATATTATAGAGAGTCATGGTAGTGAGGGGTACATATTGATGTATATATTATAGAGAGTCATGGTAGTGAGGGGTACATATTGATGTATACATTATATATTATAGAGAGTCATGGTAGTGAGGGGTACATATTGATGTATATATTATAGAGAGTCATGGTAGTGAGGGGTACATATTGATGTATATATTATAGAGAGTCATGGTAGTGAGGGGTACATATTGATGTATATATTATAGAGAGTCATGGTAGTGAGGGGTACATATTGATGTATATATTATAGAGAGTCATGGTAGTGAGGGGTACATATTGATGTATACATTATATATTATAGAGAGTCATGGTAGTGAGGGGTACATATTAATGTATATATTATATATTATAGAGTGTCATGGTAGTGAGGGGTACATATTGATGTATATATTATAGTCATGGTAGTGAGGGGTACATATTGATGTATATATTATAGAGAGTCATGGTAGTGAGGGGTACATATTGATGTATATATTATAGAGAGTCATGGTAGTGAGGGGTACATATTGATGTATATATTATAGAGTCATGGTAGTGAGGGGTACATATTGATGTATATATTATAGAGAGTCATGGTAGTGAGGGGTACATATTGATGTATATATTATAGAGAGTCATGGTAGTGAGGGGTACATATTGATGTATATATTATAGAGAGTCATGGTAGTGAGGGGTACATATTGATGTATATATTATATATTATAGAGAGTCATGGTAGTGAGGGGTACATATTGATGTATATATTATAGAGAGTCATGGTAGTGAGGGGTACATATTGATGTATACATTATATATTATGGAGAGTCATGGTAGTGAGGGGTACATATTGATGTATATATTATGGAGAGTCATGGTAGTGAGGGGTACATATTGATGTATATATTATAGAGAGTCATGGTAGTGAGGGGTACATATTGATGTATATATTATATATTATAGAGAGTCATGGTAGTGAGGGGTACATATTGATGTATATATTATAGAGAGTCATGGTAGTGAGGGGTACATATTGATGTATATATTATATATTATAGAGAGTCATGGTAGTGAGGGGTACATATTATATATTATAGAGAGTCGTGGTAGTGAGGGGTACATATTATATATTATAGAGAGTCATGGTAGTGAGGGGTACATATTATATATTATAGAGAGTCGTGGTAGTGAGGGGTACATATTATATATTATAGAGAGTCATGGTAGTGAGGGGTACATATTATATATTATAGAGAGTCATGGTAGTGAGGGGTACATATTGATGTATATATTATATATTATAGAGAGTCATGGTAGTGAGGGGTACATATTGATGTATATATTATAGAGAGTCATGGTAGTGAGGGGTACATATTGATGTATATATTATAGAGAGTCATGACAGTGAGGGGTACATATTGATGTATATATTATAGAGAGTCATGGTAGTGAGGGGTACATATTGATGTATATATTATAGAGAGTCATGGTAGTGAGGGGTACATATTGATGTATATATTATATATTATAGAGTGTCGTGGTAGTGAGGGGTACATATTGATGTATATATTATAGAGAGTCATGGTAGTGAGGGGTACATATTGATGTATATATTATATATTATAGAGAGTCGTGGTAGTGAGGGGTACATATTGATGTATATATTATAGAGAGTCATGGTAGTGAGGGGTACATATTGATGTATATATTATATATTATAGAGTCATGGTAGTGAGGGGTACATATTGATGTATATATTATAGAGAGTCATGGTAGTGAGGGGTACATATTGATGTATATATTATAGAGTGTCGTGGTAGTGAGGGGTACATATTGATGTATATATTATAGAGAGTCATGGTAGTGAGGGGTACATATTGATGTATATATTATAGAGAGTCATGGTAGTGAGGGGTACATATTGATGTATATATTATAGAGAGTCATGGTAGTGAGGGGTACATATTGATGTATATATTATAGAGAGTCATGGTAGTGAGGGGTACATATTGATGTATATATTATAGAGAGTCATGGTAGTGAGGGGTACATATTGATGTATATATTATATATTATAGAGAGTCATGGTAGTGAGGGGTACATATTGATGTATATATTATAGAGAGTCATGGTAGTGAGGGGTACATATTGATGTATACATTATATATTATGGAGAGTCATGGTAGTGAGGGGTACATATTGATGTATATATTATGGAGAGTCATGGTAGTGAGGGGTACATATTGATGTATATATTATAGAGAGTCATGGTAGTGAGGGGTACATATTGATGTATATATTATATATTATAGAGAGTCATGGTAGTGAGGGGTACATATTGATGTATATATTATAGAGAGTCATGGTAGTGAGGGGTACATATTGATGTATATATTATATATTATAGAGAGTCATGGTAGTGAGGGGTACATATTATATATTATAGAGAGTCGTGGTAGTGAGGGGTACATATTATATATTATAGAGAGTCATGGTAGTGAGGGGTACATATTATATATTATAGAGAGTCGTGGTAGTGAGGGGTACATATTATATATTATAGAGAGTCATGGTAGTGAGGGGTACATATTATATATTATAGAGAGTCATGGTAGTGAGGGGTACATATTGATGTATATATTATATATTATAGAGAGTCATGGTAGTGAGGGGTACATATTGATGTATATATTATAGAGAGTCATGGTAGTGAGGGGTACATATTGATGTATATATTATAGAGAGTCATGACAGTGAGGGGTACATATTGATGTATATATTATAGAGAGTCATGGTAGTGAGGGGTACATATTGATGTATATATTATAGAGAGTCATGGTAGTGAGGGGTACATATTGATGTATATATTATATATTATAGAGTGTCGTGGTAGTGAGGGGTACATATTGATGTATATATTATAGAGAGTCATGGTAGTGAGGGGTACATATTGATGTATATATTATATATTATAGAGAGTCGTGGTAGTGAGGGGTACATATTGATGTATATATTATAGAGAGTCATGGTAGTGAGGGGTACATATTGATGTATATATTATATATTATAGAGAGTCATGGTAGTGAGGGGTACATATTGATGTATATATTATAGAGAGTCATGGTAGTGAGGGGTACATATTGATGTATATATTATAGAGTGTCGTGGTAGTGAGGGGTACATATTGATGTATATATTATAGAGATTCATGGTAGTGAGGGGTACATATTGATGTATATATTATAGAGAGTCATGGTAGTGAGGGGTACATATTGATGTATATATTATAGAGAGTCATGGTAGTGAGGGGTACATATTGATGTATATATTATGGAGAGTCATGGTAGTGAGGGGTACATATTGATGTATATATTATAGAGAGTCATGGTAGTGAGGGGTACATATTGATGTATATATTATATATTATAGAGAGTCATGGTAGTGAGGGGTACATATTGATGTATATATTATAGAGAGTCATGGTAGTGAGGGGTACATATTGATGTATATATTATATATTATAGAGTCGTGGTAGTGAGGGGTACATATTGATGTATATATTATAGAGAGTCATGGTAGTGAGGGGTACATATTGATGTATATATTATAGAGAGTCATGGTAGTGAGGGGTACATATTGATGTATATATTATATATTATAGAGAGTCATGGTAGTGAGGGGTACATATTATATATTATGGAGAGTCATGGTAGTGAGGGGTACATATTATATATTATGGAGAGTCATGGTAGTGAGGGGTACATATTATATATTATGGAGAGTCATGGTAGTGAGGGGTACATATTATATATTATGGAGAGTCATGGTAGTGAGGGGTACATATTGATGTATATATTATAGAGAGTCATGGTAGTGAGGGGTACATATTTATGTATATATTATAGAGAGTCATGGTAGTGAGGGGTACATATTGATGTATATATTATATATTATAGAGAGTCATGGTAGTGAGGGGTACATATTGATGTATATATTATAGAGAGTCATGGTAGTGAGGGGTACATATTGATGTATATATTATATATTATAGAGAGTCATGGTAGTGAGGGGTACATATTGATGTATATATTATAGAGAGTCATGGTAGTGAGGGGTACATATTGATGTATATATTATAGAGAGTCATGGTAGTGAGGGGTACATATTGATGTATATATTATAGAGAGTCATGGTAGTGAGGGGTACATATTGATGTATATATTATAGAGAGTCATGGTAGTGAGGGGTACATATTGATGTATATATTATAGAGAGTCATGGTTGTGAGGGGTACATATTGATGTATATATTATAGAGAGTCATGGTAGTGAGGGGTACATATTGATGTATATATTATAGAGAGTCATGACAGTGAGGGGTACATATTGATGTATATATTATAGAGAGTCATGGTAGTGAGGGGTACATATTGATGTATATATTATAGAGAGTCATGGTAGTGAGGGGTACATATTGATGTATATATTATAGAGAGTCATGACAGTGAGGGGTACATATTGATGTATATATTATAGAGAGTCATGGTAGTGAGGGGTACATATTGATGTATATATTATAGAGAGTCATGGTAGTGAGGGGTACATATTGATGTATATATTATAGAGAGTCATGGTAGTGAGGGGTACATATTGATGTATATATTATAGAGAGTCATGGTAGTGAGGGGTACATATTGATGTATATATTATAGAGAGTCATGGTAGTGAGGGGTACATATTGATGTATATATTATAGAGAGTCATGGTAGTGAGGGGTACATATTGATGTATATATTATAGAGAGTCATGGTAGTGAGGGGTACATATTGATGTATATATTATAGAGAGTCATGGTAGTGAGGGGTACATATTGATGTATATATTATATATTATAGAGAGTCATGGTAGTGAGGGGTACATATTGATGTATATATTATAGAGTCATGGTAGTGAGGGGTACATATTGATGTATATATTATAGAGAGTCATGGTAGTGAGGGGTACATATTGATGTATATATTATAGAGAGTCATGGTAGTGAGGGGTACATATTGATGTATATATTATAGAGAGTCATGGTAGTGAGGGGTACATATTGATGTATATATTATATATTATAGAGAACCGTGGTCATGGCAGGGCTGTTAAACGTCATCGTGGGGCGTTTTTCATCCTGCAGCTTCATGATGAACTCATCTATGAGACCGCAGAGGAGGACCTCATACAGGTAACACTCTGACCTTTAACCCCTGACCTCATACAGGTAACACTCTGACCTTTAACCCCTGACCTCATACAGGTAACACTCTGACCTTTAACCCCTGACCTCATACAGGTAACAATCTGACCTTCAACACTCTGACCTTTAACCCCTGACCTCATACAGGTAACAATCTGACCTCAAACCCTGACCTTATACGGGTAAAACTCTGACCTTCAACCCTTGACCTCATACAGGTAACACGCTGACCTTTAACCCCTGACCTCATACAGTGTTAGGTTCTAAACAAACAGTAAAAACTACCAGACAACTAGGACAAGCTCAAACCAAGTGTATTCACCCAATGGGCCAGACATGCTCCCACCAGCACCAGTATATAAACCCCCCTCCTTCCCTCTAAACATTACATCTTTGTTGCTAGGCAGGAAGTTAAGTGATGTGGGTAATAAAATGTTCCTTCAATGGGGAGGTCTGGTAAATTATATTTCTATGTTTGTACCGTCTTTCTGTCTAGGTGGCTCAAATAGTGAAAAGAGAGATGGAGAGTGCTGTGAAGCTCTATGTTAAGCTGAAAGCCAAGGTCAAGGTGGGACCCAGCTGGGGGAACCTGCAGGACCTGGACATCTGAACAACGTCCCAATGATCTCCCCTTCCTCCCAATGATCTCCCCTTCCTCCCAAAGGACCTGAACAACGTCCCAATGATCTCCCCTTCCTCCCAATTATCTCCCCTTCCTCCCAACGGGCCTGAACAATGTCCCAATGATCTCCCCTTCGTCCCAATGATCTCCCCTTCCTCCCAAAGGATCTGAACGTCCCAATGATCTCCCCTTCGTCCCAATGGACCTGAACAACGTCCCAATGATCTCCCCTTCCTCCCAATGATCTCCCCTTCCTCCCAAAGGATCTGAACAACGTCCCAATGATCTCCCCTTCCTCCCAATGATCTCCCCTTCCTCCCAAAGGATCTGAACAACGTCCCAATGATCTCCCCAACGTCCCAATGATCTCCCCTTCCTCCCAATGGACCTGAACAACGTCCCAATGATCTTCCCTTCCTCCCAATGGACCTGAACAACGTCCCAATGATCTTCCCTTCCTCCCAATGATCACCCCTTCGTCCCAATGATCTCCCCTTCCTCCCAAAGGATCTGAACAACGTCCCAATGATCTTCCCTTCCTCCCAAAGGATCTGAACAACGTCCCAATGATCTCCCCTTCCTCCCAAAGGATCTGAACAATGTCCCAATGATCTCCCCTTCCTCCCAACGGGCCTGAACAATGTCCCAATGATCTAAACAATGTCCCAATGATCTCCCCTTCCTCCCAATTATCTCCCCTTCCTCCCAACGGGCCTGAACAATGTCCCAATGATCTCCCCTTCCTCCCAATTATCTCCCCTTCCTCCCAACGGGCCTGAACAACGTCCCAATGATCTCCCCTTCCTCCCAACGGGCCTGAACAATGTCCCAATGATCTCCCCTTCCTCCCAATGATCTCCCCTTCAAGAGGAAGGAGGTGTTATTGGGACCTGTTGGTGACAGAGCAGAGGCACAGTATTTATGAATATCTCAAGGAGTTCCACAGTGTGTGACTTTGTTTAATGTTTGTGTCTTGAACATATTTTTTAACCAGCGTACTGAATTGAATGTAACGAGGACTTTAGTGGGTCCACATCAACCTGCTGAGATGAAGGGGAAATGTGATGTTTTCATCCCAGTAATACTGATATAACAGGGTGTGGTTACTGTCCACTATAAATAATACTGATATAACATGGTGTGGTTACTGTCCACTATTGATAGAACATGGTGTGGTTACAGTAGAGATAAACCAATATTCCTGATATGAAGAATAAATTACTAATCTTCTGTGAAATTGTAAGTTATGATTCTTGGTTGGTTTGGTTTCTACAGTGGGCTGTTGAGTTGAATGAAACTCAGAAAATGGTTCTAATTACATCCTGAAAAGAATAATACTTGATTTATATTTATTTTATTTCACAAATGGTACAGATCTACCAGCGCCTAACATCAAGCCTGGTTCGTCTTCTAGGAGAGGAAGGTTCGGACGGTGCCCTTGACCAGTCCTCTGCAGATGGGACATTTCCTCAGAGAGGGAGCACACTCCTTACAGACCACCAGGTGACCACACGGGATGAAGACAATGTTCACCTCCTTGTCCATACACACCTTACAGGTCCGCTCCTCCTGCAGGCGCCGTAGCTGCTCCTCCATCGGCAGGTCTGGAGGGGAGGAGGGGGAGAGGGAGGGGGGAGGAAGAGGAGGAGAGTGGGGGAAGGGAGATGGAGTGGGAAGAATAGAGATGCAAAGTGAAAAACAACAGTAAACAGGAAGGGAAAGAGGATGCCTCAGCAGTTCAACTGAAATGTGTCTTCCTGAATCAGAGGTGCAGGGGGCCATAATCAACGTCATCGGCGCCCAGGGAACAGTTGTTATAGGCTAACTGCCTTGCTCAAAGGCAAAACGGCAGAGTTTTCCACCTTGCTGGCTTGGGGATTTGAATGATGCTGCGCTCCCCTTGGGGCCGTCAGTGATGCAGCGCTCCCCTTGGGGCCGTCAGAGATGCAGCGCTCCCCTTGGGGCCGTCAGTGATGCTGTGCTCCCCTTGGGGCCGTCAGAGATGCAGGGCTCCCCTTGGGGCCGTCAGAGATGCAGGGCTCCCCTTGGGCCGTCAGTGATGCAGCGCTCCCCTTGGGGCCGTCAGAGATGCAGCGCTCCCCTTGGGGCCATCAGAGATGCAGGGCTCCCCTTGGGGCCGTCAGAGATGCAGCGCTCCCCTTGGGGCCGTCAGAGATGCAGGGCTCCCCTTGGGGCCGTCAGAGATGCAGGGCTCCCCTTGGGGCCGTCAGTGATGCAGGGCTCCCCTTGGGGCCGTCAGTGATGCAGGGCTCCCCTTGGGGCCGTCAGCGCTCCCCTTGGGGCCGTCAGTGATGCAGCGCTCCCCTTGGGGCCGTCAGTGATGCAGGGCTCCCCTTGGGGCCGTCAGAGATGCAGGGCTCCCCTTGGGGCCGTCAGTGATGCAGGGCTCCCCTTGGGGCCATCAGAGATGCAGGGCTCCCCTAGGGGCCGTCAGTGATGCAGCGCTCCCCTTGGGGCCGTCAGTGATGCAGGGCTCCCCTTGGGGCCGTCAGTGATGCAGGGCTCCCCTTGGGGCCGTCAGTGATGCAGGGCTCCCCTTGGGGCCGTCAGAGATGCAGGGCTCCCCTTGGGGCCGTCAGTGATGCTGGGCTCCCCTAGGGGCCGTCAGAGATGCAGGGCTCCCCTTGGGGCCGTCAGCACTCCCCTTGGGGCCGTCAGTGATGCAGGGCTCCCCTTGGGGCCGTCAGTGATGCAGGGCTCCCCTTGGGGCCGTCAGTGATGCAGGGCTCCCCTTGGGGCCGTCAGTGATGCAGGGCTCCCCTTGGGGCCGTCAGTGATGCAGGGCTCCCCTTGGGGCCGTCAGTGATGCAGGGCTCCCCTTGGGGCCATCAGCGCTCCCCTTGGGGCCGTCAGTGATGCAGGGCTCCCCTTGGGGCCGTCAGTGATGCAGCGCTCCCCTTGGGGCCATCAGAGATGCAGGGCTCCCCTTGGGGCCATCAGAGATGCAGGGCTCCCCTAGGGGCCGTCAGTGATGCAGCGCTCCCCTTGGGGCCATCAGAGATGCAGGGCTCCCCTTGGGGCCATCAGAGATGCAGGGCTCCCCTTGGGGCCGTCAGTGATGCAGGGCTCCCCTTGGGGCCGTCAGTGATGCAGGGCTCCCCTAAGGGCCGTCAGTTTTTGCTTAGTCATTATGGGGTAAGCATGTGTACCAAATTTTGTTACAATACGAATATCGTTGACTGATTTATATGCCAGCCCACGTGAATACATATTGGTCAATAAAAGCCATGTCGTTTTAGGTACTAGTCTGGGAAGTATTGCGTTGAGAGACCATTGTCCATAGATGCCGCAGATCATTAATTCGGTGCCAGATGAGTAGTGTTGTCATTCTAAATGCCGTTGAATCCTTCTTGGTGGACCCTATGTGCTGAATTTCACGACTTTGGATCAAACGGGGTTAGGGGCGTCACCTTTCAAAGTTAGCGTTTTCAACTGATGGTTATAGCGCCACCATCTGGCAAATCAGTGTAATTTTCTAAATGACAGATCTCTATGGCAAACGCATCTCTCACCCTTGTTTCATCAAAAATCGGGCCAGTGCTGTCTGACATGTAGCGTGTGATGAGCATACAAACAGACAGAGACAAATCCACACAAACACCGACTGACACATGGTAACGTACACACCGCTCTCTTACTAGTGCAGGGTAGAGCGAGGCAATGAGGCCTCAGAACCACCCACTCAATCACTGCTGACAGCCAATAGCAGCTCTCAGGAGATTAAACCCCTCCCATAGGATGACACTTCTGACCCCGCCCATCCATCCCAGTTCCAAGGCCTCATTCCACAGGCCAGCAGGTCTCTAAGCCAAAGCTACAAGCAGAAAAAAGCCCTGTATGTAGAGATGTGTGTGTGTGTGCGTGTGTGTGTCTACAGCCAGGCAGTGTGTGTGTGTGTGTCTACAGCCAGGCAGTGTGTGTGTCTATAGCCAGGCAGTGTGGGTGTGTGTGTGTGTGTGTCTATAGCCAGGCAGTGTGTGTGTGTGTGTGTCTATAGCCAGGCAGTGTGTGTGTGTGTGTCTATAGCCAGGCAGTGTGTGTGTGTGTGTCTATAGCCAGGCAGTGTGTGTGTGTGTGTCTATAGCCAGGCAGTGTGTGTGTGTGTGTCTATAGCCAGGATGTGTGTGTGTGTGTGTCTATAGCCAGGATGTGTGTGTGTGTCTATAGCCAGGCTGTGTGCGTGTGTGTGTCTATAGCCAGGCAGTGTGTGCGCGTGTGTGTGTCTATAGCCAGGCAGTGTGTGTGTGCGTGTCTATAGCCAGGCAGTGTGTGTGTGTCTACAGCCAGGCAGTGTGTGTGTGTGTGTCTATAGCCAGGCAGTGTGTGTGTGTGTGTGTGTGTGTCTATAGCCAGGCAGTGTGTGTGTGTGTGTGTGTGTGTGTGTCTATAGCCAGGCAGTGTGTGTGTGTCTACAGCCAGGCAGTGTGTGTGTGTGTGTGTGTGTGTGTCTATAGCCAGGCAGTGTGTGTGTGTGTGTGTGTGTGTGTGTCTATAGCCAGGCAGTGTGTGTGTGTGTGTGTGTGTCTATAGCCAGGCAGTGTGTGTCTATAGCCAGGCAGTGTGTGTGTGTGTGTGTGTCTATAGCCAGGCAGTGTGTGTGTGTGTGTCTATAGCCAGGCAGTGTGTGTGTCTATAGCCAGGCAGTGTGTGTGTGTGTGTGTGTCTATAGCCAGGCAGTGTGTGTGTGTGTGTGTCTATAGCCAGGCAGTGTGTGTGTGTGTGTCTATAGCCAGGCAGTGTGTGTGTGTGTGTCTATAGCCAGGCAGTGTGTGTGTCTATAGCCAGGTAGTGTGTGTGTGTGTGTGTCTATAGCCAGGTAGTGTGTGTGTGTGTGTATATATATATACCTGAGAGATCTTGACTTGGTGATGAGGCTTCATTTGCCTGGGCTGAAAGGGTCAATGAGAACAAGAATTAAACATAAGTTTGAAATTAAACTGAACTGAGCTGGGTGAAGTGGGACTAACTGAGCTGAGCTGGGTGAAGTGGGACTAACTGAGCTGAGCGAAGTGGGACTAACTGAGCTGAGCTGGGTGAAGTGGGACTAACTGAACTGAGCTGGGTGAAGTGGGACTAACTGAACTGAGCTGGGTGAAGTGGGACTAACTGAACTGAGCTGGGTGAAGTGGGACTAACTGAGCTGAGCTGGGTGAAGTGGGACTAACTGAACTGAGCTGGGTGAAGTGGGACTAACTGAGCTGAGCTGGGTGAAGTGGGACTAACTGAACTGAGCTGGGTGAAGTGGGACTAACTGAGCTGAGCTGGGTGAAGTGGGACTAACTGAGCTGAGCTGGGTGAAGTGGGACTAACTGAGCTGAGCTGGGTGAAGTGGGACTAACTGAGCTGAGCTGGGTGAAGTGGGACTAACTGAGCTGAGCTGGGTGAAGTGGGACTAACTGAGCTGAGCTGGGTGAAGTGGGACTAACTGAACTGAGCTGGGTGAAGTGGGACTAACTGAACTGAGCTGGGTGAAGTGGGACTAACTGAGCTGAGCTGGGTGAAGTGGGACTAACTGAACTGAGCTGGGTGAAGTGGGACTAACTGAACTGAGCTGGGTGAAGTGGGACTAACTGAACTGAGCTGGGTGAAGTGGGACTAACTGAGCTGAGCGAAGTGGGACTAACTGAGCTGAGCTGGGTGAAGTGGGACTAACTGAACTGAGCTGGGTGAAGTGGGACTAACTGAACTGAGCTGGGTGAAGTGGGACTAACTGAACTGAGCTGGGTGAAGTGGGACTAACTGAGCTGAGCTGGGTGAAGTGGGACTAACTGAACTGAGCTGGGTGAAGTGGGACTAACTGAGCTGAGCTGGGTGAAGTGGGACTAACTGAGCTGAGCTGGGTGAAGTGGGACTAACTGAGCTGAGCTGGGTGAAGTGGGACTAACTGAGCTGAGCTGGGTGAAGTGGGACTAACTGAGCTGAGCTGGGTGAAGTGGGACTAACTGAACTGAGCTGGGTGAAGTGGGACTAACTGAGCTGAGCTGGGTGAAGTGGGACTAACTGAGCTGAGCTGGGTGAAGTGGGACTAACTGAACTGAGCTGGGTGAAGTGGGACTAACTGAACTGAGCTGGGTGAAGTGGGACTAACTGAGCTGAGCTGGGTGAAGTGGGACTAACTGAACTGAGCTGGGTGAAGTGGGACTAACTGAACTGAGCTGGGTGAAGTGGGACTAACTGAGCTGAGCTGGGTGAAGTGGGACTAACTGAACTGAGCTGGGTGAAGTGGGACTAACTGAACTGAGCTGGGTGAAGTGGGACTAACTGAACTGAGCTGGGTGAAGTGGGACTAACTGAACTGAGCTGGGTGAAGTGGGACTAACTGAACTGAGCTGGGTGAAGTGGGACTAACTGAACTGAGCTGGGTGAAGTGGGACTAACTGAACTGAGCGAAGTGGGACTAACTGAACTGAACTGGGTGAAGTGGGACTAACTGAGCTGGGTGAAGTGGGACTAACTAGACTGAACTGAGCTGGGTGAAGTGGGACTACCTGAACTGAGTGAAGTGGGACTAACTGAGTGAAGTGGGTCTAACTGAACTGAGCTGGGTGAAGTGGGACTAACTAGACTGAACTGAGTGAAGTGGGACTGACTGAACTGAGTGAAGTGGGTCTAACTTAACTGAGCTGGGTGAAGTGGGACTAACTAGATGATACTTTATAACTCAGGCTCAGCATAGCCCTGAGCTGTAAAATAAACTTTATATACAAGGATGGGTCAATCTGATGGTTTAGTAGGCTGACCTAGATCAGTTGTGTGCCTGACCCCTGATCTACCCACCAATCATTCCCACAGACAAGCTCAGAACGATACAACACATCCCACCATCCTTCCCAAACCTGGAGCTGCACACCCCATGACAAGGGGTTAAGGAGCTGAGGATTCCAAAACTAGGGGTTAAGGAGCTGAGGATTCCAAAACTAGGGGTTAAGGAGCTGAGGATTCCAAAACTAGGGGTTGAGAGCAGAAGGGACTAGGGGTTAGGGAGCTAGGCATTAGGAAACTAGGGCTTAGGGAGCTAGGGGTCTTAGGAAATTGAGGATTAGGAGCAGAATAGAGCTAGGAAGTAAAGGGACTATGAGTTAGGGGACTAGGGCGAGCCACAGTGAGGGATGTTCAAGGTCAAGTCTAGCAGGTTAGGGTAAGGGGAAAAGAAGTTAGGGTGTGAGGTAAGAGTTGAAAGGTCAGAAGTAAGGTTTACCCATAAGGTCTCTGAGCAGGTAGACATCGTTCTTCTGGATCCAGTTCCTGAAGACCTCAGCTGCTGCGTTCCCTTTAGTCAAGACCAAGTCTATCAGTTTGGCTGTCTGCTGCTGAGAGGACTGGCCCTGTAGACCACTGTATTCCTCTCCACCTGAAGAAACAGGGGTCAGAGGTCAGCACCAAGTCTATCAGTCTGGCTGTCTGCTGCTGAGAGGACTGGCCCTGTAGACCACTGTATTCCTCTCCACCTGAAGAGACAGGGGGTTAGAGGTCGGCTGCTGGCCCTGTAGACCACTGTATTCCTCTCCACCTAGGAGGTCAGGGGGTTAGAGGTCGGCTGCTGGGAGGACTGGCCCTGGAGACCACTGTTCTCTTCACCTGCTGTAGAGGTATCATAACACCAATATAGTACTGTAGTAGTAGCATATTTGTAATGATATACTGATGGGCGCTCCAGGACCGACTAAACATTAATATTGTAGTAGTAGCAGCTTGTAGTATATACCATGTATTAGTAACATACTGATGAACCTCCTCAGGGAACAGAACGTCAAGACAGACTCAACACTCTTCACAACATAAATAATATAATATTCATTAGTACTGTAGTAATATATTAGTAGTATAGACGTACTGATGACGTTCTGTTCTCTGAGGAGGTCCAAGACAGACTCAACACTCTTCACAACATAAATAATAATATAATATTCATTAGTACTGTAGTAATATATTAGTAGTATAGACGTACTGATGACATTCTGCTCTCGGAGGTGCTCCAGGACAGACTCAACACTCTTCAGGCGCAGGACCAACGCTGCCTGGTGTCTCTTCAAGAACGAATTACCATCTGGAGAGAAGAGAGAGAGCGTTGGGAGAGGGAGAGAGCGTTGGGAGAGGGAGAGAGCGTTGGGAGAGAGCGTTGGGAGAGAGCGTTGGGAGAGAGCGTTGGGAGAGGGCGTTGGGAGAGGGCGTTGGGAGAGGGCGTTGGGAGAGGGCGTTGGGAGAGGGAGAGAGCGTTGGCATTCGATTCAGTTGGAGTCTGGCACCAGAAGCTTATTAACTGGGCCAAGCCAGAGGACAACAACTTCTCCCTCAACGTCAGCAAGACAAAGGAGCTGATCGTGGACTACAGGAAACGGAGAGCAAGAGGACAAGTACATTAGTGTCTAGTTTGAGAAACAGACACCTCACAAGTCGTCAACCGGCAGCTTCATTAAATAGTACCCGCAAAACACCAGTCTCAACGTCAACAGTGAAGAGGCGACTCCGGGAAGCCGGCCTTCTAGGCAGAGTTGTCAAGACAAAGCCACATCTCAGACTGGCCAATAAAAAGAAAAGATTAAGATGGGCAAAGGAAAACCCGTTTTGCGGGTCCTATTTAATGAAGCTGCCAGTTGAGGACTTGTGAAGCGTCTGTTTCTCAAACTAGACACTCTAATGTACTTGTCCTCTTGCTCAGTTGTGCACCGGGGCCTCCCACTCCTCTTTCTATTCTGGTTAGAGTCAGTTTACGCTCTTCTGTGAAGGGAGTAGTACACAGCATTTTATCGGATCGGCAATTTCTTGGCAATTTCTCGCATGGAATAGCCTTCATGTCTCAGAACTAGAATAGAAGAAAGGTCTTTGTTTCTGGACATTTTGAGCCTGTAATCGAACCCACAAATGCTGATGCTCCAGATTCTCAACTAGTCTAAAGGCCAGTTTTATTGCTTCTTTAATCAGCACAACAGTTTCCAGCTGTGCTAAAATGATTGCAAAAGGGTTTTCTAATGATGAATTAGCCTTTTAAAATGATGAAATGATAAACTTTATATTAGCTAACACAACGTGCCATTGGAACACAGGAGTGATGGTTGCTGATAATGGGCCTCTGTACACCTATGTAGATATTTCCAGCTACAATAGTCATTTACAACATTAACAATGTCTACACTGTATTTCTGAATGATGATATTTTAATGGACCAAAAACAGGGAACTTCTAAGTGACACCAAACTTTTGACCGGTACTGTACATACCTCCTACCCCTGCACGTTGACTTGGTACTCCGTGTGTATATAGAGCCAAGTTATCGTTACTCGTTGTGTATTTATTCAGCTCTTGGTATCCACCCGCTGTGTAAGCATATGACTAATACAATTTGATTTGAACCCTAGAAACAGACGTCTGCTGTACCAGAAGCCATCTCCTCGGTCAGCATCTCCCCTCCTCTACCTCCCTCCCAAGCCATCTCCTCGGTCAGCATCTCCCCTCCCTCCCATCAGCCGTACCAGAAGCCATCTCCTCGGTCAGCATCTCCCCTCCCTCCGTACCACAAGCCATCTCCTCGGTCAGAATCTCCCCTCCCTCCCTCCCATCAGCCGTACCAGAAGCCATCTCCTCGGTCAGCATCTCCCCTCCCTCCGTACCACAAGCCATCTCCTCGGTCAGAATCTCCCCTCCCTCCCTCCCATCAGCCGTACCAGAAGCCATCTCCTCGGTCAGCATCTCCCCTCCCTCCGTACCAGAAGCCATCTCCTCGGTCAGCATCTCCCCTCCCTCCCTCCCATCAGCCGTACCAGAAGCTATCTCCTCGGTCAGCATCTCCCCTCCCTCCCTCCCATCAGCCGTACCAGAAGCCATCTCCTCGGTCAGCATCTCCCCTCCCTCCGTACCACAAGCCATCTCCTCGGTCAGAATCTCCCCTCCCTCCCTCCCATCAGCCGTACCAGAAGCCATCTCCTCGGTCAGCATCTCCCCTCCCTCCGTACCAGAAGCCATCTCCTCGGTCAGCATCTCCCCTCCCTCCCTCCCATCAGCCGTACCAGAAGCTATCTCCTCGGTCAGCATCTCCCCTCCCTCCCTCCCATCAGCCGTACCAGAAGCCATCTCCTCGGTCAGAATCTCCCCTCCCTCCCTCCCATCAGCCGTACCAGAAGCCATCTCCTCGGTCAGCATCTCTTTCTCCTCCTCTCTCTTTTGGTCCTCGGCAGACAGCAGGTCTGAGACCAGTTCCTGGACCGTCTTGTAGTTCTCTCCGATGGTCAGTATCTTACTCTGGACCTGTAGATTATAGACACACAAGACTGTGAGTCCCTCTGCTTAAAACCTCTTGATTTTAGGGGGCAGTATTTTCATTTTTGGGAAAAAAACATTCCCGTTTTAAACGGGATATTTTGTCAGGAAAAGATGCTAGAATATGCACATAATTGACAGCTTTGGATAGAAAACACTAACGTTTCCAAAACTGTAAAGATATTGTCTGTGAGTATAACAGAACTGATGTTGCAGGTGAAAGCCTGAGAAAAATCCAATCTGGAAGTGCCCCAGGTTGTGAAAGCGCTACGTTCGATATTATGGAGCTAATTTTGAATATTTTTCGGCGTTGTGGTGACCGCAATTTCCGGGCGTTTTCTCAGTCAAAGGTGAAGAACAAACGGAGCTATTTCGCCTACAAAAATAATATTTTGGGAAAAAAATGAACTTTGGCTGTCTACCTGGGAGTCTCGTGAGTGAAAACATCCGAAGTTCATCAAAGGTAAACGATTTAATTTGATTGCTTTTCTGATTTCCGTGACAAGATTGCCTGCTGCTAGCAAGGCATAATGCTACGCTAGGCTATCGATAAACTTACACAAATGCTTGTCTAGCTTTGGCTGTAAAGCATATTTTGAAAATCTGAGATGACAGGGTGATTAACAAAAGGCTAAGCTGTGTCTCAATATATTTCACTTGTGATTTTCATGAATAGGAATATTTTCTAGGAAGATTTGTCACTACAGGTTAATGGAAATATACACTGAACAATGATATAAAAACGCAACATGCAACAATTTCAATGATTCTACTGAGTTACAGTTCATATGAGGAAATCAGTCAAATTAACATTAAATTCTCTGGCAACAGCTCTGATGGACATTCCTGCAGTCAGCATGCCAATTGCACGCTCCCTCAAAACTTGAGACTTCGTGGCATTGTGTTGTGTGACAAAACTGCACACCTGTCTGGATTATTTTGTTAAAGGACAAATGCTCACTAACAGGGATGTAAACAAATTTGTGCATAGAATGAGAGATATACGCTTTCTGTGTGTATGGGAGAACATTTTTTTTTGTCACTCAGCGTCATGGAATATAATTAGATTATGTACCGTCTGCTTGACCAGGCCTCGCTCAAATCCCATCTCTAGAGCCGACACAACCACCGGAGTGTTCATCATCACTGCATCTTCCGACCGCTCCTCACCTGGACCCAGGTTCACCACTAGAGGGGGAGGGGTGAGCGAGAGAGAGAGGGAGAGAGAGGGGGAGAGCGGGTGCGGGAGAGAGGGAGGGAGGGCGCGAGAGAGAGAGAGAGAGAGAAAAACTGTTAGCGTTATGGTTGCTGCTATGGAAACCAGTAGTTCCCTTTCAGTGGGTCACTCGATACAACACAGCTATGGAGAGTGGAGCTCGACCACCCCATAATGAAGAGCTCTAAAATCATCACGCCTGACAAGCCCAATGAAAGGTACTGGAAGCCCTGCTTTCTCCAGGCGATAAAACCGAGGCTCGGGTTAATTCCCGCAATTCTTCCGCTCTTCACCTCGCTGAGCAGAACGATTCACACATTTGAATGAAACTGTCAAGCGTTGCTACAACAGTGTGTTCTTCATCTCTGGATGTTGTCAGAGTTTAGTCTGTTTTCCTACAACACCTAGTTATTCTTCTGCCTGTTTAGTTAACTTGCTATAAGTAAGATGGTAAAGTCAGGTGTTCAGTTAATTCGCTGTAAACACACAGCAGCTACTATATTAAAAAAAATACAATAATAAATTAATATATTATTAGAATTGTTTTGTTATATATTGTCAAGACACCAAGTGTCCAAATACTTTAATTGTTACTCACTTGGTGGGTCCACAAACTCCCTGGAGATGCTGTCCCCATTGGTCAGGAGCTGTAGGGGGAGGAGCCAGGAGAGTTAACTTCCTGTTTCGACTGATGTTCAGATCAGTCAGATGATGGATCTTTATTCACATCACAATGTTCTACCAGACACCTAATCAATACACACCAAATCAATATATGGTTGTATAAACAGGTCATTGATGTTAGGGTGTGAATACGGTGTATAAACAGGTCATTGATGTTAGGGTGTGAATACGGTGTATAAACAGGTCATTGATGTTAGGGTGTGAATACGGTGTATAAACAGGTCATTGATGTTAGGGTGTGAATACGGTGTATAAACAGGTCATTGATGTTAGGGTGTGAATACGGTGTATAGACATGTCATTGATGTTAGGGTGTGAATACGGTGTATAAACAGGTCATTGATGTTAGGGTGTGAATACGGTGTATAAACAGGTCATTGATGTTAGGGTGTGAATACGGTGTATAGACAGGTCATTGATGTTAGGGTGTGAATACGGTGTATAAACAGGTCATTGATGTTAGGGTGTGAATACGGTGTATAGACAGGTCATTGATGTTAGGTGTGAATACGGTGTATAGACAGGTCATTGATGTTAGGTGTGAATACGGTGTATAGACAGGTCATTGATGTTAGGGTGTGAATACGGTGTATAGACAGGTCATTGATGTTAGGTGTGAATACGGTGTATAGACAGGTCATTGATGTTAGGTGTGAATACGGTGTATAAACAGGTCATTGATGTTAGGTGTGAATACGGTGTATAGACAGGTCATTGATGTTAGGGTGTGAATACGGTGTATAAACAGGTCATTGATGTTAGGTGTGAATACGGTGTATAGACAGGTCATTGATGTTAGGGTGTGAATACGGTGTATAGACAGGTCATTGATGTTAGGGTGTGAATACGGTGTATAGACAGGTCATTGATGTTAGGGTGTGAATACGGTGTATAAACAGGTCATTGATGTTAGGGTGTGAATACGGTGTATAGACAGGTCATTGATGTTAGGGTGTGAATACGGTGTATAAACAGGTCATTGATGTTAGGGTGTGAATACGGTGTATAGACAGGTCATTGATGTTAGGTGTGAATACGGTGTATAGACAGGTCATTGATGTTAGGTGTGAATACGGTGTATAGACAGGTCATTGATGTTAGGGTGTGAATACGGTGTATAGACAGGTCATTGATGTTAGGTGTGAATACGGTGTATAGACAGGTCATTGATGTTAGGTGTGAATACGGTGTATAAACAGGTCATTGATGTTAGGTGTGAATACGGTGTATAGACAGGTCATTGATGTTAGGGTGTGAATACGGTGTATAAACAGGTCATTGATGTTAGGTGTGAATACGGTGTATAGACAGGTCATTGATGTTAGGGTGTGAATACGGTGTATAGACAGGTCATTGATGTTAGGGTGTGAATACGGTGTATAGACAGGTCATTGATGTTAGGGTGTGAATACGGTGTATAAACAGGTCATTGATGTTAGGGTGTGAATACGGTGTATAAACAGGTCATTGATGTTAGGTGTGAATACGGTGTATAAACAGGTCATTGATGTTAGGGTGTGAATACGGTGTATAAACAGGTCATTGATGTTGGGTGTGAATACGGTGTATAGACAGGTCATTGATGTTAGGGTGTGAATACGGTGTATAAACAGGTCATTGATGTTAGGTGTGAATACGGTGTATAGACAGGTCATTGATGTTAGGGTGTGAATACGGTGTATAAACAGGTCATTGATGTTAGGTGTGAATACGGTGTATAGACAGGTCATTGATGTTAGGGTGTGAATACGGTGTATAAACAGGTCATTGATGTTAGGTGTGAATACGGTGTATAGACAGGTCATTGATGTTAGGTGTGAATACGGTGTATAAACAGGTCATTGATGTTAGGGTGTGAATACGGTGTATAAACAGGTCATTGATGTTAGGGTGTGAATACGGTGTATAGACAGGTCATTGATGTTAGGGTGTGAATACGGTGTATAGACAGGTCATTGATGTTAGGGTGTGAATACGGTGTATAGACAGGTCATTGATGTTAGGGTGTGAATACGGTGTATAAACAGGTCATTGATGTTAGGTGTGAATACGGTGTATAAACAGGTCATTGATGTTAGGGTGTGAATACGGTGTATAGACAGGTCATTGATGTTAGGTGTGAATACGGTGTATAGACAGGTCATTGATGTTAGGGTGTGAATACGGTGTATAGACAGGTCATTGATGTTAGGGTGTGAATACGGTGTATAGACAGGTCATTGATGTTAGGGTGTGAATACGGTGTATAGACAGGTCATTGATGTTAGGGTGTGAATACGGTGTATAAAGAGGTAATTGATGTTAGGGTGTGAATACGGTGTATAGACAGGTCATTGATGTTAGGGTGTGAATACGGTGTATAGACAGGTCATTGATGTTAGGGTGTGAATACGGTGTATAAACAGGTCATTGATGTTAGGTGTGAATGCGGTGTATAGACATGTCATTGATGTTAGGGTGTGAATACGGTGTATAGACAGGTCATTGATGTTAGGGTGTGAATACGGTGTATAGACAGGTCATTGATGTTAGGGTGTGAATACGGTGTATAAAGAGGTCATTGATGTTAGGGTGTGAATACGGTGTATAAAGAGGTCATTGATGTTAGGGTGTGAATACGGTGTATAAAGAGGTCATTGATGTTAGGGTGTGAATACGGTGTATAGACAGGTCATTGATGTTAGGTGTGAATACGGTGTATAGACAGGTCATTGATGTTAGGGTGTGAATACGGTGTATAAAGAGGTCATTGATGTTAGGTGTGAATACGGTGTATAAACAGGTCATTGATGTTAGGGTGTGAATACGGTGTATAGACAGGTCATTGATGTTAGGGTGTGAATACGGTGTATAGACAGGTCATTGATGTTAGGGTGTGAATACGGTGTATAAACAGGTCATTGATGTTAGGGTGTGAATACGGTGTATAAACAGGTCATTGATGTTAGGTGTGAATACGGTGTATAAACAGGTCATTGATGTTAGGGTGTGAATACGGTGTATAAACAGGTCATTGATGTTGGGTGTGAATACGGTGTATAGACAGGTCATTGATGTTAGGGTGTGAATACGGTGTATAAACAGGTCATTGATGTTAGGTGTGAATACGGTGTATAGACAGGTCATTGATGTTAGGGTGTGAATACGGTGTATAAACAGGTCATTGATGTTAGGTGTGAATACGGTGTATAGACAGGTCATTGATGTTAGGGTGTGAATACGGTGTATAAACAGGTCATTGATGTTAGGTGTGAATACGGTGTATAGACAGGTCATTGATGTTAGGTGTGAATACGGTGTATAAACAGGTCATTGATGTTAGGGTGTGAATACGGTGTATAAACAGGTCATTGATGTTAGGGTGTGAATACGGTGTATAGACAGGTCATTGATGTTAGGTGTGAATACGGTGTATAGACAGGTCATTGATGTTAGGGTGTGAATACGGTGTATAGACAGGTCATTGATGTTAGGGTGTGAATACGGTGTATAAACAGGTCATTGATGTTAGGTGTGAATACGGTGTATAAACAGGTCATTGATGTTAGGGTGTGAATACGGTGTATAGACAGGTCATTGATGTTAGGTGTGAATACGGTGTATAGACAGGTCATTGATGTTAGGGTGTGAATACGGTGTATAGACAGGTCATTGATGTTAGGGTGTGAATACGGTGTATAGACAGGTCATTGATGTTAGGGTGTGAATACGGTGTATAGACAGGTCATTGATGTTAGGGTGTGAATACGGTGTATAAAGAGGTAATTGATGTTAGGGTGTGAATACGGTGTATAGACAGGTCATTGATGTTAGGGTGTGAATACGGTGTATAGACAGGTCATTGATGTTAGGGTGTGAATACGGTGTATAAACAGGTCATTGATGTTAGGTGTGAATGCGGTGTATAGACATGTCATTGATGTTAGGGTGTGAATACGGTGTATAGACAGGTCATTGATGTTAGGGTGTGAATACGGTGTATAGACAGGTCATTGATGTTAGGGTGTGAATACGGTGTATAAAGAGGTCATTGATGTTAGGGTGTGAATACGGTGTATAAAGAGGTCATTGATGTTAGGGTGTGAATACGGTGTATAAAGAGGTCATTGATGTTAGGGTGTGAATACGGTGTATAGACAGGTCATTGATGTTAGGGTGTGAATACGGTGTATAAACAGGTCATTGATGTTAGGGTGTGAATACGGTGTATAAACAGGTCATTGATGTTAGGGTGTGAATACGGTGTATAGACAGGTCATTGATGTTAGGGTGTGAATACGGTGTATAGACAGGTCATTGATGTTAGGGTGTGAATACGGTGTATAAACAGGTCATTGATGTTAGGGTGTGAATACGGTGTATAGACAGGTCATTGATGTTAGGGTGTGAATACGGTGTATAGACAGGTCATTGATGTTAGGTGTGAATACGGTGTATAGACAGGTCATTGATGTTAGGGTGTGAATACGGTGTATAGACAGGTCATTGATGTTAGGTGTGAATACGGTGTATAGACAGGTCATTGATGTTAGGGTGTGAATACGGTGTATAGACAGGTCATTGATGTTAGGGTGTGAATACGGTGTATAGACAGGTCATTGATGTTAGGTGTGAATACGGTGTATAAACAGGTCATTGATGTTAGGGTGTGAATACGGTGTATAGACAGGTCATTGATGTTAGGGTGTGAATACGGTGTATAGACAGGTCATTGATGTTAGGTGTGAATACGGTGTATAAACAGGTCATTGATGTTAGGGTGTGAATACGGTGTATAAACAGGTCATTGATGTTAGGTGTGAATACGGTGTATAGACAGGTCATTGATGTTAGGGTGTGAATACGGTGTATAGACAGGTCATTGATGTTAGGTGTGAATACGGTGTATAAACAGGTCATTGATGTTAGGGTGTGAATACGGTGTATAAACAGGTCATTGATGTTAGGTGTGAATACGGTGTATAAACAGGTCATTGATGTTAGGGTGTGAATACGGTGTATAGACAGGTCATTGATGTTAGGGTGTGAATACGGTGTATAGACAGGTCATTGATGTTAGGGTGTGAATACGGTGTATAGACAGGTCATTGATGTTAGGTGTGAATACGGTGTATAGACAGGTCATTGATGTTAGGGTGTGAATACGGTGTATAGACAGGTCATTGATGTTAGGGTGTGAATACGGTGTATAAACAGGTCATTGATGTTAGGGTGTGAATACGGTGTATAGACAGGTCATTGATGTTAGGGTGTGAATACGGTGTATAGACAGGTCATTGATGTTAGGGTGTGAATACGGTGTATAGACAGGTCATTGATGTTAGGGTGTGAATACGGTGTATAAACAGGTCATTGATGTTAGGGTGTGAATACGGTGTATAGACAGGTCATTGATGTTAGGGTGTGAATACGGTGTATAGACAGGTCATTGATGTTAGGTGTGAATACGGTGTATAGACAGGTCATTGATGTTAGGGTGTGAATATGGTGTATAAACAGGTCATTGATGTTAGGGTGTGAATACGGTGTATAGACAGGTCATTGATGTTAGGTGTGAATACGGTGTATAGACAGGTCATTGATGTTAGGGTGTGAATACGGTGTATAAACAGGTCATTGATGTTAGGTGTGAATACGGTGTATAGACAGGTCATTGATGTTAGGGTGTGAATACGGTGTATAGACAGGTCATTGATGTTAGGTGTGAATACGGTGTATAGACAGGTCATTGATGTTAGGGTGTGAATACGGTGTATAGACAGGTCATTGATGTTAGGGTGTGAATACAGTGTATAGACAGGTCATTGATGTTAGGGTGTGAATACGGTGTATAGACAGGTCATTGATGTTAGGGTGTGAATACGGTGTATAGACAGGTCATTGATGTTAGGGTGTGAATACGGTGTATAGACAGGTCATTGATGTTAGGGTGTGAATACGGTGTATAGACAGGTCATTGATGTTAGGGTGTGAATACAGTGTATAGACAGGTCATTGATGTTAGGGTGTGAATACGGTGTATAGACAGGTCATTGATGTTAGGGTGTGAATACGGTGTATAAACAGGTCATTGATGTTAGGGTGTGAATACGGTGTATAGACAGGTCATTGATGTTAGGGTGTGAATACGGTGTATAGACAGGTCATTGATGTTAGGGTGTGAATACGGTGTATAAACAGGTCATTGATGTTAGGGTGTGAATACGGTGTATAGACAGGTCATTGATGTTAGGTGTGAATACGGTGTATAGACAGAAGCAGGTGTTACCTGTTCAAAGAGCCGAGGGAAGCGAGCCTGGATCTGATGGACAAACTCCTGACCTTTCTCCTGGAGCAGATACTGACACCTAGAGGTTAACATATACTGACAGGTTACCATAGTCACATTAATATATACTGACAGGTTACCATAGTCACAGTAATATATACACTGACAGGTTACCACAGTCACAGTAATATATACTGACAGGTTACCATAGTCACAGTAATATATACACTGACAGGTTACCATAGTCACAGTAATATATACACTGACAGGTTACCACAGTCACAGTAATATATACTGACAGGTTACCATAGTCACAGTAATATATACACTGACAGGTTACCACAGTCACAGTAATATATACTGACAGGTTACCATAGTCACAGTAATATATACACTGACAGGTTACCACAGTCACAGTAATATATACTGACAGGTTACCATAGTCACAGTAATATATACACTGACAGGTTACCACAGTCACAGTAATATATACTGACAGGTTACCATAGTCACAGTAATATATACTGACAGGTTACCATAGTCACAGTAATATATACACTGACAGGTTACCATAGTCACAGTAATATATACACTGACAGGTTACCATAGTCACATTAATATATACACTGACAGGTTACCATAGTCACAGTAATATATACACTGACAGGTTACCACAGTCACAGTAATATATACTGACAGGTTACCATAGTCACAGTAATATATACTGACAGGTTACAATAGTAACCTTTACTGACAGGTTACCATAGTAACCTTTACTGACAGGTTACCATAGTCACATTAATATACACTGACAGGTTACCATAGTCACATTAATATACACTGACAGGTTACAATAGTAACCTTTACTGACAGGTTACCATAGTAACCTTTACTGACAGGTTACCATAGTCACATTAATATACACTGACAGGTTACCATAGTCACATTAATATACACTGACAGGTTACCATAGTCACAGTAATATATACACTGACAGGTTACCACAGTCACAGTAATATATACTGACAGGTTACCATAGTCACAGTAATATATACTGACAGGTTACAATAGTAACCTTTACTGACAGGTTACCATAGTAACCTTTACTGACAGGTTACCATAGTAACATTTACTGACAGGTTACCATAGTCACATTAATACACAGACATTGCAGTAATCCAGTCTGAAGGTGATGAGTGAGTTGACCAGTTCAGAGAGCTGACTACTGGCTCTGTCCAGTACTATTTTCCAGTTGTTCAATCAGCTTGTCACTAACACACATGTAATCTGGCAATGCTGTAAGGGGTGGTTACCTAGGGAACCATTTGGCGTGCTCCACCCAGGGGTCGTCACCTGACTCCCAGCACCTCAGACCCCCGTCACAGCAGAAACACTTCACGTCATCATTACGCCCTGCAACACATACACACACACATCATTACGCCCTGCAACACACACACACACACACACCATCATTATGCCCTGCAACACACACACACACACATCATCATCATCATTACGCCCTGCAACACACACACACCATCATCATTACGCCCTGCAACACACACAAACACCATCACCACGCCCTGCATCACACACACAGGGTCAGATTAGGAGGTACTGCTAAATGTTTGGATAAAGCCCAGGGGAACAGAAGGAGCTCCAAGGTTCCTCCGATCACAGGAACAGTGTCTATGGGGATACTAACAGGGAATTCTTCTTGCCAATGACTTACCTGTTAAACAAAAAAAAGTATAAACTACATGTTAACTAAATGTTATATTGGAATGCAGATGCTGAGTCTTTCTCTCACCGACGTAGTAGAACCCTGCCTTGGCCAGCTGGTCAGGGCGCACGGGGATACGTAAGGGCCAGTGGACGAAGGTCAGCAACCTCTCCTCACGCTGCTGCATGGCTGGGTTAGACACGTTACTGAGACCTGGGGGACTGGAGACAGGGGCCCCGGGGGGCACTCCTACACCTCTAGCCCCGCCCGCCATGGACACGTTGTCGGCCCGGTCTCCTCTGACGAAGTGACAGTTGGGGTAATGTCTCTGGTGCTCCGACACGGCCCGGTCTCCTGGCTCCCAGTTACTGAGCTAGAGACACACAGAGAGGAAAAAGATTTAATCAATCATATCTCTCGCTCTCTGGACAAAGTGACCAGGAAGGTTTTCATCTACCCGCCTTTTGAGAAACGTAAAAGGCGGGTAGATGAAAACCTTCCTGGTCACTTTGTCCAGCATTAGGGTGTCCACCCACGGTGCTCAGAATGACATAAATCACATTTACAGAACATTTACATTATGGTAATTCACATTAACAGAACATTTAGATTATGGTAATTCACATTAACAGAACATTTAGAATATGCTAATTCACATTAACAGAACATTTAGAAACCGGGTACAGTAGCTTCTGTGAATTTATTAGGATTGTCCACTGTGTCACAAGAACAAAATGTCAAAACCAGAGTTGTTACTTCTCTTTATCTAGTTTCGGTCTGACTCAAACCCAGCCTGCAATCACACTCTCACAACAGCCAGAGCTTAACCACAATGACTAATATAGATGCTTGTACAACGTATAGTGGGAGAGTTTTCAGATACATAGCAAGTGTCTTATTATAAGGCCTGCAGCAAAACATCTTAAGGTCCCCTTAATCAATAATGGGGAGGGTCTTTGGGACCCTCCCCCTACAGGAGGGATGGGCCAAAATTCACCCAACTTATTGTAGGAAGCTTGTGGAAGGCTACCTGAAACATTTGACCCAAGTTAAACAATTTAAAAAGGCAATGCTACCAAATACTAATTGAGTGTATGTAAACTTCTGACCCACTGGGAAAGAAATAAAAGCTGAAATAAATCATTCTCTCAACGATTATTCTGACATTTCACTTTCTTAAAATAAAGTGGTGATCCTAACTGACCTAAAACAGGGAATTTTTACTAGGATTAAGCTGTCAGGAATTGTGAAAAACTGAGTTTAAAAGTATTTGGCTAAGGTGTATGTAAACTTCCGACTTCAACTGTATGTATGTTTGTGTATATATATTTTAAATGACAAAGATGCAATCTCCCTTAAAATGTTTTTGAAAAAGCTGTTACACAGCAACTCACTGCCTTCCTGAAGGCAAATAATCCATACGAAATGCTCCAATCTGGTTTTAGACCATCATAGTACAAGAGGCCGCATTTGTAAAGGTGGTAAATTTACTTTTAATGGTGTCAGACCAAGGCTCTACGTCTGCACTTTTACGCCAAGAACTTAGTACCACTTTTGACACCATCGATCATCACATTGGAGAGATTGGAAACCCATATTAGTCTATGAGGACAAGTCCTTGCTTGGTTTGGATCTTCTGTCGGAAACACATCAGTTCATCTCTGTTTGTCCTCTGACAAATCAATGGTACGTTTCGATATTCCTCAAGGCTCCGTTTTAGGACCACTATTGTTTTCACTATATATTCTACCTCTTGGTGATGTCAACTTTCACTGCTGTGCAGGCGACACACATTTCAATGAAACATGGTGAATCCCCAAAATTGCCTAACCAGGAAGCCTGTGTTTCAGACATAAGGAAGTGGATGTTATGCTTTTAAACTCGGACAAAACAGAGATGCTTGTTCTAGGTACATAGAAACAAAGAGATCTTCTGTTGAATCTGACAATTAATCTTGATGGTTGTACAGTCGTCTCAAATAAAACTGTGAAGGACCTCGGCGTTACTCTGGACCCTGATCTCTCTTTTGACGAACATATCAAGACTGTTTCAAGGACAGCTTTATTCCATCTTCGTAATGTTGAACAAAAAATTTTTACACTAATCTAAAAACAATGCAGAAAAATGTATCCATGCTTTTGTCACTTCTAGATTAGACTACTGCAATGCTTTACTCTCCAGCTACCCGGATAAAGCACTAAATAAACTGCATTTAGTGCTAAAAAAGGTTGCTAGAATCCTGACTAGAACCAAACAGCTTGATCATATTACTCCAGTGCTAGCCTCCCTACACTGGCTTCCTGTTAAGGCAAGGGCTGATTCAAGGTTTTACTGCTAACCTACAAAGCATTACATGGGCTTGCTCCTACCTATCTCTCTGATTTGGTCCTGCCGTACATACCTACACGTACGCTACGGTCACAAGACCACAAGGCCTCCTAATTGTCCCTAGAATTCCTAAGCAAACAGCTGGAGGCAGGGCTTTCTCCTATAGAGCTCCATTTTACTGGAATGGTAGGAGTAGGCTGTGATTCGATGATAAATTAACAGGCACCGCATTGATTATATGCAACGCAGGACAAGCTAGTTAACCTAGTAATATCATCAACCATGTGTAGTTAACTAGTGATAATGTGAAGATTGATTGTTCTTTATAAGTTTAATGCTAGCTAGTGGCTCATTGCACCCTCAAGGTAATTTTGAAGCTGCACTCGCGTAACAGGTGGTCAGCCTGCCACGCAGTTTCCGCGTGGATTATAATGTAATCATAACAATTACCGATTGTTGTGAAATCGGCCCTAATTAATCAGCCATGCCGATTAATCGGTCGACCTCCAATTTTGACCCCCCCTTTGTTCAGGGACACATTATTCCATTTCCGATAGTCACATGTCTGTGGAACTTGTTCAGTTTATGTCTCAGTCATTGAATCTTATGTTCATACAAATATTTACACTTGTTAAGTTTGCTGAAAATAAACGCAGTTGACAGTGAGAGGACGTTTCTTTTTTTGTTGCTGAGTTTATATAATTAGTACTTTAAGTGGCTGTGGAACTGCTAACAGACTAACATGTAAAATGTAGCAGTGGTATAGTACCTGTCCTCCACAGGTGAAGCAGGCCACGCGGTCTCCCTGTCCCAGGTAATAGAAGCCAGCCGTAGCCAGCTCAGAGGGGGTGATGATGGACAGGATCCAGGAGTGGAAGGAGTCCAGACGGTCCTGCTCTCTCCTCATACTGGGGTTGTGACAGGTAGGGGGTCTCTGGTGGGACCTACAGACACATCATCAGATATAGTGGGCCGTACAACTATGGCTGACCCTGTAAAACAACACAACACACCGTGGTCCTCCTTTTACATTATTATTAAAACGGGGCCCCACTTTAAATATTCCACTTCTTAGTAGGTTGCTGAAAGCGAAGCGCAACTCTAGATTTCAATAGTAGGGGATTGATTGATGCTCAATGTTAATTCCAAATCTCCCTTCCATCATATCTAAGCCAAAATGGCACCAATGTCAATGAAACTTTGTAAGTCAACTTGATTGGAGATACACAACCCACTCCCTGCCTCGTCATGAGCCATCCGGCCATTACCGAGAACCACATACCAGAGTTCTTACCTGGTCGTTAGCATTAGGAAAAAAAATACAATTTCTTGCAAAAACATAGCTCAATATCTCGGATAACAACGAGACTACAGAGTTCTGAAAGTGAACATTACACTTGCCACCTTTTTCAGACAACCACAACTCAATGTTGACAATATATCCTACCTAGCTACAGTACATTCTTCCATAAAGCATAGCTAGCTAGCTAAGTAAAGTTAATTGTCAACACCAAACTTTTGGAAACCGCCACGCTGCTAATTTCTAATACATACAACGCTCATCTAGTTAGTTACTCCACCATGATACAGTCAAACTGGCGAGATTAGGTACGTCTGTGCAGCCAGATGTCAGTTTCTGCACAAACACTGCTAGCTAACCTACATTTCCTCAACCAAGACCAGCCTCTCACAACACAGTTTGCCCTGTTGAATCTAAACCCGGCCAATGCACATGCAAGTAGTGCATCGACTATGCATTGCAATGTAATTATCTAGATCACCATGTTGCTGTTCGAGCATCAAGACCAAATTCCAGCCCTTACCTTAAGATGCATTCATTCAGAACACCCAACTCATGCCATTTTAATCCAAATCTGCGATGACTGATAAACAGTTCCTTTTCAGTGTGTTCCCAAAAATCTGAACCCTTACCCAGTTAGCAAAATTACGTTTAAAATATATATTTTTCAGACGTTAAAGTTAGGTTCATTTTCAGTTCTGTATGTATGTTAAAAATACTCAACCAGAATAAATTCAACATGAAACAATTTCAAAGATTTTATTGAGTTAGAGCTCATAATTTTCAAATTCTTGAAATGTTCCAGATTGACTGACCTTCATGTCTTAAAGTAATGATGGACTGTCGTTTCTCTTTACTTATTTTGAGCTGTTCTTGCCATAATATGAACTTGGTCTTTCTGTATAACCCCCTTACCTTATCACAGCACCGTTTGGCTCAAACGTGTTAAGAAGGAAAGAAATTCCACAAATGAACATTTAACAAGGCACACCTGTTAATTGAAATGCATTCCAGGTGACTACCTCATGAAGCTGGTTGAGAGAATGCAAAGCTGTCATCAAGGCAAAGGTTGGCTACTTTGAAGAACCTCAAATATATTTTGATTTGTTTAAACACTTTTTTTGGTTACTACATCACCCGGGGCTCCCGAGTGGTGCAGTGGTCTAAGGCACTGCATCTCAGTACTACAGCTTACCAGTCTAGATCCACGAATACAGCCTACCAGTCTAGAACCACGAATACAGCCTACCAGTCTAGAACCACGAATACAGCCTACCAGTCTAGAACCACGAATACAGCCTACCAGTCTAGAACCACAAATACAGCCTACCAGTCTAGAACCACAAATACAGCCTACCAGTCTAGAACCACAAATACAGCCTACCAGTCTAGAACCACAAATACAGCCTACCAGTCTAGAACCACAAATACAGCCTACCAGTCTAGAACCACGAATACAGCTTACCAGTCTAGAACCACGAATACAGCTTACCAGTCTAGAACCACGAATACAGCCTACCAGTCTAGAACCATGAATGTGCTACACAGAACTTCATTGCCTACTAGCAGTCACATGCAATAGCAGCGGTACGACCATAATCTGCATTGCTAATTTTTTGCTTATCGTTTAAATATTTGTTTTGGCTTAAAAGTTATGAAAAATTGTTAATTTGTCGCATCCCTAGTTATTAGTCTCATGTATTAAAGTAGTTATTTAATATTTCTCTTGTAACATCTACAGAAAGGTTTCAGAGAACATTTGACAAAAAAATGTTTAAATAAATGTTTGCAGCCAGCCAATAGGAGCGTAGAAACAGCCAATAGGAGCGTAGAAACAGCCAATAGGAGCCTTACATGTCCTCTACTTCTCGGGAGCTCAGTGGGCCAGAGGGGGGTGAGACACTGGGCTGTTCACAGGACACCGGGGCAGAGACGGGGAGGGGTGCTGGGCCAGGTCCTGACACCTAGGAGAGATAACACACGTTATTAGACATCACCCCCACCATCATCACCACAACGCTCATTATAACCCCCACGATCATTATAACTCCCACCATCACCACCACCACAACGATCATTATAACCCCCACCATCACCACAACGATCATTATAACCCCCATCACCACCACAAGGATCATTATAACCCCCACCACCACAACGATCATTATAACCCCCACCACCACAACAATCATTATAACCCCCACCACTATCACCACAAGGATCCTTATAACCCCCACCACCACAAACCATCATCATCACCACAAGGATCATTATAACCCCCACCACCATCACCCCAACGATCATTATAACCCCCACCATCACCACCACCACCACCATAACCCCCACCACCACAAAAACCATCATCATCACCACAAGGATCATTATAACCCCCACCATCATCACCACAAGGATCATTATAACCCCCACCCCCATCATCACCACAAGGATCATTATAACCCCCACCACCATCACCCCCATCATCACCACAAGGATCATTATAACCCCCACCACCATCACCCCCATCATCACCACAAGGATCTCACCGGTATGACGTGCGTGTTGCATAGCGGAGAGAAGGCGCTGTAAGAAGAGGAGAGGAGGTTGGCAGTAGAGGGTAGACTCTGGATGAAGGCGCAAGAAGGAGACATCTGTCTGTGTCTCTCGGTAGGACAGTCACCTGTCTGCCATCCCTCCGTCGTCACGTTACACCTGGAGCAGCAACATATCAATTAGATGTCACATTACACCTGGAGCAGGAACATATCACGTTACACCTGGAGCAGCAACATATCAATTAGATGTCACGTTACACCTGGAGCAGCAACATATCAATTAGATGTCACGTTACACCTGGAGCAGCAACATATCAATTAGATGTCACGTTACACCTGGAGCAGCAACATATCAATTAGATGTCACGTTACACCTGGAGCAGGAACATATCAATTAGATGTCACGTTACACCTGGAGCAGCAACATATCAATTAGATGTCACGTTACACCTGGAGCAGCAACATATCAATTAGATGTCACGTTACACCTGGAGCAGCAACATATCAATTAGATGTCACGTTACACCTGGAGCAGCAACATATCAATTAGATGTCACGTTACACCTGGAGCAGGAACATATCAATTAGATGTCATGTTACACCTGGAGCAGCAACATATCAATTAGATGTCACGTTACACCTGGAGCAGCAACATATCAATTAGATGTCACGTTACACCTGGAGCAGCAACATATCAATTAGATGTCACGTTACACCTGGAGCAGCAACATATCAATTAGATGTCACGTTACACCTGGAGCAGGAACATATCAATTAGATGTCACGTTACACCTGGAGCAGCAACATATCAATTAGATGTCACGTTACACCTGGAGCAGGAACATATCAATTAGATGTCACGTTACACCTGGAGCAGCAACATATCAATTAGATGTCACGTTACACCTGGAGCAGCAACATATCAATTAGATGTCACGTTACACCTGGAGCAGCAACATATCAATTAGATGTCACGTTACACCTGGAGCAGGAACATATCAATTAGATGTCACGTTACACCTGCAGCAACATATCAATTAGATGTCACGTTACACCTGGAGCAGCAACATATCAATTAGATGTCACGTTACACCTGGAGCAGGAACATATCAATTAGATGTCACGTTACACCTGGAGCAGCAACATATCAATTAGATGTCACGTTACACCTGGAGCAGCAACATATCAATTAGATGTCACGTTACACCTGGAGCAGCAACATATCAATTAGATGTCACGTTACACCTGGAGCAGCAACATATCAATTAGATGTCACGTTACACCTGGAGCAGCAACATATCAATTAGATGTCACGTTACACCTGGAGCAGCAACATATCAATTAGATGTCACGTTACACCTGGAGCAACAACATATCAATTAGAAACACTGCACCCTGTCTCCAACACCAGTATAGAACCATCACCCACCTGAAACACTGCACCCTGTCTCCAACACCAGTATAGAACCAACACCCACCTGAAACACTGCACCCTGTCTCCAACACCAGTATAGAACCAACACCCACCTGAAACACTGCACCCTGTCTCCAACACCAGTATAGAACCAACACCAGTATAGAACCACCACCCACCTGAAACACTGCACCCTGTCTCCAACACCAGTATAGAACCATCACCCACCTGAAACACTGCACCCTGTCTCCAACACCAGTATAGAACCATCACCCACCTGAAACACTGCACCCTGTCTCCAACACCAGTATAGAACCACCACCCACCTGAAACACTGCACCCTGTCTCCAACACCAGTATAGAACCATCACCCACCTGAAACACTGCACCCTGTCTCCAACACCAGTATAGAACCAACACCCACCTGAAACACTGCACCCTGTCTCCAACACCAGTATAGAACCAACACCCACCTGAAACACTGCACCCTGTCTCCAACACCAGTATAGAACCATCCTGCCCTGGCCAGGGTGCGCTCTGTTACCGCTGCAGTCGGGAAGAGGGCAAAGGTCGAGATGCGGAACAGCTCTGAGGAGAAAATAATCATCACAACTTTGTAAGGTGAGCGTGTGTACAGCGTGTCTGTAAGGTGAGCGTGTGTACAGCGTGTCTGTAAGGTGAGCGTGTGTACAGCGTGTCTGTAAGGTGAGCGTGTGTACAGCGTGTCTGTAAGGTGAGCGTGTGTACAGCGTGTCTGTAAGGTGAGCGTGTGTACAGCGTGTCTGTAAGGTGAGCGTGTGTACAGCGTGTCTGTAAGGTGAGCGTGTGTACAGCGTGTCTGTAAGGTGAGCGTGTGTACAGCGTGTCTGTAAGGTGAGCGTGTGTACAGCGTGTCTGTAAGGTGAGCGTGTGTACAGCGTGTCTGTAAGGTGAGCGTGTGTACAGCGTGTCTGTAAGGTGAGCGTGTGTACAGCGTGTCTGTAAGGTGAGCGTGTGTACAGCGTGTCTGTAAGGTGAGCGTGTGTACAGCGTGTCTGTAAGGTGAGCGTGTGTACAGCGTGTCTGTAAGGTGAGCGTGTGTACAGCGTGTCTGTAAGGTGAGCGTGTGTACAGCGTGTCTGTAAGGTGAGCGTGTGTACAGCGTGTCTGTAAGGTGAGCGTGTGTACAGCGTGTCTGTAAGGTGAGCGTGTGTACAGCGTGTCTGTAAGGTGAGCGTGTGTACAGCGTGTCTGTAAGGTGAGCGTGTGTACAGCGTGTCTGTAAGGTGAGCGTGTGTACAGCGTGTCTGTAAGGTGAGCGTGTGTACAGCGTGTCTGTAAGGTGAGCGTGTGTACAGCGTGTCTGTAAGGTGAGCGTGTGTACAGCGTGTCTGTAAGGTGAGCGTGTGTACAGCGTGTCTGTAAGGTGAGCGTGTGTACAGCGTGTCTGTAAGGTGAGCGTGTGTACAGCGTGTCTAAGGTGAGCGTGTGTACAGCGTGTCTGTAAGGTGAGCGTGTACAGCGTGTCTGTAAGGTGAGCGCGTGTACAGCGTGTCTGTAAGGTGAGCGTGTACAGCGTGTCTGTAAGGTGAGCGTGTGTACAGCGTGTCTGTAAGGTGAGCGTGTGTACAGCGTGTCTGTAAGGTGAGCGTGTGTACAGCGTGTCTGTAAGGTGAGCGTGTGTACAGCGTGTCTGTAAGGTGAGCGTGTGTACAGCGTGTCTGTAAGGTGAGCGTGTGTACAGCGTGTCTGTAAGGTGAGCGTGTGTACAGCGTGTCTGTAAGGTGAGCGTGTGTACAGCGTGTCTGTAAGGTGAGCGTGTGTACAGCGTGTCTGTAAGGTGAGCGTGTGTACAGCGTGTCTGTAAGGTGAGCGTGTGTACAGCGTGTCTGTAAGGTGAGCGTGTGTACAGCGTGTCTGTAAGGTGAGCGTGTGTACAGCGTGTCTGTAAGGTGAGCGTGTGTACAGCGTGTCTGTAAGGTGAGCGTGTGTACAGCGTGTCTGTAAGGTGAGCGTGTGTACAGCGTGTCTGTAAGGTGAGCGTGTGTACAGCGTGTCTGTAAGGTGAGCGTGTGTACAGCGTGTCTGTAAGGTGAGCGTGTGTACAGCGTGTCTGTAAGGTGAGCGTGTGTACAGCGTGTCTGTAAGGTGAGCGTGTGTACAGCGTGTCTGTAAGGTGAGCGTGTGTACAGCGTGTCTGTAAGGTGAGCGTGTGTACAGCGTGTCTGTAAGGTGAGCGTGTGTACAGCGTGTCTAAGGTGAGCGTGTGTACAGCGTGTCTGTAAGGTGAGCGTGTACAGCGTGTCTGTAAGGTGAGCGTGTGTACAGCGTGTCTGTAAGGTGAGCGTGTGTACAGCGTGTCTGTAAGGTGAGCGTGTGTACAGCGTGTCTGTAAGGTGAGCGTGTGTACAGCGTGTCTGTAAGGTGAGCGTGTGTACAGCGTGTCTGTAAGGTGAGCGTGTGTACAGCGTGTCTGTAAGGTGAGCGTGTGTACAGCGTGTCTGTAAGGTGAGCGTGTGTACAGCGTGTCTGTAAGGTGAGCGTGTGTACAGCGTGTCTGTAAGGTGAGCGTGTGTACAGCGTGTCTGTAAGGTGAGCGTGTGTACAGCGTGTCTGTAAGGTGAGCGTGTGTACAGCGTGTCTGTAAGGTGAGCGTGTGTACAGCGTGTCTGTAAGGTGAGCGTGTGTACAGCGTGTCTGTAAGGTGAGCGTGTGTACAGCGTGTCTGTAAGGTGAGCGTGTGTACAGCGTGTCTGTAAGGTGAGCGTGTGTACAGCGTGTCTGTAAGGTGAGCGTGTGTACAGCGTGTCTGTAAGGTGAGCGTGTGTACAGCGTGTCTGTAAGGTGAGCGTGTGTACAGCGTGTCTGTAAGGTGAGCGTGTGTACAGCGTGTCTGTAAGGTGAGCGTGTGTACAGCGTGTCTGTAAGGTGAGCGTGTGTACAGCGTGTCTGTAAGGTGAGCGTGTGTACAGCGTGTCTGTAAGGTGAGCGTGTGTACAGCGTGTCTGTAAGGTGAGCGTGTGTACAGCGTGTCTGTAAGGTGAGCGTGTGTACAGCGTGTCTGTAAGGTGAGCGTGTGTACAGCGTGTCTGTAAGGTGAGCGTGTGTACAGCGTGTCTGTAAGGTGAGCGTGTGTACAGCGTGTCTGTAAGGTGAGCGTGTGTACAGCGTGTCTGTAAGGTGAGCGTGTGTACAGCGTGTCTGTAAGGTGAGCGTGTGTACAGCGTGTCTGTAAGGTGAGCGTGTGTACAGCGTGTCTGTAAGGTGAGCGTGTGTACAGCGTGTCTGTAAGGTGAGCGTGTGTACAGCGTGTCTGTAAGGTGAGCGTGTGTACAGCGTGTCTGTAAGGTGAGCGTGTGTACAGCGTGTCTGTAAGGTGAGCGTGTGTACAGCGTGTCTGTAAGGTGAGCGTGTGTACAGCGTGTCTGTAAGGTGAGCGTGTGTACAGCGTGTCTGTAAGGTGAGCGTGTGTACAGCGTGTCTGTAAGGTGAGCGTGTGTACAGCGTGTCTGTAAGGTGAGCGTGTGTACAGCGTGTCTGTAAGGTGAGCGTGTGTACAGCGTGTCTGTAAGGTGAGCGTGTGTACAGCGTGTCTGTAAGGTGAGCGTGTGTACAGCGTGTCTGTAAGGTGAGCGTGTGTACAGCGTGTCTGTAAGGTGAGCGTGTGTACAGCGTGTCTGTAAGGTGAGCGTGTGTACAGCGTGTCTGTAAGGTGAGCGTGTGTACAGCGTGTCTGTAAGGTGAGCGTGTGTACAGCGTGTCTGTAAGGTGAGCGTGTGTACAGCGTGTCTGTAAGGTGAGCGTGTGTACAGCGTGTCTGTAAGGTGAGCGTGTGTACAGCGTGTCTGTAAGGTGAGCGTGTGTACAGCGTGTCTGTAAGGTGAGCGTGTGTACAGCGTGTCTGTAAGGTGAGCGTGTGTACAGCGTGTCTGTAAGGTGAGCGTGTGTACAGCGTGTCTGTAAGGTGAGCGTGTGTACAGCGTGTCTGTAAGGTGAGTGTGTACAGCGTGTCTGTAAGGTGAGCGTGTGTACAGCGTGTCTGTAAGGTGAGCGTGTGTACAGCGTGTCTGTAAGGTGAGTGTGTGTACAGCGTGTCTGTAAGGTGAGCGTGTGTACAGCGTGTCTGTAAGGTGAGCGTGTGTACAGCGTGTCTGTAAGGTGAGCGTGTGTACAGCGTGTCTGTAAGGTGAGCGTGTGTACAGCGTGTCTGTAAGGTGAGCGTGTGTACAGCGTGTCTGTAAGGTGAGCGTGTGTACAGCGTGTCTGTAAGGTGAGCGTGTGTACAGCGTGTCTGTAAGGTGAGCGTGTGTACAGCGTGTCTGTAAGGTGAGCGTGTGTACAGCGTGTCTGTAAGGTGTGTGTGTACAGCGTGTCTGTAAGGTGAGCGTGTGTACAGCGTGTCTAAGGTGAGTGTGTGTACAGCGTGTCTGTAAGGTGAGCGTGTGTACAGCGTGTCTGTAAGGTGAGCGTGTGTACAGCGTGTCTGTAAGGTGAGCGTGTACAGCGTGTCTGTAAGGTGAGCGTGTGTACAGCGTGTCTGTAAGGTGAGCGTGTACAGCGTGTCTGTAAGGTGAGTGTGTGTACAGCGTGTCTGTAAGGTGAGTGTGTGTACAGCGTGTCTGTAAGGTGAGCGTGTGTACAGCGTGTCTGTAAGGTGAGTGTGTACAGCGTGTCTGTAAGGTGAGTGTGTACAGCGTGTCTGTAAGGTGAGTGTGTGTACAGCGTGTCTGTAAGGTGAGCGTGTGTACAGCGTGTCTGTAAGGTGAGCGTGTGTACAGCGTGTCTGTAAGGTGAGCGTGTGTACAGCGTGTCTGTAAGGTGAGCGTGTGTACAGCGTGTCTGTAAGGTGAGCGTGTGTACAGCGTGTCTGTAAGGTGAGCGTGTGTACAGCGTGTCTGTAAGGTGAGCGTGTGTACAGCGTGTCTGTAAGGTGAGCGTGTGTACAGCGTGTCTGTAAGGTGAGTGTGTGTACAGCGTGTCTGTAAGGTGTGTGTGTACAGCGTGTCTGTAAGGTGAGTGTGTGTACAGCGTGTCTGTAAGGTGAGTGTGTGTACAGTGTGTGGTACACTATACAGTGTATAATAACATTAGAGGTCAGGTGGTACACTATACAGTGTATAGAGGTCAGGTGGTACACTATACAGTGTATAGAGGTCAGGTGGTACACTATACAGTGTATAGAGGTCAGGTGGTACACTATACAGTGTATAGAGGTCAGGTGGTACACTATACAGTGTATAGAGGTCAGGTGGTACACTATACAGTGTATAGAGGTCAGGTGGTACACTATACAGTGTATAGAGGTCAGGTGGTACACTATACAGTGTATAGAGGTCAGGTGGTACACTATACAGTGTATAGAGGTCAGGTCCTACACTATACAGTGTATAGAGGTCAGGTCCTACACTATACAGTGTATAGAGGTCAGGTCCTACACTATACAGTGTATAGAGGTCAGGTCCTACACTATACAGTGTATAGAGGTCAGGTGGTACACTATACAGTGTATAGAGGTCAGGTGGTACACTATACAGTGTATAGAGGTCAGGTGGTACACTATACAGTGCATTTGGAAAGTATTCAGACCCCTTGATTTTTTTCCACGTTGTTACGTTACAGCCTTATTCTAAAATGTATTCAATTCAAATGTTTTCCTCATCAATCTACACACAATACCCCATAATGACATCACAATACCCCATAATGACAAAGTGGACGCAGGTTAATATTTTTTTGCACATTTATTAACAATAAAAACCAGAAATACCTTATTCAGACCCTTTACTATGAGAATCTAAATTGAGCTCAGGTGCATCCTGTTTCCATTGATCATCCTTGAGATGTTTCTACAACTTGATTGGAGTCCACCTACGGTAAATTAAATTGATTGGACATGATTTGGAAAGGCACACACCTGTCTATTTAAGGTCCCACAGTTGACAGTTCATGTCAGAGCAAAAACCAAGCCATGAGGACGAAGGAATTCCTCTGAGACAGGATTGTGTTGAGGCACAGATCTGGGGAAGGGTATCAAAACATTTCGGCAGCATTGAAGGTCCAAGAACACAGTGGCCTCCATCATTATTTAATGGAAGAAGTTTGGAACCACCAAGATTCTTCCAAGAGCTGGCTGCTCGGCCAAACTGAGCAATCAAGGGAGAAGGGCCATGGTCAGGGAGGTGACCAAGAACCCCGTTGGTCACTCTGACAGAGCTCCAGAGTATCTCTGCGGAGACAGGAGAACCTTCCAGAAGGACAACCATCTCTGCAGCACTCGACCAATCAGGTCTTTATGGTAGAATGGCCAGACGGAAGCCACTCCTCAGTAAAAGGCACATGACAGCCTGCTGGGACTTTGCCAAAAGGACCTAAAGACTCTCAGACCACGAGAAACAAGATTCAATCTGATGAAACCAATATCGAATGGTTTGGCTTGAATGCCAAGCGTCACGTCTGGAGGAAACCAGGCACCATTCCCTACGGTGAAGCATGGTGGTGGCAGCATCATACTGTGGGGATGGTTTTCAGTGACTTGGAGACGAGTCATGATCGAGGGACAGACGAACAGAGCAAAGTACAGAGAGATCCTTGAGGGGAAGAGAGCTCAGGACATCAGACTGGGGTGAAGGTTCATCTTCCAACAGGACAAGGACCCTAAGCACACTGCCAAGACAACACAGGAGTGGCTTCGGGAAAAGTCTCAATGTCCTTGATAAGCCGAACCAGAGCCCGGACTTGAACCCGATCTAACATCTCTGAGACCTGAAAATAACACTCCCCATCCAACGTGACAGAGCTTGAGAGGATCTGCAGAGAAGAATGGGAGAAACTCCCCAAATACAGGTGTGCCAAGCTTGTAGAGTTATACCCAAGAAGACTGGAGGCTGTAATCGCTGCCAAAGGTGCTTCAACAAAGTACTGAGTAAAGGGTCTGAATACTTATGGAACTGTGTTCAGCTTATTTTAATTTTTTGCAATCATTTCTAAAAACTTGTTTTTGCTTTGTTATTATGAGGTATTGTGTGTTGATTGTTTTTCCCCCTTAAATCAATGTAATACATTATAGAATAAGGCTGTAACACAACAAAATGTGGAAAAAGGTGAAAGGGTCTGAATACTTTCCGAATGCACTGTACATACAAAAACTGTGGACACCCCATTAGTGGATTCAGTTATTTCAGCCACACCCATTGCTGACAGGTGTAGAAAATCGAGCACCGCGCCATGCAATCTCCATAGACAAACATTGGCAGGAAAATGGACTTACGGAAGAGCTCAGTGACATTTAACGTGGCACCGTCATAGGATGCCACCTTTTCAACAAGTCAGTTCATCAAATTTCTGCCCTGCTAGAGCTGCCCCAGTCAACTGTAAGTGCTGTTATTGTGAAGTGGAAATGTCTAGGAGCAACAACGGCTTAACAGCGAAATGGTAGGCCACACAAGCTCACAGAACGGGACCGCCGAGTGCTGAAGCGTGTAAAAATCGTCTGTCCTCAGTTGCAACACTCACTACTTAGTTCCAAACTGTCTCTGAAAGCAACGTCAGCACAAGAACTGTTCGTCGGGAGCTTCACGAAAATGGGTTTCCATGGCAGAGCAGCCGAATAAAAGCCTAAGATCACCACACGAAATGCCAAGCATCGGGTGGAGTGGTGTAAAGCTCGCCGCCATTGGACTCTGGAGCAGTTGAAATGCATTCTCTGGAGTGATGAATCTCGCTTCACGATCTGGTTGTCCAGCGGAAGAGTCTGGGTTTGGCGGATGCCAAGGGAACGCTACCTGCCCCAATGTATAGTGCCAACTGTAAAGTTTGGTGGAGGAGGAATAATGGTCTGGGGCTGTTTTTCATGGTTCAGGCTAGACCTCTTAGTTCCAGCGAAGGGAAATCTTAACACTACAGCATACAATGACATTCTAGACGATATTGTGCTTACAACTTTGTGGCAACAGTTTCCTGTTTCAGCATGACAATGCTCCCTTGCACAAAGCAAGGTCTATACAGAAATAGGTTGTGAAGATCGGAGATCGGTGTGGAAGAACTTGATTGGCCTGCACAGAGCCCTGACCTCAGCACCATCGAACACCTTTGGGATGAATTGGAACGCTGACTGTGAGCCAGGCCTAATCGCCCAACATCAGTTTCCGACCTCACTAACGCTCTTGTGGCTGAATGGAAGCAAGTCCCCGCAGCAATGTTCCAACATCTAGTGGAAAGCCTCCCTGAAGAGTGGAGGCTGTTATCAATCAAATTCAATCAATCAAATTTATTTTATATAGCCCTTCGTACATCAGCTGATATCTCAAAGTGCTGTACAGAAACCCAGCCTAAAACCCCAAACAGCAAGCAATGCAGGTGAAGAAGCACGGTGGCTAGGAAAAACTCCCTAGAATATGTTATAGCAGCAAAGGGGGACCAACTCCATATTAATGACTTCCCAGAAGAGTGGAGGCTGTTATAGCAGCAAAGGGGGGACCAACTCCATATTAAAGCCTTCCCAGAAGAGTGGAGGCTGTTACAGCAGCAGAGGGGGGACCAACTCCATATTAATGACTTCCCGGAAGAGTGGAGGCTGTTACAGCAGCAGAGGGGGGACCAACTCCATATTAATGACTTCCCAGAAGAGTGGAGGCTGTTACAGCAGCAGAGGGGGGACCAACTCCATATTAATGACTTCCCGGAAGAGTGGAGGCTGTTACAGCAGCAGAGGGGGGACCAACTCCATATTAATGACTTCCCAGAAGAGTGGATGCTGTTATAGCAGCAATGTTCCAACATCTAGTGGAAAGCCTTCCCAGAAGAGTGGAGGCTGTTATAGCAGCAAAGGGGGGACCAACTCCATATTAATGACTTCCCTGAAGAGAGGAGGCTGTTATAGCAGCAAAGGGTTGACCAACTCCATATTAATGACTTCCCAGATGAGTGGAGGCTGTTATAGCAGCAATGTTCCAACATCTAGTGGAAAGCCTTCCCAGAAGAGTGGAGGCTGTTATAGCAGCAATGTTCCAACATCTAGTGGAAAGCCTTCCCAGAAGAGAGGAGGCTGTTATAGCAGCAATGTTCCAACATCTAGTGGAAAGCCTTCCCAGAAGAAAGGAGGCCGTTATAGCAGCAGAGGGGGGACCAACTCCATATTAATGACTTCCCAGAAGAGTGGAGGCTGTTACAGCAGCAGAGGGGGGACCAACTCCATATTAATGACTTCCCGGAAGAGTGGAGGCTGTTACAGCAGCAGAGGGGGGACCAACTCCATATTAATGACTTCCCAGAAGAGTGGATGCTGTTATAGCAGCAATGTTCCAACATCTAGTGGAAAGCCTTCCCAGAAGAGTGGAGGCTGTTATAGCAGCAAAGGGGGGACCAACTCCATATTAATGACTTCCCTGAAGAGAGGAGGCTGTTATAGCAGCAAAGGGTTGACCAACTCCATATTAATGACTTCCCAGAAGAGTGGAGGCTGTTATAGCAGCAATGTTCCAACATCTAGTGGAAAGCCTTCCCAGAAGAGTGGAGGCTGTTATAGCAGCAATGTTCCAACATCTAGTGGAAAGCCTTCCCAGAAGAAAGGAGGCCGTTATAGCAGCAATGTTCCAACATCTAGTGGAAAGCCTTCCCAGAAGAGTGGAGGCTGTTACAGCAGCAATGGGTTGACCAACTCCATATTAATGTCCATGACCTTGGAATGAGATGTTCAACTAACAGGTGTCCACATACTTTGTGTCATTTTTTGCGACCCGGGTCTTTTTTGTTGTCTTCAAATGTTTGTTTGTATTATTTTTAAGAAAAGGTACAGTACACAAAACAGGTACACCTAGACAGAGAAAACAAAGGTGACGAACAAGACTAACAGTTCCCATCCCACCCACAGGAATTCCCCAAGACAAAATTAGATTAGTGGTTCACAATAGCAGTCTTTTGACAGAGTCATACGGTGATGAGAACAAATATATGTTTCTTTCACTCGTGCGTCATACAGATATTTCCATGTTTCTAATGTCCATGGATGATAGCAGCAACTGCTGTCTGCTTCAAAATAATGAGGCGCCTGCCAACGTTAATCCAGCCAGACAATTTGTATTTTACTTTATTTAAAATAGGCAAGTCAGTTAAGAACAAATTCTTATTTACAATGACGGCCTACCTGACGACCGAGGTCAGCCTGCAGGCGCCCGGTCCGCCACAAGGAGTCGCTAGATCGCGATGAGCCAAGTAATGCCCCCCCCCCCCCCCCGGCCAAAACCTCCCTTCACCCGGACGACGCTGGGCAAATTGTGCGCCACCCTTTGGGACTCCCGATCACGGCCAGGGATCGAACCAGGGTCTGTAGTGAAGCCTCTAGCACTGCGATATAGTGCCTTAGACCGCTGCGCTATTCCCTAGTCCATGCTGATGACAAGCATACCCATAACATGATGCAGCCACCACAATGCTTGAAAATATGAAGCGATACTCAGTGATGTGTTGTTGGATTTGCCCCAAAACATAACGCTTTGTATTCAGGACATAAAGTTGATCCATTTGCCACATTTTTTGCAGTTTTACTTTAGTGTCTTGTTGCAAACAACACGCATGTTTTGGAATATATTTATTCTGTACAGGATTCCTTGTGTCTAACGTGTCTGTGTCTGTGTGAGGCCTACCTGAGGAGTTGTTATACTGCAGGTCAACTGGGGCTCCGTTTCGACACAGACCAATGAGGAACGGGCTCTTCTGGAGATGGACTAGGGTGTCCATTTACAAATAGGGTAGACAGTCTAGATATAGACAGCCTAGAATCTAGATATAAAGCTATTAGAGTCTAGATTTAGCTTCTAGATGGAGTTTTTTGATGAAGAGTTTGTAGAATTAGAGAAAAGGAAGGGCCATTCTCCTCAGGGAGAGAGGGATGAGTAACCCAGGGCAGGGGGAACACACACACACACACACACGTGATTGATGGAAACAGTATGCGTTTCCTGTCATCTCACACATCAGCCTGGAAATAAAACTGAAGGTTTCAGAACTGATCTGACTAACAACCTACAGAAGAGAAACTGCCAACCTTGTGTCATAATAGTATATCACAATATGCCAGAACACCTTATAATAAAATATGATATGCCATTTAGCAGATTATTTTATAAGAAGTAATTAGTCAGTCGTGTCTGAGCCACAGAGAAGTGTCTGTCTGCCTGTAACCACCAGACTAGGCCACACCACTCTGTCCACTTGGTGAATATGGACAGAACACACACACACACACAGCCCTGGGTATGGCTGGTCAACCCTCTCCCCCTGAATGGAACAACCCTCCTGGGGTTGTTTACGTCTCCATGGCAGCAGAGATTAACCAGACAAAGAAATGTATCTGTCTGAGAGGAAGGTTTAATGGGAGAGTAAAAGTTGTCCTCCTTTACTGCAGAAATGTTGATAACACCTGTAGGGGAGACAGAAATATCACATTAGTAGAATGTTATAGTAGTAGTATTTATTAGGATCAACAATTAGCTGGTGCAGAGGCAGCGTCTACTCTTCCTGGGTCCAAATTACAGCTAAATTACATACAGCTAATTCCATATTTAGACAACAGCAGGTGTGGCGGCTTGTAGGGGAGAGACAGAGGAACATCGCATTAATACTATGTGTCCTACTGGTTGATTTTCCCTGTAATGAATGCATTACATCGCTACGTGGTTAAACATATTCAGACAACAGCTGGTGTGGCGGGTTCAGCACTTCCTGCTTTTGAATTGGGAGGAAATGAATAGACAAAGGACACATATAAGCTACACAGTGACTATTTTATCATACCAGTTATGTAATGTTTCCCTCAGATCAGGTTTAAAATGTTGCCTACACGCACACACCGCGTATATTTTAAAATATGTTGAAATACAGCAAGCTGACTTGCTACAGTGGTAGTCAGCTAGTTAGGTTAAAATGGCATTGTATGGAGCACGAAGTCATATTGCTTAATTTCCCCTCCAGTACAACTAGTATCTGCTGTGATTTCACATTTTAAATGTGGTGCACAAACATGTATCAAATTGTCTGAGATGGTGAAACTTGTTTTTAAACGAGCTAGCTAACGTTAGCGGGTGTTGTCTGTGTAGCTAAATGGCGTCAGAACATTGTTGTTATCCATAACTGCTAACTAAGTAGCTACGTGGTTACAGGGGATAATATGTAAATATTACAGTCAGCAGAAGGGGAACCCTGGTTAAATAAGGTCTATTAAGTCCCTGTCCTCCTGGCATTAGACCAGTGACTCACCCTCCAGAAAGAAATATCTCGGATCAAAGGCGAGTCTGTACAAATACCTCAGAAAGTCGTCACTTCCGTTCCGGTAAATGTGACCACGACGTTGTTGTTTTTTACCCGAGAAGAAACCAAGTAGTTATAGAAATTCCACTGTCTATAGTCCTCTATGTAGAAAGAAACATCAATGTGATCAAGTATTAGTTATCATGATAATTACATTTCATAGCAAAACCAAATAACATAACAAATGTAATATTTCCTTGTATAATAATATCACATGTTTTTGACCATAATTAATTACAAGATCAAACAACATTTTCATTTTCAATAAGTTATACACACCAAGTTGTTTAAAATGTACAGTAGGCGAGGTTACAACATCCATTATAGGAAATGTATGCTTGTCCGTGAATGGACACTGTCGGTTTTAATTAAGATCACATGATCGATCATTTTATGGTGTGAATATGAACATGACAACAGAGTAATAAAATGCTTAACTTACTTTTGTCCAACAGTTTTCAGGCAGATCACAGGGAGGAAGTAGAACTAAACTAACAGCAGCCTAACCAGAAAGACTACAGACCACAAGTGGAACCTTATATCTATGCTTATGACACGACTCGCCTACACACAAGGGGAATTACCAGTATTATTTGCACCGTACCTTGTGGGTGGTTTAGTCAAATAGGGTGTGAATGTGTTATAGTGTAACATCTGCAACGTTGACGCATGAAACTTTTGATCGATGTTACCCTCATAGACAACGGCCAGTTCACCTGTTGATGTTTTCCCAGTGGTGCAAAAAGTACCCAATAAATATACCTCACTAGAAAATTATTCAAGTAAGAGTCAACCAGTAAAATACTACTTGAGTAAAAGTCTACATTTATTTGGTTTTAAATATACTTAAGTACAAAAAGTAAATGGAATTGCTCAAATATACTTAAAAGTATAGATTTAATTTTTTTTTCTTCACATTTACTGATAAATCAAATCAAATTATATTTGTCACATCCTCCAAATACAACAGGTATTTGTGAAATGCTTACTTAAAAAAGCCCTTAACCAACAATGCAGTTTTAAGATTTTTTTTGTTGTTGCCAGAGGCACATGATAAAATGTATACAAGTATTGTGAGGGCTGTCTTTTTAGACTTCCGTGTGGCTTTTAACATTATTGATCATAGTCTGCTGCTGGAAAAACTTGTGTTATGGCTTTTCACCCCCTGCTATAATGTGGAAAAAGAGTATCAAATCAAATGTATTTATAAAGCCCTTCTTACATCAGCTGATATCTCAAAGTGCTGTACAGAAACCCAGCCTAAAACCACAAACAGCAAGCAATGCAGGTGTAGAAGCACGGTGGCTAGGAAAAACTCCCTAGAAAGGCCAAAACCTAGGAAGAAACCTAGAGAGGACCAGGCTATGAGGGGTGGCCAGTCCTCTTCTGGCTGTGCCGGGTGGCGATTATAACAGAACATGGCCAAGATGTTCAAATGTTCATAAATGACCAGCATGGTCAAATAATAATAATCACAGTAGTTGTCGAGGGTGCAGCAAGTCAGGACCTCAGGAGTAAATGTCAGTTGGCTTTTCATAGCCGATCATTAAGAGTATCTCTATCGCTCCTGCTGCCTCTAGAGAGTTGAAAACAGCAGGCCTGGGACAGGTAGCACGTCCGGTGAACAGGTCAGGGTTCCATTGCCGCAGGCAGAACAGTTTAAACTGGAGCAGCAGCACAGCCAGGTGGACTGGGGACAGCAAGAAATCATTAGCCCAGGTAGTCCTGAGGCATGGTCCTAGGGCTCAGGTCCTCAGAGAGAGAGAAAGAAAGAGAGAGAGAGAGAATTAAAGAGAGCATACTTAAATTCACACAGGACACCGGATAAGAAAGGAGAAGTACTCCAGATATAACAAACTGACCCTAGCCCCCCGACACTTAAACTGCTGCAGCATAAATACTGGAGAATGAGACAGGAGGGATCAGGAGACACTGTGGCCCCATCCAATGATACCCCCGGACAGTGCCAAACAGGAAGGATATAACCCCACCCACTTTGCCAAAGCACAGCCCCCACACCACTAGAGGGATATCTTCAACCACCAACTTACCATCCTGAGACAAGGCTGAGTATAGCCCACAAAGATCTCTGCCACGACACAACCCAAGGGGGACGCCAACCCAGACAGGAAGATCACGTCAGTGACTCAACCCACTCAAGTGACGCTATCCTCCTAGGGACGGTATGAAAGAGCCCTAGTAAGCCAGTGACTCAGCCCCTGTAATAGGGTTAGAGGCAGAGAATCCCAGTGGAAAGAGGGGAACCGGCCAGGCAGAGACAGCAAGGGCGGTTCGTTGCTCCATTGCCTTTCCGTTCACCTTCACACTCCTGGGCCAGACTACACTCAATCATAGGACCCACTGAAGAGATGAGTCTTCAGTAAAGACTTAAAGGTTGAGACCGAGTCGGCGTCTCTCACATGGGTAGGCAGACCATTCCATAAAAATGGAGCTCTATAGGAGAAAGCCCTGCCTCCAGCTGTTTGCTTAGAAATTCTAGGGACAATTAGGAAACCTGCGTCTTGTGACCGTAGCGTACGTGTAGGTATGTACGGCAGGACCAAATCGGAAAGATAGGTAGGAGCAAGCCCATGTAATGCTTTGTAGGTTAGCAGTAAAACCTTGAAATCAGCCCTTGCCTTAACAGGAAGCCAGTGTAGAGAGGCTAGCAATTTTTTGGATTCTAGTCAGGATTCTAGCAGCCGTATTTAGCACTAACTGACGTTTATTTAGTGCTTTATCCGGGTAGCCGTAAAGTAGAGCATTGCAGTAGTCTAACCTAGAAGTAACAAAAGCATGGATACATTTTTCTGCATCATTTTTGGACAGAAAGCTTCTGATTTTTGCAATGTTACGTAGATGGAAAAAGCTGTCTTTGAAACAGTCTTGATATGTTCGTCAAAAGAGAGATCAGGGTCCAGAGGAACGCCGAGGTCCTTCACAGTTTTATTTGAGACGACTGTACAACCATCAAGATTAATTGTCAGATTCAACAGAAGATCTCTTTGTTTTTTGGGACCTAGAGTACTTGTCTAACAGAACACAGAGGGTGTCTTTAATAGAAGCCTCTCAAACATAATCCAGGTAGAATCAGGAATTCCCCAGGGTAGCTGTTTAGGCACCTTGCTCTTTCCAATCTTTACTAATGACATGCCACTGGCTTTGAGTAAAGCCAGAGTGTCTACATATGCTGATGATTCAACACAATACACGTCAACTACTACAGCGACTGAAATTACTGCAACACTTAAAGAGTTGCAGTTCGTTTCAGAGTGGGTGGCAAGGAATAAACTAACCCTAAATATTTCTTAAACTAAAAGCATTGTATTTGTACAAATCATTCACTAAACTTCAACTAAATCTTGTAATAAATAAGGTGGAAATTGAGCAAATACAGATGACTAAACTGCATGGCGTAACCCTGGATTGTAAACTGTCATGGTCAAAACGTATTGATACAACAGTAGCTAAAATGGGGAGAAGTCTGTCCATAATAAAGGTCAATAATCCAGGATGGTGTGACAAGGTACAGAATGGCAGGCAGGGTCAGGGGCAGGGTCAGGCTCAGGCTCAGGGTCAGGCTCAGGCTCAGGGTCAGGGCAGGCTCAGGCTCAGGGTCAGGGTCAGGGCAGGCAGAATGGTTAAAACCGGGAAAACTAGAAAACAGGACTAAAAAAGACAGGAGCAAGGGGGAACCGCTTGACGAACAAAACTAACTGGCAACAGACAAACAGAGAACACAGGTATAAATACACAGGGGATAATGGGGAAGATGGGCGACACCTGGAGGGGGGTGGAGACAAGCACAAAGACAGGTGAAACAGATCAGGGTGTGACACACATACACATGGATTTAGTACTGTAGATATGTGGTAGTGGTGGAGTAGGGGCCTGAGGGCACACAGTCTGTTGTGAAATCTGTGAATGTATTGTAATGTTTTTAAAATTGTATAAACTGCCTTAAATTTGCTGAATCCCAGGAAGAGTACCAATGGGGATCCATAATAAATACAAACACTCAGACATAATTTATAACACATCATTTACAAACAAGCATTTGCATTTAGGGACAGATCAACCTTTACAGGGGAGGGGTGGTCCAAAATAGGGGAGGGTTGGTTTGGTTTGGGTGGGGGCACAGGGCATGAAAGTGCATTATTTCCCTGGTTTACATTAGCTGTTCTGCTCGTATTATTAGGCATATGTCGTAAGTCACGACTTCACAGGAGAGCCATTTAAAAAAAATTAAAATTGGGAGGGGGGGGGGGGGCAGAAATGTCTTCTGGAACATGTGAACTTTCATCTGCTTTAATAACAAACGTGTATGCCATCTGTAAATATGAATAAAATGGTTAAATTACAAGCCTTGTTGGTTGGTTAAGCTACAGAGCTACAGTTGCTAAAGAGATGGAGAAAACGCCTGTCTCCGGATTACATCTTCAAACTAAGGACAACCATGGCATGGCGTCCGTGACAGGAAGACGCGTCCATCATGCATGATGATGTATACAGGTAAGATAGTCTAGCGTTAGCTAGCGACATTTTCAGATATTACACATTTCTAATTTTGACAGAAAGTGGTTTCATTTCAAGCTAAAGTGTACTGTTAGCTAGCTAGCTAGCGTTAGCTGGCTGGCTCCCTAGCTGACTTTATTATTCGTATACCAGAGGGGTTTTCTTTTCTAGTTAGAGCCGTATGTTAGCTAGCCAACATTAAACCTGGTTTGTTAGCTCCCAGTATATTCATGCAGAGCAATAACAACATAATTTGGCACTATGTTCATTGTTTTTTAACTAGTTAGCGTTAGCTGGTTGGCTCGTTAGCTAAAGTTATGTGACGTGTGTGATCTTACACATTGTTTACCTAGCTAGGTTTATTGTTTACCAAGCTAGGTTCATTGTTACCTAGCTACATGTCTTAAGCTAAAGTGTACAGCACCCATTGAATATGGTGTCAGTAAACTTTGGCAAAAAAGTTAAAATTAAATTGTTGCCAGCAGAGCTGGTTAGGCTGTTTTCATGTTATCCAGAGGTAAACTAATCATTGGCCAGAGTGTCAAGTGTGCACTCTGAACGCTCCGAGAGTGAAACGAGATGGGTGGGGCTAAAGCTTAAGAGGGCGTGAACGATGCTGAATGGGTGTAGACAAAGAAGAGCTCTTCACTAGATATCAAAACATTTAAAGGCCAAAATTGAGTTTACAAGTTTATCAACTTTCATGGCAGAATTACTTTCCCATTGTTCCTCAAAAATGCAGTGTATGATATACCATTTTGTAGCTCTGAGTCTCTACTTTTATCCAATGTTGCTACATAAGGCCAAATCCAGGTGGTGAGCCACATAATGGCGCCGACAGAGATGGTCGCCCCGCTTCAGGTCCTTAGGAAACTATGGAGTATTTTGTTTTTTTATGTATTATTTCTTACATTTTTACCCCAGAAAATCTCAAGTGTTATTACATACAGCCGGGAAGAACTATTGGTTATACAAATGACGTCAACTTACCAACATTACGACCAGGAATACGTATTTGCCGAAGCGGAGCCTTTGTTCGGACCTCCACCCTGGACATGGGATCTTATCCCAGAGGTAGACGGAGCGGCCTACTGGTCAGACTCAGAAGGAGAGCACACCATCCATATTACTCACCAGTGTCCAATCTCTAGACAACAAGGTGGACCAAATTAGGGCACAAGTTGCCTTCCAGAGAGACATCAGATATTGTAACATTCTCTGTTTCACGGAAACATGGCTCACTCGGGAAATGTTGTCAGAGTCGGTACAGCCACCCGGTTTCTTCACGCATCGCAACGACAAAAACAAACAACTTTCCGGTAAGAAGAAAGACAGGGGTATATGCCTTATGATTAACGACTCATGGTGTAATCATAACAAGATACAGGAACTCAAGTCCTTCTGCTCACCTGACCTAGAATTCCTTACAATCAAATGCCGACTGCATTATCTACAAAGACAATGCCTAAAAAACAATAAAAAATAGTCTGTAAAGTTTTGCATACGCCACACATCGAAACACAAGGAATAGTGTTCATTTGTCATAGGCTGTTTTTAAGGACACGTAAAATGTGGCTTAATTGACCGATATCAGTAATTTATTGATGGTGCCGGCTGGATATGAATGCATATGGATGTCCTGTAAATTTCTCAAATTAGCAACTTTTCGTTTCTATCTCTGTACTGTGTCTATATCTACGTAATTGTGTACAATACCAGTCAAAAGTTTGGACACACCTACTCATTCAAGGGTTTATCTTTATTTTTACTTTTTCTACATTGTAGAATAATAGTGAAGACATCAAAACTATGAAATAACACATATGGAATCATGTAGTAACCATAAAAGTGTTAAACAAATCACAATATATTTTATATTTGAGATTTTTCATAGTAGCCACCCTTTGCCTTGATGACAGCTTTGCACACTTTTGGCATTCTCAACCAGCTTCACCTGGAATGCTTTTCCAACAGTCTTGAAGGAGTTCCCACATATGCTGAGCACTTGTTGGCTGCTTTTCCTTCACTCTGCGGTCCAACTCTTCCCAAACCATCTCAATTGGGTTGTGGTCAGGTGATTGTGGAGGCCAGCTCATCTGATGCAGCACTCCATCATTCTCTTTCTTGGTCAGATAGCTCTTACAGAGCCTAGAGGTGTGTTTTGGGTCAATGTCTTGTTGAAAAACAAATGATAGTCACACTAAGCACAAACCAGATGGGATGGCGTATCGCTGCAGAATGCTGTGGTAGCCATGCTGGTTAAGAGTGCATTGAACCTCGACTAACCGGTACCCCCTGTATATAGCCTCCACATTGACTCTGTACCGGTACCCCCTGTATATAGCCTCCACATTGACTCTGTACCGTAACACCCTGTATATAGCCTCCACATTGACTCTGTACCGTAATACCCTGTATACAGCCTCCACATTGACTCTGTACCGTAATACCCTGTATATAGCCTCCACATTGACTCTGTACCGTAATACCCTGTATACAGCCTCCACATTGACTCTGTACCGTAATACCCTGTATACAGCCTCCACATTGACTCTGTACCGTAATACCCTGTATATAGCCTCCACATTGACTCTGTACCGTAATACCCTGTATATAGCCTCCACATTGACTCTGTACCGTAATACCCTGTATACAGTCTACACATTGAACCTCGAATAAACGGTACCCCCTGTATATAGCCTCCACATTGAACCTCGACTAACCGGTACCCCCTGTATATAGCCTCCACATTGACTCTGTACCGTAATACCCTGTATACAGTCTACACATTGAACCTCGAATAAACGGTACCCCCTGTATATAGCCTCCACATTGAACCTCGACTAACCGGTACCCCCTGTATATAGCCTCCACATTGACTCTGTACCGTAATACCCTGTATACAGTCTACACATTGAACCTCGAATAAACGGTACCCCCTGTATATAGCCTCCACATTGACTCTGTACCGTAACACCCTGTATACAGCCTCCACATTGACTCTGTACCGTAATACCCTGTATACAGCCTCCACATTGAACCTCGACTAACAGGTTCCCCCTCGCCTGTTATTTTACTTCTGCTGTTTAATTATTTGTTACTTTTATTTTCTACATGACACTTATTTATGTATTTTTCTTTAACATTCTTAAAGCACTTTTAGTTAAGGGATTGTAGCATTTCACTGTAAGGTCTTCATGAAGGTAAGACCCAGATGCAGACAACTTTGAATTAACAATGGTTTAATAATCCAACAGGGCAGGCAATAGACAGGTCAGGGCCGGCAGGGGTCAGTAAACCAGAGGTGGGGCAAAGGTGCTGGATGGCAGGCTCAGGGTCAGGCAGAGTGGTCAGGCAGAGGTGCTCAGGGTCAGGACAGGCCAAAGGGTCAAAACCAGGAGGGCGAGAAAAAGAGAGACTGGGACAAGCAGGACCCGAGACACAAAAATGCTGGTTGACTTGACAAACAAGATGAACTGGAATGCACCAGACAAACAGAGAACACATGTATAAATACACAGGGGATAATGGGGAAGATGGGTGACACCCGGAGGGGGAGTGGAGACAATCACAAAGACAGGTGAAACAGATCAGGGTGTGACACTTATTCTGGTGAGATGATAATCAATGCTTGGCTGCCGTTTGACGAATAAAAGTAATCCAGCTCATTTGTTCATAATAATAATAATCTCATCATGTAGACCATACATACGTTCGAGCCAACAGTGTGCAGATAGCGCTGTTGGCTAGAGCACACGTGGCAATTGAGTACCACAGCATGTCATAATACCATAAAACCTCAATCAAATCAAATTGTATTTGTCACATGCGCCCAATACAACAGGTGTAGTAGACCTTACAGTGAAATGCTGAATACAACAGGTGTAGTAGACCTTACCGTGAAATGCTTACTTAGAGTTAAGAAAATATTAACTAAAGTAAAACATTTTAAAAAGTAACACAATTTCATTAAAATAATGGGGATATATACAAGAGGTACCGGTACTGAGTCAATGTCCGGGGGTACAGGTTAGTCAAGGTAATTTGTACTTGTAGGTAGGGGTAAATTGACTATGCATAGTGTGAGCGGACCAAGTAATTGGGCGTCACTCTAAAGCGGGAAAGTGGAATAAACGAGTCAGGAGTAGGTTTTCTTGATTTAACACAGTTCTCTTTTGAGGGCATTTGGTCAACACAAACACTGCAACATAATCAATGAAAATCTTCCAAGGAAAAACATACATCTTCTTCTCCAGATGAAACAGGAACACAATAGGATTATCTTTAAACTACAACAAAAAGTCACGGGATTGTCACCGTCTTAGTGGTTCTTCCTGGATAGCTCCTCTCTCTCTCGGTGGCCATCTTCCAGAGATAGTTTTCCCCTCGCTCTCTGCTGGTTCCATTCTCTCTCTTGTAGGGGAAGGAGAGTAGGTCATTAGTACCGTCAGCTGTGCTTAATTGCCATTGGTTACCCTGTCTCCCATGCCTTGTTGGGCTACTATCCGTGAGCCCAGCCTGCCCTCTGGTGATCATTCCACAATAGATAATAAAAAGTGAGTAGCAGCAGTGTAAAAACAAAGGGGGGGTCAATGTAAATAGTCTGGGTGGCTGTTTTATTAATTGTTCAGCAGTCTTATGGCTTGGGGGTAGAAGCTGTTAAGGAGCCTTTTGGATCTAGACTTGGCGCTCCGTTACCACTTGCCGTGTGGTAGCAGAGAGAGCAGGCTGTAACTTGGGTGACTGGAGTCTTTGCTGTCTTCCATTGGTGTTATCTACAAATGCATTGGAGCATGAGTTTTTAATCTACAATGATAAATAGGCCTACATCATTGCAAGTTAAAGCTTGCTGTTAGCTAGCCAGCTGGAGTTCAATGGCTGGCTGGCTAGCTAACATAATGTGTATGTATGAACAGTGTAATGTTATTGATGTTTTCTCAGAATGCCATGTACCCTCCACTACTCTACACCATCAGTGATGTATTACATTTACCCTCCACTACTCTACACCATCAGTGATGTAGTATATTTATCCTCCACTACTCTACACCATCAGTGATGTAGTATATTTACCCTCCACTACTCTACACCATCAGGGATGTAGTATATTTATCCTCCACTACTCTACACCATCAGTGATGTAGTACATTTACCCTCCCACTCTACACCATCAGGGATGTAGTATATTTATCCTCCACTACTCTACACCATCAGTGATATAGTACATTTACCCTCCACTACTCTACACCATCAGTGATGTAGTACATTTACCCTCCACTACTCTACACCATCAGGGATGTAGTACATTTACCCTCCCACTCTACACCATCAGTGATGTAGTATATTTACCCTCCCACTCTACACCATCAGTGATGTAGTACATTTACCCTCCACTACTCTACACCATCAGTGATGTAGTACATTTACCCTCCACTACTCTACACCATCAGTGATGTAGTATATTTACCCTCCACTACTCTACACCATCAACGATGTAGTACATTTACCCTCCACTACTCTACACCATCAGGGATGTAGTACATTTACCCTCCCACTCTACACCATCAGTGATGTAGTACATTTACCCTCCCACTCTACACCATCAGTGATGTAGTATATTTACCCTCCACTACTCTACACCATCAGTGATGTAGTACATTTACCCTCCACTACTCTACACCATCAGTGATGTAGTATATTTACCCTCCCACTCTACACCATCAGTGATGTAGTACATTTACCCTCCACTACTCTACACCATCAGTGATGTAGTACATTTACCCTCCACTACTCTACACCATCAGGGATGTAGTATATTTATCCTCCACTACTCTACACCATCAGTGATATAGTACATTTACCCTCCACTACTCTACACCATCAGTGATGTAGTACATTTACCCTCCACTACTCTACACCATCAGGGATGTAGTACATTTACCCTCCCACTCTACACCATCAGTGATGTAGTATATTTACCCTCCCACTCTACACCATCAGTGATGTAGTACATTTACCCTCCACTACTCTACACCATCAGTGATGTAGTACATTTACCCTCCACTACTCTACACCATCAGTGATGTAGTATATTTACCCTCCACTACTCTACACCATCAGGGATGTAGTACATTTACCCTCCCACTCTACACCATCAGTGATGTAGTACATTTACCCTCCCACTCTACACCATCAGTGATGTAGTACATTTACCCTCCACTACTCTACACCATCAGTGATGTAGTACATTTACCCTCCCACTCTACACCATCAGTGATGTAGTACATTTACCCTCCCACTCTACACCATCAGTGATGTAGTACATTTACCCTCCCACTCTACACCATCAGTGATGTAGTACATTTACCCTCCCACTCTACACCATCAGTGATGTAGTACATTTACCCTCCCACTCTACACCATCAGTGATGTAGTATATTTACCCTCCACTACTCTACACCATCAGTGATGTAGTACATTTACTCTACACCATCAGTGATGTAGTACATTTACCCTCCCACTCTACACCATCAGTGATGTAGTACATTTACCCTCCACTACTCTACACCATCAGTGATGTAGTACATTTACCCTCCCACTCTACACCATCAGTGATGTAGTACATTTACCCTCCCACTCTACACCATCAGTGATGTAGTACATTTATCCTCCCACTCTACACCATCAGTGATGTAGTACATTTACCCTCCCACTCTACACCATCAGTGATGTAGTACATTTACCCTCCACTACTCTACACCATCAGTGATGTAGTACATTTACCCTCCCACTGTACACCATCAGTGATGTAGTATATTTACCCTCCACTACTCTACACCATCAGTGATGTAGTATATTTACCCTCCACTACTCTACACCATCAGTGATGTAGTACATTTACCCTCCACTACTCTACACCATCAGTGATGTAGTACATTTACCCTCCCACTCTACACCATCAGTGATGTAGTATATTTACCCTCCCACTCTACACCATCAGTGATGTAGTACATTTACCCTCCACTACTCTACACCATCAGTGATGTATTACATTTACCCTCCACTACTCTACACCATCAGTGATGTAGTATATTTATCCTCCACTACTCTACACCATCAGTGATGTAGTATATTTACCCTCCACTACTCTACACCATCAGGGATGTAGTATATTTATCCTCCACTACTCTACACCATCAGTGATGTAGTACATTTACCCTCCCACTCTACACCATCAGGGATGTAGTATATTTATCCTCCACTACTCTACACCATCAGTGATATAGTACATTTACCCTCCACTACTCTACACCATCAGTGATGTAGTACATTTACCCTCCACTACTCTACACCATCAGGGATGTAGTACATTTACCCTCCCACTCTACACCATCAGTGATGTAGTATATTTACCCTCCCACTCTACACCATCAGTGATGTAGTACATTTACCCTCCACTACTCTACACCATCAGTGATGTAGTATATTTACCCTCCCACTCTACACCATCAGTGATGTAGTACATTTACCCTCCACTACTCTACACCATCAGTGATGTAGTACATTTACCCTCCACTACTCTACACCATCAGGGATGTAGTATATTTATCCTCCACTACTCTACACCATCAGTGATATAGTACATTTACCCTCCACTACTCTACACCATCAGTGATGTAGTACATTTACCCTCCACTACTCTACACCATCAGGGATGTAGTACATTTACCCTCCCACTCTACACCATCAGTGATGTAGTATATTTACCCTCCCACTCTACACCATCAGTGATGTAGTACATTTACCCTCCACTACTCTACACCATCAGTGATGTAGTAAATTTACCCTCCACTACTCTACACCATCAGTGATGTAGTATATTTACCCTCCACTACTCTACACCATCAGGGATGTAGTACATTTACCCTCCCACTCTACACCATCAGTGATGTAGTACATTTACCCTCCCACTCTACACCATCAGTGATGTAGTACATTTACCCTCCACTACTCTACACCATCAGTGATGTAGTACATTTACCCTCCCACTCTACACCATCAGTGATGTAGTACATTTACCCTCCCACTCTACACCATCAGTGATGTAGTACATTTACCCTCCCACTCTACACCATCAGTGATGTAGTACATTTACCCTCCCACTCTACACCATCAGTGATGTAGTACATTTACCCTCCCACTCTACACCATCAGTGATGTAGTATATTTACCCTCCACTACTCTACACCATCAGTGATGTAGTACATTTACTCTACACCATCAGTGATGTAGTACATTTACCCTCCCACTCTACACCATCAGTGATGTAGTACATTTACCCTCCACTACTCTACACCATCAGTGATGTAGTACATTTACCCTCCCACTCTACACCATCAGTGATGTAGTACATTTACCCTCCCACTCTACACCATCAGTGATGTAGTACATTTATCCTCCCACTCTACACCATCAGTGATGTAGTACATTTACCCTCCCACTCTACACCATCAGTGATGTAGTACATTTACCCTCCACTACTCTACACCATCAGTGATGTAGTACATTTACCCTCCCACTGTACACCATCAGTGATGTAGTATATTTACCCTCCACTACTCTACACCATCAGTGATGTAGTATATTTACCCTCCACTACTCTACACCATCAGTGATGTAGTACATTTACCCTCCACTACTCTACACCATCAGTGATGTAGTACATTTACCCTCCCACTCTACACCATCAGTGATGTAGTATATTTACCCTCCCACTCTACACCATCAGTGATGTAGTACATTTACCCTCCACTACTCTACACCATCAGTGATGTAGTATATTTACCCTCCACTACTCTACACCATCAGGGATGTAGTACATTTACCCTCCACTACTCTACACCATCAGTGATGTAGTATATTTACCCTCCACTACTCTACACCATCAGTGATGTAGTATATTTACCCTCCACTACTCTACACCATCAGTGATGTAGTACATTTACCCTCCACTACTCTACACCATCAGTGATGTAGTACATTTACCCTCCCACTCTACACCATCAGTGATGTAGTACATTTACCCTCCACTACTCTACACCATCAGTGATGTAGTACATTTACCCTCCACTACTCTACACCATCAGTGATGTAGTACATTTACCCTCCCACTCTACACCATCAGTGATGTAGTACATTTACCCTCCACTACTCTACACCATCAGTGATGTAGTACATTTACCCTCCCACTCTACACCATCAGTGATGTAGTACATTTACCCTCCCACTCTACACCATCAGTTATGTAGTATATTTACCCTCCACTACTCTACACCATCAGTGATGTAGTATATTTACCCTCCACTACTCTACACCATCAGTGATGTAGTACATTTACCCTCCACTACTCTACACCATCAGTGATGTAGTATATTTACCCTCCACTACTCTACACCATCAGTGATGTAGTATATTTACCCTCCCACTCTACACCATCAGTGATGTAGTACATTTACCCTCCACTACTCTACACCATCAGTGATGTAGTACATTTACCCTCCACTACTCTACACCATCAGTGATGTAGTATATTTACCCTCCACTACTCTACACCATCAGTGATGTAGTACATTTACCCTCCCACTCTACACCATCAGTGATGTAGTATATTTACCCTCCACTACTCTACACCATCAACAATGTAGTACATTTACCCTCCACTACTCTACACCATCAGTGATGTAGTACATTTACCCTCCCACTCTACACCATCAGTGATGTAGTATATTTACCCTCCACTACTCTACACCATCAGTGATGTAGTATATTTACCCTCCCACTCTACACCATCAGTGATGTAGTATATTTACCCTCCACTACTCTACACCATCAGTGATGTAGTACATTTACCCTCCACTACTCTACACCATCAGTGATGTAGTACATTTACCCTCCACTACTCTACACCATCAGTGATGTAGTATATTTACCCTCCACTACTCTACACCATCAGTGATGTAGTACATTTACCCTCCCACTCTACACCATCAGTGATGTAGTATATTTACCCTCCCACTCTACACCATCAGTGATGTAGTATATTTACCCTCCACTACTCTACACCATCAACAATGTAGTACATTTACCCTCCACTACTCTACACCATCAGTGATGTAGTACATTTACCCTCCCACTCTACACCATCAGTGATGTAGTATATTTACCCTCCACTACTCTACACCATCAGTGATGTAGTACATTTACCCTCCACTACTCTACACCATCAGTGATGTAGTACATTTACCCTCCACTACTCTACACCATCAGTGATGTAGTATATTTACCCTCCACTACTCTACACCATCAGTGATGTAGTACATTTACCCTCCACTACTCTACACCATCAGTGATGTAGTATATTTACCCTCCACTACTCTACACCATCAACGATGTAGTACATTTACCCTCCTCTACTCTACACCATCAGTGATGTAGTATATTTACCCTCCACTACTCTACACCATCAGTGATGTAGTACATTTACCCTCCACTACTCTACACCATCAGTGATGTAGTACATTTACCCTCCACTGCTCTACACCATCAGTGATGTAGTACATTTACCCTCCACTACTCTACACCATCAGTGATGTAGTACATTTACCCTCCCACTCTACACCATCAGTGATGTAGTACATTTACCCTCCCACTCTACACCATCAGTGATGTAGTACATTTACCCTCCACTACTCTGCTATATGCCTCCACACTGCACACTGCCCTAACCCATCTGGACAAGAGGAATACCTACGTGAGAATGCTGTTCATCGACTACAGCGTTTAACACCATAGTACCCTCCAAACTCGTCATCAAGCTCGACGACGAGACTGCCTACAGGGAGGAGGTGAGGGCCCTCGGAGTGTGTTGTCAGGAAAATAACCTCACACTCAACGTCAACAAAACGAAGGAGATGATTGTGGACTTCAGGAAACAGCAGAGGGAGCACCCCCATATCCACATCGATGGAACAGTAGTGGAGAGGGTAGTAAGTTTTAAGTTCCTCGGCGTACACATCACAGACAAACTGAATTGGTCCACCCACACAGACAGCATCATGAAGAAGGTGCAACAACGCCTCTTCAACCTCAGGAGGCTGAAGAAATTTGGCTTGTCACCAAAAACACTCACAAACTTCTACAGATGCACAATCGAGAGCATCCTGTCGGGCTGTATCACCGCCTGGTACGGCAACTGCTCCGCCCACAACCATAAGGCTCTCCAGAGGGTAGTGAGGTCTGCACAACGCATCACCGGGGGCAAACTACCTGCCCTCCAGGACACCTACACCACCCGATGTCACAGGAAGGCCATAAAGATCATCAAGGACAACAACCACCCGAGCCACTGCCTGTTCACCCCGCTATCATCCAGAAGGTGATGTTAGTACAGGTGCATCAAAGCTGGGACCGAGAGACTGAAAAACAGCTTCTATCTCAAGGCCATCAGACTGTTAAACAGCCACCACTAACATTGAGTGGCTGCTGCCAACACACTGACTCAACTCCAGCCACTTTAATAATGGGAATTGATGGAAATTGATGTAAAATATATCACTAGCCACTTTAAACAATGCTACTTAATATAATGTTTACATACCCTACATTATCCATCTCATATGTATATGTATATACTGTACTCTATCATCTACTGCATCTTTATGTAATACGTGTATCACTAGCCACTTTAAACTATGCCACTTTGTTTACATACTCTACACTACTCTTCTCATATGTACAGTGCAAAATTATTCAGCCCCTTTACTTTCAGTGCAGCAAACTCTCTCCAGAAGTTCAGTGAGGATCTCTGAATGATCCAATGTTGACCTAAATGACTAATGATGATAAATACAATCCACCTGTGTATAATCAAGTCTCCGTATAAATGCACCTGCACTGTGATAGTCTCAGAGGTTCGTTAAAAGCGCAGAGAGCATCATGAAGAACAAGGAACACACCAGCCAGGTCCGAGATACTGTTGTGAAGAAGTTTAAAGCCGGATTTGGATACAAAAAGATTTCCCAAGCTTTAAACATCCCAAGGAGCACTGTGCAAGCGATAATATTGAAATGGAAGGAGTATCAGACCACTGCAAATCTACCAAGACCTGGCCGTCCCTCTAAACTTTCAGCTCATACAAGGAGAAGACTGATCAGAGATGCAGCCAAGAGGCCCATGATCACTCTGGATGAACTGCAGAGATCTACAGCTGAGGTGGGAGACTCTGTCCATAGGACAACAATCAGTCGTATATTGCACAAATCTGGCCTTTATGGAAGAGTGGCAAGAAGAAAGCCATTTCTTAAAGATATTGATAAAAAGTGTCGTTTAAAGTTTGCCACAAGCCACCTGGGAGACACACCAAACATGTGGAAGAAGGTGCTCTGGTCAGATGAAACCAAAATTGAACTTTTTGGCAACAATGCAAAACGTTATGTTTGGCGTAAAAGCAACACAGCTGAACACACCATCCCCACTGTCAAACATGGTGGTGGCAGCATCATGGTTTGGGCCTGCTTTTCTTCAGCAGGGACAGGGAAGATGGTTAAAATTGATGGGAAGATGGATGGAGCCAAATACAGGACCATTCTGGAAGAAAACCTGATGGAGTCTGCAAAAGACCTGAGACTGGGATGGAGATTTGTCTTCCAACAAGACAATGATCCAAAACATAAAGCAAAATCTACAATGGAATGGTTCAAAAATAAACATATCCAGGTGTTAGAATGGCCAAGTCAAAGTCCAGACCTGAATCCAATTGAGAATCTGTGGAAAGAACTGAAAACTGCTGTTCACAAATGCTCTCCATCCAACCTCACTGAGGTCGAGCTGTTTTGCAAGGAGGAATGGGAAAAAATGTCAGTCTCTTGATGTGAAAACTGATAGAGACATACCCCAAGCGACTTACAGCTGTAATCGCAGCAAAAGGTGGCGCTACAAAGTATTAACTTAAGGGGGCTGAATAATTTTGCACGCCCAATTTTTACGTTTTTGATTTGTTAAAAAGTTTGAAATATCCAATAAATGTCGTTCCACTTCATGATTGTGTCCCACTTGTTGTTGATTCTTCACAAAAAAATACAGTTTTATATCTTTATGTTTGAAGCCTGAAATGTGGCAAAAGGTCGCAAAGTTCAAGGGGGCCGAATACTTTTGCAAGGCACTGTAAATACTGTACTCGATACCATCTACTGCATCTTGCCTATGCCCTTCTGTACCATCACTCATTCATATCTTTATGTACATATTCTTTATCCCTTTACACGTGTGTGTATAAGATAGTAGTTTTGGAATTGTTAGGTTAGATTACTCGTTGGTTATTACTGCATTGTCGGAACTAGAAGCACAAGCATTTCGCTACACTCGCATTAACATCTGCTAACCATGTGTATGTGACAAATACATTTGATTTGATTTGTGGGGCATGGCTGTCTGAGCTGTGTGCTAGTCCTTTAAACAGACCTCTGGTGGAATGTCTTGTGGGGTATGGCTGTCTGAGCTGTGTGCTAGTCCTTTAAACAGACCTCTGGTGGAATGTCTTGTGGGGTATGGCTGTCTGAGCTGTGTGCTAGTCCTTTAAACAGACCTCTGGTGGAATGTCTTGTGGGGCATGGCTGTCTGAGCTGTGTGCTAGTCGTTTAAACAGACTGCTCTTTATTATGGACAGACTTCTCCCCATCTTGGCTACTGTTGTATCAATATGTTTTGACCATGACAGTTTATAATCCAAGTTACTCCAAGCAGTTTTGTCACCTCAACGTGCTCAATTTCTTCATTATTTATTACCAGATTTAATTGAGGTTTAGGGTTTTTTGAATGATTTGTCCCAAATACAATGCTTTTAGTTTTGGAAAAACTTAGGACTAACTTATACCTTGCCACCCGTTCTGAAACTAACTGCAGCTCTTTGTTAAGTGTTGCAGTCATTTCAATCTCTGTAGTAGCTGACGTGTACAGTGTTGAGTCATCCGCTTCACTCAAAGTCAATGGCATGTCATTAGTAAAGATTTAAAAAAAGTAAGGGGCCTAGACAGCTGCCCTGGGGAATTCCTAATTCTACCTGGATTATGTTGGAGAGGCTTCCATTAAAGAACACCCTCTGTGTTCTGTTAGACAGGTAACTCTTTATCCACAATATAGCAGTAAAGCCATAAAACCTACGTTTTTCCAGCATAATGTAATGTCAAAAGCCACACTGGTCTAACAAAACAGCTCCCACAATCTTTTTATTATAAATTTCTCTCAGCCAATCATCAGACATTTGTGTAAGTGCTGTGCTTGTTGAATGTCCTTCCCTATAAGCATGCTGAAATTCTGTTGTCAATTTGTGTACAGTAAAATAGCATTGTATCTGATCAAACACCATTTTTTCCAAATGTTTACTAAGGGTTGGTAACAGGCTGATTGGTCGGCTATTTGAGCCAGTAAAGGGGGCTTTACTGTTCTTATTTAGCAGAATAACTGTCAGTTTTTACAGAAAGAAGTGGTTTTAGTGTTTGGATCAAAACCACCAACAGAGAAAGACAGTCAAAACAGAGTTTGAGGAAATAAAGCTACTGACTCATGTGTTTCAGTGTGTGTGTGTACGCTGCAGGCTTGTGTGTGTGTGTGTGTGTGATCAATGTAATAACTGCAGGATGGACTTTATTCAACATAACTAAAAAGACGGAACAGACAGACAAGACGTCCCTGTTCTATGCTGATCAAAAACACTGGTGAGTGACACATATCTACACATATTAAATAGACATGTTATATAGAGATTTATTTGTAATAGAGTTTAGTCAATGATTTTTGTCTTTTTGGAGAGCAGGAGAGGATCAGAGGTGGAAAGAGTTACCAGCTCCATGCTCTAACCCAGGTTTCCCCAACTCTCTCCTCTGCCCGGTGAAACCTCTTGGGGGGGGGGGGGGGGGGGGGGAAACCTGTGAAACCTCTTGGGGGAGGGGAGGGGAGGGGGAGAGGTTTGGGAAACCTGTGAAACCTCTTGGGGGAGGGGAGGGGAGGGGGGGGGGGGGTTTGGGAAACCTGTGAAACCTCTTGGGGGAGGGGAGGGGAGGGGGAGAGGTTTGGGAAACCTGTGAAACCTCTTGGGGGAGGGGAGGGGAGGGGGAGAGGTTTGGGAAACCTGTGAAACCTCTTGGGGGAGGGGGGGGGGGTTGGGAAACCTGTGAAACCTCTTGGGGGGGGGGGGGGGGAGTGAGGAGAGGGTTGGGAAACCTGTGAAACCTCTTGGGGGGGGGGGAACCTGTGAAACCTCTTGGGGGAGGGGAGGGGGAGAGGTTTGGGAAACCTGTGAAACCTCTTGGGGGAGGGGAGGGGAGGGGGGGGGGGGGGTTGGGAAACCTGTGAAACCTCTTGGGGGGGGGGGGGGGTGAGGAGAGGGTTGGGAAACCTGTGAAACCTCTTGGGGGGGTTAGCAGCATATCACCATCAAGCCTTTGAGTGAACCAATACACTAACCATCAAGCCTTTGGGTGAACCAATCAACTAACCATCAAGCCTTTGTGTGAACCAATCAACTAACCATCAAGCCTTTGTGTGAACCAATCAACTAACCATCAAGCCTTTGTGTGAACCAATCAACTAACCATCAAGCCTTTGGGTGAACCAATCAACTAAACCATCAAGCCTTTGGGTGAACCAATCAACTAAACCATCAAGCCTTTGTGTGAACCAATCAACTAACCATCAAGCCTTTGTGTGAACCAATCAACTAACCATCAAGCCTTTGTGTGAACCAATCAACTAACCATCAAGCCTTTGTGTGAACCAATCAACTAAACCATCAAGCCTTTGTGTGAACCAATCAACTAACCATCAAGCCTTTGGGTGAACCAATCAACTAACCATCAAACCTTTGGGTGAACCAATCAACTAACCATCAAGCCTTTGGGTGAACCAATCAACTAACCATCAAGCCTTTGGGTGAACCAATCAACTAACCATCAAGCCTTTGGGTGAACCAATCAACTAACCATCAAGCCTTTGGGTGAACCAATCAACTAACCATCAAGCCTTTGGGTGAACCAATCAACTAACCATCAAGCCTTTGGGTGAGACCAATCAACTAACCATCAAGCCTTTGGGTGAACCAATCAACTAACCATCAAGCCTTTGGGTGAACCAATCAACTAACCATCAAGCCTTTGGGTGAACCAATCAACTAAACCATCAAGCCTTTGGGTGAACCAATCAACTAACCATCAAACCTTTGGGTGAACCAATCAACTAACCATCAAGCCTTTGGGTGAACCAATCAACTAATCATCAAGCCTTTGGGTTCAGGTGTGTTGGTGGAATAATAGAACTTGACCAGTCATCTGGAGTTGTCTGGGATGGAGGGAAAGTATTCTAGAGTAATTTCTCCTGTGACGTCATATTTGACCCTCTATGATGTCATGTCTCTGCGTCCTGTCCTCTCAGGGATCCCGAGGATGATGTCAGGGTTTTCACTGTCTGCGGTGTGTGTGGCGGTGCTCCTTTCCTTGGGGCGATGCCAGAACAAATGCTCGGTCCAGGACGGAACACCAGGAGCGCGAGGAACTCCAGGCCGGGATGGGCGACAAGGAGCAAAGGGAGAAAAAGGAGAGCCAGGTAACAGAGAGATGGAGGGATTGGAGAGAAGATAAAGAAGGGAGAGGAGGGAGAAGAGAGAAGGGAGGAGGGAGAGGAGGAGAGAGGAGGGAGAGGGAGAGGGGGGAGAAATAAGTAGAGAGAGGGAGAGGAAGGGAGAAGAGAGAAGGGAGGAGGGAGAGGAGGAGAGAGGAGGGAGAGGGGGAGAGGGAGATGGGGGAGAAATAAGTAGAGAGAGGGAGAGGAAGGGAGAAGAGGAGAGAGGAGGGAGATAAGGGAGTCAGGGAGAGAGGAAGAGGAGGGAGAGAGGGAGAGAGGAAGAGGAAGGGAGAGGAAGAAACAGCATGTTACATAACCTGTCAGTAAAGAGGACTGTGTGGTTAGTGTGGTCAGGGTCTCTCCCGCCTCTCTCTTCCTCTCCCTTCTCTCTCTCTTCCTCTCCCTTCTCTCTCTCTTCTTCTACCACCTCTCCTTCCTCTCCCTTGTATCTCTTCCTCTCTCTTCCTCAACCCTACTGTCTCTTCCTTTCCCTCCTCTCCCTCCTCCTCTGGTCAGGGTCTGTTACAGTGTGGTGGTGAGGGTCTGTTACAGTCTGGTGGTCAGGGTCTGTTACAGTCTGGTGGTCAGGGTCTGTTACAGTCTGGTGGTCAGGGTCTGTTATAGTCTGGTCAGGGTCTGTTACAGTGTGGTGGTCAGGGTCTGTTACAGTCTGGTGGTCAGGGAATGTTATAGTCTGGTGGTCAGGGTCTGTTACAGTCTGGAAGTCAGGGTCTGTTACAGTCTGGTGGTCAGGGTCTGTTACAGTCTGGTGGTCAGGGTCTGGTGGTCAGGGTCTGTTACAGTCTGGTGGTCAGGGTCTGTTATAGTCTGGTCAGGGTCTGTTACAGTGTGGTGGTCAGGGTCTGTTATAGTCTGGTGGTCAGGGTCTGGTGGTCAGGGTCTGTTACAGTCTGGTGGTCAGGGTCTGTTACAGTCTGGTGGTCAGGGTCTGTTACAGTCTGGTGGTCAGGGTCTGGTGGTCAGGGTCTGTTACAGTCTGGTGGTCAGGGTCTGTTATAGTCTGGTCAGGGTCTGTTACAGTGTGGTGGTCAGGGTCTGTTACAGTCTGGTGGTCAGGGTCTGTTACAGTCTGGTGGTCAGGGTCTGTTATAGTCTGGTGGTCAGGGTCTGTTATAGTCTGGTGGTCAGGGTCTGTTACAGTCTGGTGGTCAGGGTCTGTTACAGTCTGGTGGTCAGGGTCTGTTATAGTCTGGTCAGGGTCTGTTACAGTGTGGTGGTCAGGGTCTGTTACAGTGTGGTGGTCAGGGTCTGTTACAGTCTGGTGGTCAGGGTCTGTTACAGTCTGGTGGTCAGGGTCTGTTACAGTCTGGTCAGGGTCTGTTATAGTGTGGTGGTCAGGGTCTGTTACAGTCTGGTGGTCAGGGTCTGTTACAGTCTGGTGGTCAGGGTCTGTTACAGTCTGGTGGTCAGGGTCTGGTGGTCAGGGTCTGTTACAGTCTGGTGGTCAGGGTCTGTTACAGTGTGGTGGTCAGGGTCTGTTACAGTCTGGTGGTCAGGGTCTGTTACAGTCTGGTGGTCAGGGTCTGTTACAGTCTGGTGGTCAGGGTCTGTTACAGTCTGGTGGTCAGGGTCTGTTACAGTCTGGTGGTCAGGGTCTGTTATAGTCTGGTCAGGGTCTGTTACAGTCTGGTTGTCAGGGTCTGTTACAGTCTGGTGGTCAGGGTCTGTTATAGTCTGGTCAGGGTCTGTTACAGTGTGGTGGTCAGGGAGTGTTACAGTCTGGTGGTCAGGGTCTGTTATAGTCTGGTGGTCAGGGTCTGTTACAGTCTGGTGGTCAGGGTCTGTTACAGTCTGGTGGTCAGGGTCTGTTATACTCTGGTCAGGGTCTGTTACAGTGTGGTGGTCAGGGTCTGTTACAGTGTGGTGGTCAGGGTCTGTTACAGTCTGGTGGTCAGGGTCTGTTACAGTCTGGTGGTCAGGGTCTGTTACAGTCTGGTCAGGGTCTGTTATAGTGTGGTGGTCAGGGTCTGTTACAGTCTGGTGGTCAGGGTCTGTTACAGTCTGGTGGTCAGGGTCTGTTACAGTCTGGTGGTCAGGGTCTGGTGGTTAGGGTCTGTTACAGTCTGGTGGTCAGGGTCTGTTACAGTCTGGTGGTCAGGGTCTGGTGGTTAGGGTCTGTTACAGTCTGGTTGTCAGGGTCTGTTACAGTCTGGTGGTCAGGGTCTGTTACAGTCTGGTGGTCAGGGTCTGTTATACTCTGGTCAGGGTCTGTTACAGTGTGGTGGTCAGGGTCTGTTATGGTCTGGTGGTCAGGGTCTGTTACAGTCTGGTGGTCAGGGTCTGTTATAGTCTGGTTGTCAGGGTCTGTTACAGTCTGGTGGTCAGGGTCTGTTACAGTCTGGTGGTCAGGGTCTGTTATACTCTGGTCAGGGTCTGTTACAGTGTGGTGGTCAAGGTCTGTTATAGTCTGGTGGTCAGGGTCTGTTACAGTCTGGTGGTCAGGGTCTGTTATAGTCTGGTGGTCAGGGTCTGTTACAGTCTGGTGGTCAGGGTCTGTTACAGTCTGGTGGTCAGGGTCTGTTATACTCTGGTCAGGGTCTGTTACAGTGTGGTGGTCAGGGTCTGTTACAGTGTGGTGGTCAGGGTCTGTTACAGTCTGGTGGTCAGGGTCTGTTACAGTCTGGTGGTCAGGGTCTGTTACAGTCTGGTCAGGGTCTGTTATAGTGTGGTGGTCAGGGTCTGTTACAGTGTGGTGGTCAGGGTCTGTTACAGTCTGGTGGTCAGGGTCTGTTACAGTCTGGTGGTCAGGGTCTGTTACAGTCTGGTCAGGGTCTGTTATAGTGTGGTGGTCAGGGTCTGTTACAGTCTGGTGGTCAGGGTCTGTTATAGTCTGGTGGTCAGGGTCTGTTATAGTCTGGTGGTCAGGGTCTGTTATAGTCTGGTGGTCAGGGTCTGTTATAGTCTGGTGGTCAGGGTCTGTTATAGTCTGGTGGTCAGGGTCTGTTACAGTCTGGTCAGGGTCTGTTATAGTCTGGTGGTCAGGGTCTGTTATAGTCTGGTGGTCAGGGTCTGTTATAGTCTGGTGGTCAGGGTCTGTTATAGTCTGGTGGTCAGGGTCTGTTACAGTCTGGTCAGGGTCTGTTATAGTCTGGTGGTCAGGGTCTGTTATAGTCTGGTGGTCAGGGTCTGTTATAGTCTGGTGGTCAGGGTCTGTTATAGTCTGGTGGTCAGGGTCTGTTATAGTCTGGTGGTCAGGGTCTGTTACAGTCTGGTCAGGGTCTGTTACAGTCTGGTGGTCAGGGTCTGTTACAGTCTGGTCAGGGTCTGTTACAGTCTGGTGGTCAGGGTCTGTTACAGTCTGGTGGTCAGGGTCTGTTATAGTCTGGTGGTCAGGGTCTGTTACAGTCTGGTGGTCAGGGTCTGTTACAGTCTGGTGGTCAGGGTCTGTTACAGTCTGGTGGTCAGGGTCTGTTACAGTGTGGTGGTCAGGGTCTGTTACAGGCTGGTTGTCAGGGTCTGTTACAGTCTGGTGGTCAGGGTCTGTTACAGTCTGGTGGTCAGGGTCTGTTATACTCTGGTCAGGGTCTGTTACAGTGTGGTGGTCAGGGTCTGTTATAGTCTGGTGGTCAGGGTCTGTTACAGTCTGGTGGTCAGGGTCTGTTACAGTCTGGTTGTCAGGGTCTGTTATAGTCTGGTGGTCAGGGTCTGTTACAGTCTGGTGGTCAGGGTCTGTTATACTCTGGTCAGGGTCTGTTACAGTGTGGTGGTCAGGGTCTGTTATAGTCTGGTGGTCAGGGTCTGTTACAGTCTGGTGGTCAGGGTCTGTTATAGTCTGGTGGTCAGGGTCTGGTGGTCAGGGTCTGTTACAGTCTGGTGGTCAGGGTCTGTTACAGTCTGGTGGTCAGGGTCTGTTATACTCTGGTCAGGGTCTGTTACAGTCTGGTGGTCAGGGTCTGTTACAGTGTGGTGGTCAGGGAGTGTTACAGTCTGGTGGTCAGGGTCTGTTATAGTCTGGTGGTCAGGGCCTGTTACAGTCTGGTGGTCAGGGTCTGTTACAGTCTGGTGGTCAGTCTGGTGGTCAGGGTCTGGTGGTCAGGGTCTGTTACAGTCTGGTCAGGGTCTGTTACAGTCTGGTGGTCAGGGTCTGTTATAGTCTGGTGGTCAGGGTCTGTTACAGTCTGGTGGTCAGGGTCTGTTACAGTCTGGTGGTCAGGGTCTGTTATGGTCTGGTGGTCAGGGTCTGTTACAGTCTGGTGGTCAGGGTCTGTTATAGTCTGGTGTTCAGGGTCTGTTAGAGTCTGGTCAGGGTCTGTTATAGTCTGGTGGTCAGGGTCTGTTACAGTCTGGTCAGGGTCTGTTACAGTCTGGTGGTCAGGGTCTGTTATAGTCTGGTGGTCAGGGTCTGTTACAGTCTGGTGGTCAGGGTTTGTTACAGTCTGGTGGTCAGGGTCTGTTACAGTCTGGTCAGGGTCTGTTACAGTCTGGTGGTCAGGGTCTGTTATAGTCAGGTGGTCAGGGTCTGTTACAGTCTGGTGGTCAGGGTCTGTTATAGTCTGGTCAGGGTCTGTTACAGTCTGGTGGTCAGGGTCTGTTATAGTCTGGTGGTCAGGGTCTGTTACAGTCTGGTGGTCAGGGTCTGTTATAGTCTGGTCAGGGTCTGTTACAGTGTGGTGGTCAGGGTCTGTTATAGTCAGGTGGTCAGGGTCTGTTACAGTCTGGTGGTCAGGGTCTGTTATAGTCTGGTCAGGGTCTGTTACAGTCTGGTGGTCAGGGTCTGTTATAGTCTGGTGGTCAGGGTCTGTTACAGTCTGGTGGTCAGGGTCTGTTATAGTCTGGTCAGGGTCTGTTACAGTGTGGTGGTCAGGGTCTGTTATAGTCTGGTGGTCAGGGTCTGTTACAGTCTGGTGGTCAGGGTCTGTTATAGTCTGGTCAGGGTCTGTTACAGTCTGGTGGTCAGGGTCTGTTATAGTCTGGTGGTCAGGGTCTGTTACAGTCTGGTGGTCAGGGTCTGTTATAGTCTGGTCAGGGTCTGTTACAGTCTGGTGGTCAGGGTCTGTTATAGTCTGGTCAGGGTCTGTTACAGTCTGGTGGTCAGGGTCTGTTATAGTCTGGTGGTCAGGGTCTGTTACAGTCTGGTGGTCAGGGTCTGTTACAGTCTGGTGGTCAGGGTCTGTTATAGTCTGGTCAGGGTCTGTTACAGTCTGGTGGTCAGGGTCTGTTATAGTCTGGTGGTCAGGGTCTGTTACAGTGTGGTGGTCAGGGTCTGTTATAGTCAGGTGGTCAGGGTCTGTTATAGTCTGGTCAGGGTCTGTTACAGTCTGGTGGTCAGGGTCTGTTATAGTCTGGTGGTCAGGGTCTGTTACAGTCTGGTGGTCAGGGTCTGTTATAGTCTGGTCAGGGTCTGTTACAGTCTGGTGGTCAGGGTCTGTTATAGTCTGGTGGTCAGGGTCTGTTACAGTCTGGTGGTCAGGGTCTGTTACAGTCTGGTGGTCAGGGTCTGTTATACTCTGGTCAGGGTCTGTTACAGTGTGGTGGTCAGGGTCTGTTACAGTGTGGTGGTCAGGGTCTGTTACAGTCTGGTGGTCAGGGTCTGTTACAGTCTGGTGGTCAGGGTCTGTTACAGTCTGGTCAGGGTCTGTTATAGTGTGGTGGTCAGGGTCTGTTACAGTCTGGTGGTCAGGGTCTGTTACAGTCTGGTAGTCAGGGTCTGTTACAGTCTGGTGGTCAGGGTCTGGTGGTCAGGGTCTGTTACAGTCTGGTGGTCAGGGTCTGTTACAGTCTGGTTGTCAGGGTCTGTTACAGTCTGGTGGTCAGGGTCTGTTACAGTGTGGTGGTCAGGGTCTGTTACAGTGTGGTGGTCAGGGTCTGTTACAGTCTGGTGGTCAGGGTATGTTACAGTGTGGTGGTCAGGGTCTGTTACAGTCTGGTCAGGGTCTGTTACAGTCTGGTCAGGGTCTGTTACAGTGTGGTGGTCAGGGTCTGTTATAGTCTGGTGGTCAGGGTCTGTTACAGTGTGGTGGTCAGGGTCTGTTACAGTCTGGTGGTCAGGGTCTGTTATAGTCTGGTGGTCAGGGTCTGTTATAGTCTGGTCAGGGTCTGTTACAGTCTGGTGGTCAGGGTCTGTTATAGTCTGGTGGTCAGGGTCTGTTACAGTCTGGTGGTCAGGGTCTGTTATAGTCTGGTCAGGGTCTGTTACAGTGTGGTGGTCAGGGAGTGTTACAGTCTGGTGGTCAGGGTCTGTTATAGTCTGGTGGTCAGGGCCTGTTACAGTCTGGTGGTCAGGGTCTGTTACAGTCTGGTGGTCAGTCTGGTGGTCAGGGTCTGGTGGTCAGGGTCTGTTACAGTCTGGTCAGGGTCTGTTACAGTCTGGTGGTCAGGGTCTGTTATAGTCTGGTGGTCAGGGTCTGTTACAGTCTGGTGGTCAGGGTCTGTTACAGTCTGGTGGTCAGGGTCTGTTATAGTCTGGTGGTCAGGGTCTGTTAGAGTCTGGTCAGGGTCTGTTATAGTCTGGTGGTCAGGGTCTGTTACAGTCTGGTCAGGGTCTGTTACAGTCTGGTGGTCAGGGTCTGTTACAGTCTGGTGGTCAGGGTTTGTTACAGTCTGGTGGTCAGGGTCTGTTACAGTCTGGTCAGGGTCTGTTACAGTCTGGTGGTCAGGGTCTGTTATAGTCTGGTGGTCAGGGTCTGTTACAGTCTGGTGGTCAGGGTCTGTTATAGTCTGGTCAGGGTCTGTTACAGTCTGGTGGTCAGGGTCTGTTATAGTCTGGTGGTCAGGGTCTGTTACAGTCTGGTGGTCAGGGTCTGTTATAGTCTGGTCAGGGTCTGTTACAGTGTGGTGGTCAGGGTCTGTTATAGTCTGGTGGTCAGGGTCTGTTACAGTCTGGTGGTCAGGGTCTGTTACAGTCTGGTGGTCAGTCTGGTGGTCAGGGTCTGGTGGTCAGGGTCTTTTATAGTCTGGTGGTCAGGGTCTGTTATAGTCAGGTGGTCAGGGTCTGTTACAGTCTGGTGGTCAGGGTCTGTTACAGTCTGGTGGTCAGGGTCTGTTACAGTCTGGTCAGGGTCTGTTACAGTCTGGTGGTCAGGGTCTGTTATAGTCTGGTGGTCAGGGTCTGTTACAGTCTGGTGGTCAGGGTCTGTTATAGTCTGGTGGTCAGGGTCTGTTACAGTCTGGTGGTCAGGGTCTGTTATAGTCTTGTCAGGGTCTGTTACAGTGTTGTGGTCAGGGTCTGTTACAGTCTGGTGGTCAGGGTCTGTTATAGTCTGGTGGTCAGGGTCTGTTACAGTCTGGTCAGGGTCTGTTACAGTCTGGTCAGGGTCTGTTACAGTCTGGTGGTCAGGGTCTGTTATAGTCTGGTCAGGGTCTGTTACAGTGTGGTGGTCAGGGTCTGTTACAGTCTGGTGGTCAGGGTCTGTTATAGTCTGGTGGTCAGGGTCTGTTACAGTCTGGTCAGGGTCTGTTACAGTCTGGTGGTCAGGGTCTGTTATAGTCTGGTGGTCAGGGTCTGTTACAGTCTGGTGGTCAGGGTCTGTTACAGTCTGGTGGTCAGGGTCTGTTACAGTCTGGTCAGGGTCTGTTACAGTCTGGTGGTCAGGGTCTGTTATAGTCTGGTGGTCAGGGTCTGTTACAGTCTGGTGGTCAGGGTCTGTTATAGTCTGGTGGTCAGGGTCTGTTACAGTCTGGTGGTCAGGGTCTGTTATAGTCTGGTCAGGGTCTGTTACAGTGTGGTGGTCAGGGTCTGTTACAGTCTGGTGGTCAGGGTCTGTTATAGTCTGGTGGTCAGGGTCTGTTACAGTCTGGTCAGGGTCTGTTACAGTCTGGTCAGGGTCTGTTATAGTCTGGTGGTCAGGGTCTGTTACAGTCTGGTGGTCAGGGTATGTTATGGTCTGGTGGTCAGGGTCTGTTACAGTCTGGTCAGGGTCTGTTACAGTCTGGTGGTCAGGGTCTGTTATAGTCTGGTCAGGGTCTGTTACAGTGTGGTGGTCAGGGTCTGTTACAGTCTGGTGGTCAGGGTCTGTTATAGTCTGGTGGTCAGGGTCTGTTACAGTCTGGTCAGGGTCTGTTACAGTCTGGTGGTCAGGGTCTGTTATAGTCTGGTGGTCAGGGTCTGTTATAGTCTGGTGGTCAGGGTCTGTTATAGTCTGGTGGTCAGGGTCTGTTACAGTCTGGTGGTCAGGGTCTGTTACAGTCTGGTGGTCAGGGTCTGTTATAGTCTGGTGGTCAGGGTCTGTTACAGTCTGGTCAGGGTCTGTTACAGTCTGGTGGTCAGGGTCTGTTATAGTCTGGTGGTCAGGGTCTGTTATAGTCTGGTGGTCAGAGTCTATTATAGTCTGGTGGTCAGGGTCTCTTACAGTGTGGTGGTCAGGGCCTGTTATAGTCTGGTGGTCAGGGTCTGTTACAGTCTGGTGGTCAGGGTCTGTTATAGTCTGGTGGTCAGGGTCTGTTACAGTCTGGTGGTCAGGGTCTGTTACAGTCTGGTGGTCAGGGCCTGTTATAGTCTGGTGGTCAGGGTCTGTTACAGTCTGGTGGTCAGGGTCTGTTATAGTCTGGTGGTCAGGGTCTGTTACAGTCTGGTGGTCAGGGTCTGTTATAGTCTGGTGGTCAGGGTCTGTTACAGTCTGGTGGTCAGGGTCTGTTACAGTCTGGTGGTCAGGGTCTGTTATACTCTGGTCAGGGTCTGTTACAGTGTGGTGGTCAGGGTCTGTTACAGTGTGGTGGTCAGGGTCTGTTACAGTCTGGTGGTCAGGGTCTGTTACAGTCTGGTGGTCAGGGTCTGTTACAGTCTGGTCAGGGTCTGTTATAGTGTGGTGGTCAGGGTCTGTTACAGTGTGGTGGTCAGGGTCTGTTACAGTCTGGTGGTCAGGGTCTGTTACAGTCTGGTGGTCAGGGTCTGTTACAGTCTGGTCAGGGTCTGTTATAGTGTGGTGGTCAGGGTCTGTTACAGTCTGGTGGTCAGGGTCTGTTATAGTCTGGTGGTCAGGGTCTGTTATAGTCTGGTGGTCAGGGTCTGTTATAGTCTGGTGGTCAGGGTCTGTTATAGTCTGGTGGTCAGGGTCTGTTATAGTCTGGTGGTCAGGGTCTGTTACAGTCTGGTCAGGGTCTGTTATAGTCTGGTGGTCAGGGTCTGTTATAGTCTGGTGGTCAGGGTCTGTTATAGTCTGGTGGTCAGGGTCTGTTATAGTCTGGTGGTCAGGGTCTGTTACAGTCTGGTCAGGGTCTGTTATAGTCTGGTGGTCAGGGTCTGTTATAGTCTGGTGGTCAGGGTCTGTTATAGTCTGGTGGTCAGGGTCTGTTATAGTCTGGTGGTCAGGGTCTATTATAGTCTGGTGGTCAGGGTCTGTTACAGTCTGGTCAGGGTCTGTTACAGTCTGGTGGTCAGGGTCTGTTACAGTCTGGTCAGGGTCTGTTACAGTCTGGTGGTCAGGGTCTGTTACAGTCTGGTGGTCAGGGTCTGTTATAGTCTGGTGGTCAGGGTCTGTTACAGTCTGGTGGTCAGGGTCTGTTACAGTCTGGTGGTCAGGGTCTGTTACAGTCTGGTGGTCAGGGTCTGTTACAGTGTGGTGGTCAGGGTCTGTTACAGGCTGGTTGTCAGGGTCTGTTACAGTCTGGTGGTCAGGGTCTGTTACAGTCTGGTGGTCAGGGTCTGTTATACTCTGGTCAGGGTCTGTTACAGTGTGGTGGTCAGGGTCTGTTATAGTCTGGTGGTCAGGGTCTGTTACAGTCTGGTGGTCAGGGTCTGTTACAGTCTGGTTGTCAGGGTCTGTTATAGTCTGGTGGTCAGGGTCTGTTACAGTCTGGTGGTCAGGGTCTGTTATACTCTGGTCAGGGTCTGTTACAGTGTGGTGGTCAGGGTCTGTTATAGTCTGGTGGTCAGGGTCTGTTACAGTCTGGTGGTCAGGGTCTGTTATAGTCTGGTGGTCAGGGTCTGGTGGTCAGGGTCTGTTACAGTCTGGTGGTCAGGGTCTGTTACAGTCTGGTGGTCAGGGTCTGTTATACTCTGGTCAGGGTCTGTTACAGTCTGGTGGTCAGGGTCTGTTACAGTGTGGTGGTCAGGGAGTGTTACAGTCTGGTGGTCAGGGTCTGTTATAGTCTGGTGGTCAGGGCCTGTTACAGTCTGGTGGTCAGGGTCTGTTACAGTCTGGTGGTCAGTCTGGTGGTCAGGGTCTGGTGGTCAGGGTCTGTTACAGTCTGGTCAGGGTCTGTTACAGTCTGGTGGTCAGGGTCTGTTATAGTCTGGTGGTCAGGGTCTGTTACAGTCTGGTGGTCAGGGTCTGTTACAGTCTGGTGGTCAGGGTCTGTTATGGTCTGGTGGTCAGGGTCTGTTACAGTCTGGTGGTCAGGGTCTGTTATAGTCTGGTGTTCAGGGTCTGTTAGAGTCTGGTCAGGGTCTGTTATAGTCTGGTGGTCAGGGTCTGTTACAGTCTGGTCAGGGTCTGTTACAGTCTGGTGGTCAGGGTCTGTTATAGTCTGGTGGTCAGGGTCTGTTACAGTCTGGTGGTCAGGGTTTGTTACAGTCTGGTGGTCAGGGTCTGTTACAGTCTGGTCAGGGTCTGTTACAGTCTGGTGGTCAGGGTCTGTTATAGTCAGGTGGTCAGGGTCTGTTACAGTCTGGTGGTCAGGGTCTGTTATAGTCTGGTCAGGGTCTGTTACAGTCTGGTGGTCAGGGTCTGTTATAGTCTGGTGGTCAGGGTCTGTTACAGTCTGGTGGTCAGGGTCTGTTATAGTCTGGTCAGGGTCTGTTACAGTGTGGTGGTCAGGGTCTGTTATAGTCAGGTGGTCAGGGTCTGTTACAGTCTGGTGGTCAGGGTCTGTTATAGTCTGGTCAGGGTCTGTTACAGTCTGGTGGTCAGGGTCTGTTATAGTCTGGTGGTCAGGGTCTGTTACAGTCTGGTGGTCAGGGTCTGTTATAGTCTGGTCAGGGTCTGTTACAGTGTGGTGGTCAGGGTCTGTTATAGTCTGGTGGTCAGGGTCTGTTACAGTCTGGTGGTCAGGGTCTGTTATAGTCTGGTCAGGGTCTGTTACAGTCTGGTGGTCAGGGTCTGTTATAGTCTGGTGGTCAGGGTCTGTTACAGTCTGGTGGTCAGGGTCTGTTATAGTCTGGTCAGGGTCTGTTACAGTCTGGTGGTCAGGGTCTGTTATAGTCTGGTCAGGGTCTGTTACAGTCTGGTGGTCAGGGTCTGTTATAGTCTGGTGGTCAGGGTCTGTTACAGTCTGGTGGTCAGGGTCTGTTACAGTCTGGTGGTCAGGGTCTGTTATAGTCTGGTCAGGGTCTGTTACAGTCTGGTGGTCAGGGTCTGTTATAGTCTGGTGGTCAGGGTCTGTTACAGTGTGGTGGTCAGGGTCTGTTATAGTCAGGTGGTCAGGGTCTGTTATAGTCTGGTCAGGGTCTGTTACAGTCTGGTGGTCAGGGTCTGTTATAGTCTGGTGGTCAGGGTCTGTTACAGTCTGGTGGTCAGGGTCTGTTATAGTCTGGTCAGGGTCTGTTACAGTCTGGTGGTCAGGGTCTGTTATAGTCTGGTGGTCAGGGTCTGTTACAGTCTGGTGGTCAGGGTCTGTTACAGTCTGGTGGTCAGGGTCTGTTATACTCTGGTCAGGGTCTGTTACAGTGTGGTGGTCAGGGTCTGTTACAGTGTGGTGGTCAGGGTCTGTTACAGTCTGGTGGTCAGGGTCTGTTACAGTCTGGTGGTCAGGGTCTGTTACAGTCTGGTGGTCAGGGTATGTTACAGTGTGGTGGTCAGGGTCTGTTACAGTCTGGTCAGGGTCTGTTACAGTCTGGTCAGGGTCTGTTACAGTGTGGTGGTCAGGGTCTGTTATAGTCTGGTGGTCAGGGTCTGTTACAGTGTGGTGGTCAGGGTCTGTTACAGTCTGGTGGTCAGGGTCTGTTATAGTCTGGTGGTCAGGGTCTGTTATAGTCTGGTCAGGGTCTGTTACAGTCTGGTGGTCAGGGTCTGTTATAGTCTGGTGGTCAGGGTCTGTTACAGTCTGGTGGTCAGGGTCTGTTATAGTCTGGTCAGGGTCTGTTACAGTGTGGTGGTCAGGGAGTGTTACAGTCTGGTGGTCAGGGTCTGTTATAGTCTGGTGGTCAGGGCCTGTTACAGTCTGGTGGTCAGGGTCTGTTACAGTCTGGTGGTCAGTCTGGTGGTCAGGGTCTGGTGGTCAGGGTCTGTTACAGTCTGGTCAGGGTCTGTTACAGTCTGGTGGTCAGGGTCTGTTATAGTCTGGTGGTCAGGGTCTGTTACAGTCTGGTGGTCAGGGTCTGTTACAGTCTGGTGGTCAGGGTCTGTTATAGTCTGGTGGTCAGGGTCTGTTAGAGTCTGGTCAGGGTCTGTTATAGTCTGGTGGTCAGGGTCTGTTACAGTCTGGTCAGGGTCTGTTACAGTCTGGTGGTCAGGGTCTGTTACAGTCTGGTGGTCAGGGTTTGTTACAGTCTGGTGGTCAGGGTCTGTTACAGTCTGGTCAGGGTCTGTTACAGTCTGGTGGTCAGGGTCTGTTATAGTCTGGTGGTCAGGGTCTGTTACAGTCTGGTGGTCAGGGTCTGTTATAGTCTGGTCAGGGTCTGTTACAGTCTGGTGGTCAGGGTCTGTTATAGTCTGGTGGTCAGGGTCTGTTACAGTCTGGTGGTCAGGGTCTGTTATAGTCTGGTCAGGGTCTGTTACAGTGTGGTGGTCAGGGTCTGTTATAGTCTGGTGGTCAGGGTCTGTTACAGTCTGGTGGTCAGGGTCTGTTACAGTCTGGTGGTCAGTCTGGTGGTCAGGGTCTGGTGGTCAGGGTCTTTTATAGTCTGGTGGTCAGGGTCTGTTATAGTCAGGTGGTCAGGGTCTGTTACAGTCTGGTGGTCAGGGTCTGTTACAGTCTGGTGGTCAGGGTCTGTTACAGTCTGGTCAGGGTCTGTTACAGTCTGGTGGTCAGGGTCTGTTATAGTCTGGTGGTCAGGGTCTGTTACAGTCTGGTGGTCAGGGTCTGTTATAGTCTGGTGGTCAGGGTCTGTTACAGTCTGGTGGTCAGGGTCTGTTATAGTCTTGTCAGGGTCTGTTACAGTGTTGTGGTCAGGGTCTGTTACAGTCTGGTGGTCAGGGTCTGTTATAGTCTGGTGGTCAGGGTCTGTTACAGTCTGGTCAGGGTCTGTTACAGTCTGGTCAGGGTCTGTTACAGTCTGGTGGTCAGGGTCTGTTATAGTCTGGTCAGGGTCTGTTACAGTGTGGTGGTCAGGGTCTGTTACAGTCTGGTGGTCAGGGTCTGTTATAGTCTGGTGGTCAGGGTCTGTTACAGTCTGGTCAGGGTCTGTTACAGTCTGGTGGTCAGGGTCTGTTATAGTCTGGTGGTCAGGGTCTGTTACAGTCTGGTGGTCAGGGTCTGTTACAGTCTGGTGGTCAGGGTCTGTTACAGTCTGGTCAGGGTCTGTTACAGTCTGGTGGTCAGGGTCTGTTATAGTCTGGTGGTCAGGGTCTGTTACAGTCTGGTGGTCAGGGTCTGTTATAGTCTGGTGGTCAGGGTCTGTTACAGTCTGGTGGTCAGGGTCTGTTATAGTCTGGTCAGGGTCTGTTACAGTGTGGTGGTCAGGGTCTGTTACAGTCTGGTGGTCAGGGTCTGTTATAGTCTGGTGGTCAGGGTCTGTTACAGTCTGGTCAGGGTCTGTTACAGTCTGGTCAGGGTCTGTTATAGTCTGGTGGTCAGGGTCTGTTACAGTCTGGTGGTCAGGGTATGTTATGGTCTGGTGGTCAGGGTCTGTTACAGTCTGGTCAGGGTCTGTTACAGTCTGGTGGTCAGGGTCTGTTATAGTCTGGTCAGGGTCTGTTACAGTGTGGTGGTCAGGGTCTGTTACAGTCTGGTGGTCAGGGTCTGTTATAGTCTGGTGGTCAGGGTCTGTTACAGTCTGGTCAGGGTCTGTTACAGTCTGGTGGTCAGGGTCTGTTATAGTCTGGTGGTCAGGGTCTGTTATAGTCTGGTGGTCAGGGTCTGTTATAGTCTGGTGGTCAGGGTCTGTTACAGTCTGGTGGTCAGGGTCTGTTACAGTCTGGTGGTCAGGGTCTGTTATAGTCTGGTGGTCAGGGTCTGTTACAGTCTGGTCAGGGTCTGTTACAGTCTGGTGGTCAGGGTCTGTTATAGTCTGGTGGTCAGGGTCTGTTATAGTCTGGTGGTCAGAGTCTATTATAGTCTGGTGGTCAGGGTCTCTTACAGTGTGGTGGTCAGGGCCTGTTATAGTCTGGTGGTCAGGGTCTGTTACAGTCTGGTGGTCAGGGTCTGTTATAGTCTGGTGGTCAGGGTCTGTTACAGTCTGGTGGTCAGGGTCTGTTATAGTCTGGTGGTCAGGGTCTGTTATAGTCTGGTGGTCAGGGTCTGTTACAGTCTGGTCAGGGTCTGTTACAGTCTGGTCAGGGTCTGTTACAGTCTGGTGGTCAGGGTCTGTTATAGTCTGGTCAGGGTCTGTTACAGTGTGGTGGTCAGGGTCTGTTACAGTCTGGTGGTCAGGGTCTGTTATAGTCTGGTGGTCAGGGTCTGTTACAGTCTGGTCAGGGTCTGTTACAGTCTGGTCAGGGTCTGTTATAGTCTGGTGGTCAGGGTCTGTTACAGTCTGGTGGTCAGGGTCTGTTATAGTCTGGTGGTCAGTCTGGTGGTCAGGGTCTGGTGGTCAGTCCGGTGGTCAGGGTCTGGTGGTCAGCCTGGTGGTCACTCTAGTGGTCAGGGTCTGTTACAGTCTGGTGGTCAGGGTCTGTTATAGTCTGGTGGTCAGGGTCTGTTACAGTCTGGTGGTCAGGGTCTGTTATACTCTGGTGGTCAGGGTCTTATACAGTCTGGTGGTCAGGGTCTGTTACAGTGTGGTGGTCAGGGTCTGTTACAGTCTGGTGGTCAGAGTCTGTTACAGTCTGGTGGTCAGGGTCTGTTATAGTCTGGTGGTCAGTCTGGTGGTCAGGGTCTGGTGGTCAGTCCGGTGGTCAGGGTCTGGTGGTCAGCCTGGTGGTCACTCTAGTGGTCAGGGTCTGGTGGTCAGGGTCTGGTGGTCAGGGTCTGTTACAGTCTGGTGGTCAGGGTCTGGTGGTCAGTCTGGTGGTCAGTCTGGTGGTCAGGGTCTGGTGGTCAGTCTGGTGGTCAGGGTCTGGTGGTCAGTCTGGTGGTCAGGGTCTGGTACAGTCTGGTGGTCAGTCTGGTGGTCAGTCTGGTGGTCAGGGTCTGGTGGTCAGTCTGGTGGTCAGGGTCTGGTGGTCAGTCTGGTGGTCAGGGTCTGGTGGTCAGTCTGGTGGTCAGGGTCTGGTACAGTCTGGTGGTCAGTCTGGTGGTCAGTCTGGTGGTCAGGGTCTGGTGGTCAGTCTGGTGGTCAGGGTCTGGTGGTCAGTCTGGTGGTCAGGGTCTGGTGGTCAGTCTGGTGGTCAGTCTGGTGGTCAGTCTGGTGGTCAGGGACTGGTGGTCAGGGTATGTGGTATTGAGCTGAAAAGTCCACATCTAATGGTTGCTGTTTAGTAAACCTCGGTCCCTCCCTCATCTTTCTCCCAGCACTGCAGCTGGATGCGGGGTTGCCCCATGGACTGAAAGGGATGAAGGGGAGCCGGGGGATCCCCGGGGACATGGGGCCTAAAGGCTTAAGTGGAGACCTGGGACCTGAGGGTCCTTCTGGGCCCCCTGGCCCCCCTGGCCCTGCAGGGAGGGGCGGGGACCAATCCCGTCAACACCGCGCAGCCTTCTCCGTGTCCCGGACAGACATCTCCTACCCCCCCTACAAACGAACCCTGACCTATAACTCCGCCATCACCAGCAGCAACCTGATCAGTTTGAACTCTGGAATGTTCACCTGCAGCATACCTGGAGTCTACTACTTCGTCTTCCACTCAGAGGCCAAGGTAGACAGACAGACAGATAGACAGACAGACAGACAGACAGACAGACAGACAGACAGACAGACAGACAGACAGACAGACAGACAGACAGACAGACAAGTATTACATTGACAGACAGACAGACAGACAGACAGACAGACAGACAGATAGACAGACAGACAGACAGACAGACAGACAGACAGATAGACAGACAGACAGACAGACAGACAGACAGACAGACAGACAGACAGACAGACAGACAGACAGGTATTACTCTCTCTTTCGACATCTTGTAAAACTGTGTGTGTGTGTGTGTGTGTGTGTGTGTGTGTGTGTGTATAGGTGGGCATGTGTCTGTATCTGAAAAGTGACGCCCTGGGAGAGAGGATGCTAGGTTTCTGTGACTACAACAACAGAGCCACTACCCAGGTATGGTTACTATGACAACACCAAGTAGGGACTGATGACACCAGGTTGGGTTACTATGACGACACCGGGTAAAGAGTTTAACAACATAGATTTTTCTTCCTAATAACACTATTTTATTGTTAATTCCATGATGTGTAGGTTCTGTCAGGGGGTGTGGTGTTGGACCTATCACGCGGCAACAAGGTGGGAACCATCCTCCATACTAACCAATCAGCACATAGTATCATCCATATTAACCAATCACCACACAGCATCCTCCTAACTAACCAATCACCACACAGCATCCTCCATACCAGTGGTTCCCAAACCTTTTAAAGTCCCGTACTCCTTCAAACATTCAACTTCCAGCTGTACCCCCTCTATCACCAGGGTCAGCTGTACCCCCTCTATCACCAGGGTCAGCTGTACCCCCTCTATCACCAGGGTCAGCTGTACCCCCTCTATCACCAGGGTCAGCTGTACTCCCTCTATCACCAGGGTCAGCTGTACCCCCTCTATCACCAGAGTCAGCTGTACCCCCTCTATCACCAGGGTCAGCTGTACCCCCTCTATCACCAGGGTCAGCTGTACCCCCTCTATCACCAGGGTCAGCTGTACCCCCTCTATCACCAGGGTCAGCTGTACCCCCTCTATCACCAGGGTCAGCTGTACCCCCTCTATCACCAGGGTCAGCTGTACCCCCTCTATCACCAGGATCAGCTGTACCCCCTCTATCACCAGGGTCAGCTGTACCCCCTCTATCACCAGGGTCAGCTGTACCCCCTCTATCACCAGGATCAGCTGTACCCCCTCTATCACCAGGGTCAGCTGTACCCCCTCTATCACCAGGGTCAGCTGTACCCCCTCTATCACCAGGGTCAGCTGTACCCCCTCTATCACCAGGATCAGCTGTACCCCCTCTATCACCAGGGTCAGCTGTACCCCCTCTATCACCAGGGTCAGCTGTACCCCCTCTATCACCAGGATCAGCTGTACCCCCTCTATCACCAGGGTCAGCTGTACCCCCTCTATCACCAGGGTCAGCTGTACCCCCTCTATCACCAGGGTCAGCTGTACCCCCTCTATCACCAGGGTCAGCTGTACCCCCTCTATCACCAGGGTCAGCTGTACCCCCTCTATCACCAGGATCAGCTGTACCCCCTCTATCACCAGGGTCAGCTGTACCCCCTCTATCACCAGGGTCAGCTGTACCCCCTCTATCACCAGGATCAGCTGTACCCCCTCTATCACCAGGGTCAGCTGTACCCCCTCTATCACCAGGATCAGCTGTACCCCCTCTATCACCAGGGTCAGCTGTACCCCCTCTATCACCAGGGTCAGCTGTACCCCCTCTATCACCAGGGTCAGCTGTACCCCCTCTATCACCAGGATCAGCTGTACCCCCTCTATCACCAGGGTCAGCTGTACCCCCTCTATCACCAGGGTCAGCTGTACCCCCTCTATCACCAGGGTCAGCTGTACCCCCTCTATCACCAGGGTCAGCTGTACCCCCTCTATCACCAGGGTCAGCTGTACCCCCTCTATCACCAGGGTCAGCTGTACCCCCTTTATCACCAGGGTCAGCTGTACCCCCTCTATCACCAGGATCAGCTGTACCCCCTCTATCACCAGGGTCAGCTGTACCCCCTCTATCACCAGGGTCAGCTGTACCCCCTCTATCACCAGGGTCAGCTGTACCCCCTCTATCACCAGGGTCAGCTGTACCCCCTTTATCACCAGGGTCAGCTGTACCCCCTCTATCACCAGGATCAGCTGTACCCCCTTTATCACCAGGGTCAGCTGTACCCCCTTTATCACCAGGGTCAGCTGTACCCCCTTTATCACCAGGGTCAGCTGTACCCCCTCTATCACCAGGGTCAGCTGTACCCCCTTTATCACCAGGGTCAGCTGTACCCCCTCTATCACCAGGATCAGCTGTACCCCCTCTATCACCAGGGTCAGCTGTACCCCCTCTATCACCAGGGTCAGCTGTACCCCCTCTATCACCAGGGTCAGCTGTACCCCCTCTATCACCAGGGTCAGCTGTACCCCCTCTATCACCAGGATCAGCTGTACCCCCTCTATCACCAGGATCAGCTGTACCCCCTCTATCACCAGGGTCAGCTGTACCCCCTCTATCACCAGGGTCAGCTGTACCCCCTCTATCACCAGGGTCAGCTGTACCCCCTCTATCACCAGGGTCAGCTGTACCCCCTCTATCACCAGGGTCAGCTGTACCCCCTCTATCACCAGGGTCAGCTGTACCCCCTCTATCACCAGGGTCAGCTGTACCCCCTCTATCACCAGGATCAGCTGTACCCCCTCTATCACCAGGGTCAGCTGTACCCCCTCTATCACCAGGGTCAGCTGTACCCCCTCTATCACCAGGATCAGCTGTACCCCCTCTATCACCAGGATCAGCTGTACCCCCTCTATCACCAGGATCAGCTGTACCCCCTCTATCACCAGGGTCAGCTGTACCCCCTCTATCACCAGGGTCAGCTGTACCCCCTCTATCACCAGGGTCAGCTGTACCCCCTCTATCACCAGGGTCAGCTGTACCCCCTCTATCACCAGGGTCAGCTGTACCCCCTCTATCACCAGGGTCAGCTGTACCCCCTCTATCACCAGGGTCAGCTGTACCCCCTCTATCACCAGGGTCAGCTGTACCCCCTTTATCACCAGAGTCAGCTGTACCCCCTCTAGCACCAGGGTCAGCTGTACCCCCTCTATCACCAGGGTCATGTGTACCCCCTCTAGCACCAGGGTCAGCTGTATCCCCTCTATCACCAGGGTCATCTGTACCCCCTCTAGCACCAGGGTCAGCTGTACCCCCTCTATCACCAGGGTCAGCTGTACCCCCTCTATCACCAGGGTCAGCTGTACCCCCTCTATCACCAGGGTCATCTGTACCCCCTCTAGCACCAGGGTCAGCTGTACCCCCTCTATCACCAGGGTCATCTGTACCCCCTCTATCACCAGGGTCAGCTGTACCCCCTCTATCACCAGGGTCAGCTGTACCCCCTCTATCACCAGGGTCATCTGTACCCCCTCTATCACCAGGATCAGCTGTACCCCCTCTATCACCAGGGTCAGCTGTACCCCCTCTATCACCAGGGTCAGCTGTACCCCCTCTATCACCAGGGTCAGCTGTACCCCCTCTATCACCAGGATCAGCTGTACCCCCTCTATCACCAGGGTCAGCTGTACCCCCTCTATCACCAGGGTCAGCTGTACCCCCTCTATCACCAGGGTCAGCTGTACCCCCTCTATCACCAGGGTCAGCACACTCTCAAATGTTGTTGTTTGCCATCATTGTAATCCTGCCACACACACACAATATACGATACATGTATTACTCATAAGAATGAGTGTGAGTTTGTCACAACCCGGCTCGTGGGAAGTGACAATGAGCTCTTATAGGACCAGGGCACAAATAATATTATAATAATAATCAAAAATGTAGCTCTTTATTTAACCATCTTATATATAAAATGAGAAGGGTGTGCTTGAAAGGATGCTGTCAGGCCCTGGCCATAGAGAGGCTTTTATTCTCTATTTTGGTTAGGCCAGGGCATTCTATGTTCTCCTTTCTATATTTTTGTATTTCTTTGTTTTTGGCCGGGTATGGTTCTCTTTTTTAAAATTTGTAAAAAAAATGCTTTTTCTCCCCAATTTCATGGTGTCCAATTGTTGTAGTAGCTACTATCTTGTCTCATCGCTACAACTCCCGTACAGGCTCGGGAGAGACGAAGGTTGAAAGTCATGTGTCCTCCGATACACAACCCAACCAAGCCGCACTGCTTCTTAACACAGCGCGCATCCAACCTGGAAGCCAACCGCACCAATGTGTCGGAGGAAACATTGTGCACCTGGCAACCTTGATTAGCGCGCACTGCGCCCGGCCCGCCACAGGAGTCGCTGGTGCGCGATGAGACAAGGACATCCCTACCGACCAGGCCCTCCCTAACCCAGACGACGCTAGGCCAATTGTGCGTCGCCCCACGAACCTCCCGGTCGCGGCCGGTTACGACAGAGCCTGGGCACGAACCCAGGGACTCTGATGGCACAGCTGGCGCTGCAGTACAGCGCCCTTAACCACTGCGCCACCCGGGATGCCCCAGGTATGGTTCTCAGGGACAGCTGTCTATCGTTGTCTCTGATTGAACCATACTTAGGTAGCTCTTGCCCACATGGGTTTTGTGGGTAGTTGTTTTCTGTATTGTTAGTTTCCTTACAGAACTGTTCGTTTTCCTCTTTGTTGGTTTTTGTTCTAGTGTTCTGATTTTAATAAAATATCATGAACACGTCTCACGCTGCGCACAGGAAGAGGACCGTTACGCTGCGCTTTGGTCCAGTCATTCACATGAAGAGGACCGCTACGCTGCGCCTTGGTCCAGTCATTCACAGGAAGAGGACCGTTATGCTGCGCCTTGGTCCAGTCATTCACAGGAAGAGGACCGTTACGCTGCGCCTTGGTCCAGTCATTCACAGGAAGAGGACTGTTACGCTGCACCTTGGTCCAGTCATTCACAGGAAGAGGACTGTTACGCTGCGCCTTGGTCCAGTCATTCACAGGAAGAGGACCGTTAAGCTGCGCCTTGGTCTCCAGTCATTCACAGGAAGAGGACCGTTACGCTGCGCCTTGGTCCAGTCATTCACAGGAAGAGGACCGTTACGCTGCGCCTTGTTCCAGTCATTCACAGGAAGAGGACTGTTACGCTGCACCTTGGTCCAGTCATTCACAGGAAGAGAACTGTTACGCTGCGCCTTGGTCCAGTCATTAACAGGAAGAGGACCGTTATGCTGCGCCTTGGTCTCCAGTCATTCACAGGAAGAGGACTGTTACGGTGGGCCTTGGTCCAGTCATTTACAGGAAGAGGACCGTTACGCTGCGCCTTGGTCCAGTCATTTACAGGAAGAGGACCGTTACGCTGCGCCTTGGTCCAGTCATTCACAGGAAGAGGACCGTTACGCTGCGCCTTGGTCCAGTCATTCACAGGAAGAGGACCGTTACGCTGCGCCTTGGTCCAGTCATTCACAGGAAGAGGACCGTTACGCTGCGCCTTGGTCCAGTCATTCACAGGAATAGGACCGTTACGCTGCGCCTTGGTCCAGTCATTCACAGGAAGAGGACTGTTACGCTGTGCCTTGGTCCAGTCATTCACAGGAAGAGGACTGTTACAGATGCACATAACTCTGTTGAGTTGTATTGGAGAGAGTAGTTGAAGTGTACCTATGATGAAAATTACAGGCCTCTCTCATCTTTTTAAGTGGGAGAACTTGCACAATTGGTGGCTGACTAAATACTTTTTTGCCCCATTGTAACTCTGAAATGTTGGGTTGTATTGGAGAGAGTCTCAGTCTTAAATCATTTTCCACATAGTCTGTGTCTGTATTTAGTTGTCATGCTAGTGAGGGCCGAGATTCCACTCTCACATAGGTACGTAGTTGCAAAGGGCATCAGTGTCTTATTAACAGCGTGACTTGCCAGGGCAACTATCCAGAAATCTGGCAGAACCACTTGTTGCAATTTCGATGAGGATCTCTTTTTCAGATATCGGTAAGTGGACTGGAGGCAGGGCATGAAAGGTATAACGAATCCAGTTGTTTGTGTCGTCCATTTCTGGAAAGGACCTGTGTAATTATGGTCAGTAAAGAAAACTTTAAGCTCGTCTCTCAATAAAAAAACATTTGTCAATACTTTGCCCCTTGATAACCAGCGCACTTCTTGATGTTGTAAAAGCTTTACATGGTCGCTGTCCATATCATTGCATAATGCAGAAAATACACGAGAGTTCAGGGGCCTTGCTTTAACAAAGTTAACCATTTTCACTGTAGAGTCCAAAACATCTTTCAAGCTGTCAGGCATTCCCTTGGCAGCAAGAGCCTCTCGGTGGATGCTGCAGTGTACCCAAGTGACGTCGGGAGCAACCGCTTGCACGTGCGTTACCACTCCACTATGTCTTCCTGTCAAGGCTTTTGTGCCATCAGTACAGACACCAACACATCTTGACCACCAAAGTCCATTTGATGTCACAAAGCTGTCCAGTACTTAAAAAATATCCTCTCCTGTTGTCCTGGTTTCCAGTGGTTTGCAGAAGAGGACGTCTTCCTTAATTGACCCCCCATAAACATAACGGACATATACCAGGAGCTGTGCCAGGCCCGCCACGTCTGTTGACTCATCCAGCTGTAACGCATAGAATTCACTGGCTTGTATGCGAAGCAGTAATTGTTTCAAAACATCTCCTGCCATGTCACTGATGCTGAAAGTCGTCTTTATTCTCCCTTGGCTTATTTTTCAAATGGTCATGTTTCGTTTCTAAATGTCTGAGCAAGAGTGAAGGTTTCCTGTGAGAAAGTAACGGTTAATGTGATTGGATGAGTAACGGTTAATGTGATTGGATGAGTAACGGTTAATGTGATTGGATTAGTAACTGTTAATGTGATTGGATGAGTAACGGTTAATGTGATTGGATGAGTAACGGTTAATGTGATTGGATGAGTAACGGTTAATGTGATTGGATGAGTAACGGTTAATGTGATTGGATGAGTAACTGTTAATGTGATTGGATGAGTAACGGTTAATGTGATTGGATGAGTAACGGTTAATGTGATTGGTTGAGTAACGGTTAATTTGATTGGATGAGTAACTGTTAATGTGATTGGATGAGTAACGGTTAATGTGATTAGATGAGTAACGGTTAATGTGATTGGATGAGTAACGGTTAATGTGATTGGATGTTAATTATTTAACTAGGCTACCTGTATTTGACATTGTGTTGTTATTTCACTGAACAACAGGTGGTTTAATTTTATTTTTGGCAGTGAAACGAGGCTACTGAGGCGAGGGAAAAAACTCACCCAAAAGTATAGCCCCGTTGGACAACATAAATGTACTGTTTGAAAATGTGAAAAATATTATATATGTATATATATATATACATAATTATATTTTTGATCATGATCATCCAGTATATATATCTTTTTTTAATTTGGCGTACCCCCGACGACATTGCACATACCCCAGTTTGGGAATACCTGCTCCATACTAACTAATCAGCACACAGCACCCCCCATACTAACCAATCAGCACAGAGCATAATCTATTCTAACCAATCAGCACAGAGCATCATCGAGTGGAAACTGTAAGTGCCTTCTAAACCTACAGAGAAGGCCTAAGGGTTGATAAAATAATAAATGTATTTTTATATTAAAAATGTCATTCTATTTAATTTCTATCTTTTCTATCTTTTCAATAATATTTAAATGGTAATCTGATTTATTTTATTATTTTCGATTATATTCTAATTTAATGTCTTCAGTGTGTGTTGGAAAGGAAAGGGTTAAGAGAGGAAAGGGTGAAGAGAAAAAAATATCCAATCAGGATTTTCTTTGGGGGTCTCTGGGGAGATAAAACCAGCTAACTAGCTTAGCTATTGGCTTTCAGAAGCTAGAAAGAATGCCTCTGCCATTCAACTGTATTAGAGCATAATTTTGGAGTGACAGTAGAATCAACCAATCACATTTTGACTTGCAATGGGTGGGACTGTTTTACAAAAAAAAGGAAAATGTAGGGCTAGAGACATGTCACTGCTGAGATTGTGAGCCAATAGCACGAGCTCTAGTTTTCCTATGGTCAAGTTAGTTTGTGTTGTAGGCTAGTGTGTAGGTGTTATCTTTGAGGACTGAGGAGGATGTGTTTGCTAATTTGTTACCATCGCCCTTTTCAAGATTAACTTTCAACAAGAAGTTAAAATTATCATAATCATGCCACTGTTTTATTATTGTATCTCGCTTGCTGTTAACTATCTATGGGTGACCATGACTGGGTGAAACACGGGTGACCATGACTGGGTGAAACACAGGTGACCATGACTGGGTGAAACATGGGTGACCATGACTGGGTGAACCACGGGTGACCATGACTGGGTGAAACACGGGTGACCATGACTGGGTGAAACACGGGTGACCATGACTGGGTGAAACACGGGTGACCATGACTGGGTGAAACACGGGTGACCATGACTGGGTGAAACACGGGTGACCATGACTGGGTGAAACATGGGTGACCATGACTGGGTGAAACACGGGTGACCATTACTGGGTGAAACACAGGTGACCATGACTGGGTGAAACACGGGTGACCATGACTGGGTGAAACACGACTGCATTCAACTTTAGATCACCGGTTACTTTGTGTGCAGAACTTGATGAAGTAAGTTATCAATGAGATGTAGCTAGCTAACAGTAGTACATTTTGATTTGGAAATGCTAAAGGGTTGTATTTTTATTGTCATGATTGTGGCCTGTTGGCTTATTATGTCAGATTGAATGGGATGTGACTGCTGTCTTTGTGTAGCATCGTCCATACCAACAGCACACAATGATTCTATAAACAGGTGTGTAACCAGGTGTGTTAATATAACCAGGTGTGGCTGGAGCCGTTTAAAGACGAGCAGCCGGAGAATGTGAAGGACGACAAGAAGGACAAGAAGATCGTGTTCAACGGCTTCATGCTCTTCCCCACCGGGAAGTGATGTCACAACGCCATGCAGTGACCTCGTCACATGAGCTGTCCCTGGGAACCAACCATTACTAACACTGTTCTATACTGATCTATACTGTTCCATACAGTTCTATACTTTTCTATACTGATCATCTATACTGATCTATACTGATCAACACTTTTCTATTCTGTTCTATACGGATCTACACTTTTCTATACTGATCTATACTGTTCTATACCGATCTATACTGATCTATACCGATCTATACTGTTCTATACTGATCTATACTGTTCTATACTGATCTATACTGATCTATGTGGTCCTATACTGTTCTATACTGATCTATACTGTTCTATACGGTTCTATACTGTTCTATACTGTTCTATACTGATCTATACGGTTCTATACTGATCTATACTGTTCTATACTGTTCTATACTGATCTATACTGATCTATACGGTTCTATACTGTTCTATACTGTTCTATACTGATCTATACGGTTCTATACTGATCTATACTGTTCTATACTGATCTATACTGATCTATACGGTTCTATACTGATCTATACTGTTCTATACTGATCTATACTGTTCTATACTGATCTATACGGTTCTATACTGATCTATACTGTTCTATACTGATCTATACTGTTCTATACCAACCCTGCCATTATTGATATAAAATACAGTGCCAAGTGAAAGTCACACACACCCCTGGCAGTCTTCACCTTTTGATGCTTTAAATCTCAAAAGGATCACATGTGATGTTTTTCTTTCATCTACACATCCTACTCCACATTTTAAAGAAATTATACAACATTTTCCAAATGAATAATAAAAATACAATTTAAAATGAAGCTGTCTTGATTGTGTATGTCTTCACATCCAAGAGTTAATACATGCTGGAAGCACCTTCGGCAGCCATTACAGCTGTGAATCACGTTGAATAAGATTCTACCAACTCTTAGGGCAATATACAGTGCTGTCAGAGATGATTCATAACCCTTGATTTATTCCACAGTTTATTGTGTTACAGCTTGGATTCAATGACAAAGTGAAAATATGTTTTTTTAATGTAGCACATTTATTGAAAATGAAATACAGAAATGTCACAATGACATAAATATTCCCACCTGTGAGTAGAATAACCTTTGGCAGTGATTGCAGCTGTGAGTCTTTCTGGGTAAGTCTCTAAGAGCTGTGAGTCTTTCTGGGTACGTCTCTAAGAGCTGTGAGTCTTTCTGGGTCAGTCTCTAAGAGCTGTGAGTCTTTCTGGGTACGTCTCTAAGAGCTGTGAGCCTTTCTGGGTCAGTCTCTAAGACCTGTGAGTCTTTCTGGGTCAGTCTCTAAGAGCTGTGAGCCTTTCTGGGTCAGTCTCTAAGACCTGTGAGCCTTTCTGGGTCCTTTCTGGAACAAAACAGTCCTGTCTTGTGCAAACAGAAGACAACCACCCACAAAACCCAACACCAAACAGGCTACCTAAATATGGTTTCCAATCAGAGACAATGACTAACACCTGCCTCTGATTGAGAACCATATCAGACCAAACATAGAAACGGGAAAACTAGACACACAACATAGAATGCCCACCCAGCTCACGTCCTGACCAACACTAAAACAAAGCAAACACAAAATAACTATGGTCAGAACGTAACAGAGTGGTACTCAGTAATGTGTTGTATTGGAAACAAACACCCCAAACATAACACTTTCTATTCAGGACAAAAAGTTCATTTATTCGCCACTTTCTTTTGCAGTATTACTTTACTGCCTTGTAAACAGGATATGGAATATTTTTATTATGTCATTTAGGTTAATATTGTGGAGTAACTACAATGTTGTTGATCCATCCTCAGTCTTCTTCTATCACAGCCATTAAACTATGAAATCCCTCCAGCAACTGAGTTAGCAAGGACGCTTGTATCTTTGTAGTGACTGGGTGTATTGATACATTATCCTCATCTAGAGTGTAATTAAGAAAGTCACCTCAGCTCAAAAGGATATTCAATGTCTGCTTCTTATTTTATTTTTACACATCAAACATTGGGTGGCCTTCTTTGCGAGGTATTGGAAAACCTCTCTGGTCTTTGGGGTTGAATCTGTGTTTGAAAATCACTGCTCGACTCAGGGACCTTACAGATCATTGGAGAAAATAAACTTCCTCTCACTGCTCAACTCAGGGACCTTACAGATCATTGTAGAAAATAAACTTCCTCTCACTGCTCAACTCAGGGACCTTACAGATCTTTGTAGAAAATAAACTTCCTCTCACTGCTCAACTCAGGGACCTTACAGATCATTGGAGAAAAGAAACTTCCTCTCACTGTCAACTGATTTTATTTTCATCACTTAACATTTTTTGTATCTTTTCACTACATCACTGGAAGCTCTGGACCGGATCATCGCAGCTACAGATGACGTTGGAAGTTTACATACACCTTAGCCAAATACATTTAAACTTAGTTTTTCACAATTCCTTACATTTAATCCTAGTAAAAAATTCCCTGTCTTAGGTCAGTTAGGATCACCACTTTATTTTTAGAATGTGAAATGTCAGAATAATAGTAGAGAGAATGATTTATTTCAGCTTTTATATCTTTCATCACATTCCCAGTGGGTCAGAAGTTTACATACACTCAATTAGTATTTGGTAGCATTGCCTTTAAATTGTTTATCTTGGGTCAAACGTTTCGGGAAGCCCTCCACAAGCTTCCCACAACAAGTTGGGTGAATTTTGGCCCATTCCTCCAGACAGAGCTGATGTAACTGAGTCAGGTTTGTAGGCCTCCTTGCTCGCACACGCTTTTTCAGTTCTGCCCACAAATTTGTGATGGCCACTCCAATACCTTAACTTTGTTGTCCTTAAGCCATTTTGCCACAACTTTGGAAGTATGCTTGGGGTCATTGTCCATTTGGAAGACCCATTAGTGACCAAGCTTTAACTTCCTGACTGACGTCTTGAGATGTTGCTTCAATATATCCACATCATTTTGCTCCCTCATGATGCCATCTATTTTGTGAAGTGCACCAGTCCCTCCTGCAGCAACGCACACCCACAACATGATGCTGCCACCCCCGTGCTTCACGGTTGGGATGGTGTTCTTCGGCTTGCAAGCCTCCCCCTTTTTCCTCCAAACATAACAATGGACATTATGGCCAAACAGTTCTATTTTTGTTTCATCAGACCAGAGGACATTTCTCCAAAAAGTACGATCTTTGTCCCCATGTGCAGTTGCAAACCATTGCAAACCAACTACAATACCTCTCTTGCCAATTGGCCTGGACCCTTTCTCGACACGGAGCCCCGCCGATCCATCACGACTGGTCTGCTCGTCTGCTGACGTAATTCGGCCGATGTGCTCTCAACCGGCCTCTGCGCCGTGGATGTTAGTGAAGATTCATCTGCTAGCCCCAGCCCGTTAGCTTTCTGAACGCCGTTTCTCCCACTCGCCCACTGTAGTAATTAACTACCCAACAGCTCCCAGTTTCATCTATTGCTGCTCATTGGACCCTATGATCACTCGGCTACGCAGCTGATACCTTAACAAGGTACTTAATTTGGTTTAACTGTCGGCCCTCGAACTCAGGTATCTAACTGACCCTCTCTGCCCATTCATCGCCATTGACCCGCTGCTGTTGTCTTAGCTGTTTACCTGTTGTTGTCTCACCCGTTGTCTTAGCTCTCCCAATCAACACCTGTGATTGCTTTATGCCTCTCTCTAATGTCAATATGCCTTGTATACTGTTGTTTAGGGTAGCTGTTGTTGTTTTATTTTACTGCGGAGGCCCTAGTCCTGCTCAACATGCCTCAGATAGGCCATTTTGTCCCACCCCCCACACATGCGGAGACTTCACCATAACTGGTGCCTCCAGAGATGCAACCTCTCTCATTGTCACTCAATGCCTGGATTTATCTCTCATCCTACCATACCCCTGTCTGTACACTATGCCCTGAATCCATCCTACCACACCCAGAAATCTGCTCCTTTTATTTTCTGTTCCCAAAGCACTAGATGACCAGTTCTTATAGCCTTTAGCCGTACCCTCATCCTACTCCTCCTCTGTTCCTCTGGTGATATGGAGATTAATCCAGGCCCTGCAATGCCTAGCTCCACTCCCATTCCCCAGGCACTCTCATTTGTTGACTTCTGAAGCCGTAAAAGCCTTGGGTTCATGCATGTTAATATCAGAAGCCTCCTCCCTAAGTTTGCTTTATTCACTGCTTTAGCACACTCTGCCAACCCTGATGTCCTAGCCATGTCTGAATCCTGGCTTAGGAAGGCCACCAAATCTTCTGAAATTTCCATCCACCAACTACAACATTTTTAGTCAAGATAGAACTGCTAAAGGGGGCGGAATTGCAATCTACTGTAGAGCGAGTCTGCAGAGTTCTGTCATACTATCCAGGTCTGTCCTAGCCATGTCTGAATCCTGGCTTAGTAAGAGCACCAAAAACCCTGACATTTCCACCCCTAACTATAACATTTTCCAACAACATAGAACTGCCAAAGGGGGCGGAGTTAGCCTGCAGAGGTCTGTCTTACTATCCAGGTCTGTGCCCAAACAGTTCGAGCTTTTACTTTTAAAGATTCATCTCTGCAGAAATAAGTCCCTCACTGTTGCCGCTTGTTATAGACCCCCCATCATCAGCTCTCAGCTGTGCCCTGGACACCATATATGAATTGATTGCCCCCCATCTATCATCAGAGGTCATACTGATAGGTGACCTAAATTGGGATATGCTTAACACCCCGGCTGTCCTACAATCTAAACTAGATGCCCTCAATCTCACACAAATTATCAAGGAACCTACCAGGTACAACTCCAAATCTGTAAATATGGGCACCCTCATAGATATCATCCTGACCAACTTGCCCTCTAAATACACCTCTGCTGTTTTCAACCAGGATCTCAGCGATCACTGCCTCTTTGCCTGCGTCCGTTATGGGTCCGCGGTCAAACGACCACACCTCATCACTGTCAAACTCTCCCTAAAACACTTCTGCGAGCAGGCCTTGCTAATCGACCTGGAAGGATATTGACCTCATCCCATCAGTAGAGGATGCCTGGTTGTTCATTAAAAGTGCTTTCCTCTCCATCTTAAGTAAGCATGCCACATTCCAAAAATTTAGAACTAAGAACAGATATAGCCCTTGGTTTACTCCAGGCTTGACTGCCCTTGACCAGCACAAAAACATCCTGTGGCGTACTGCACTAGTATCGAATAGTCCCTGCGATATGCAACTTTTCAGGGAAGTCAGGAACCAATATACACAGTCAGTTAGGAAAGCAAAGGCTAGCATTTTCAAACAGAAAATTGCATCCTGCAGCATTAATTCCAAAACGTTTTGGGACACTGTAAAGTCCATGGAGAATAAGAGCACCTCCTTCCAGCTGCCCACTGCACTAAAACTAGGAAACACTGTCACCACCAATAAATCCACGATAATCGAGAATTTCAACAAGCATTTCTCTACAGCTGGCCATGCTTTCCACCTGGCTACACAAACCCCGGCCAACAGCTCTGCACCCCCCACAACAACTGGTCCAAGACCCCCCGCTTCTACTTCCCCCAAATCCAGACAGCTGATGTTCTGAAAGAGCTGCAAAATCTGGATCCCTACAAATCAGCTGGGCTAGACAATCTGGACCCTCTCAACCTCTATTACTAGTCTGTTCAACCTCTCTTTCGTATCGTCTGAGGTTCCTAAAGATTGGAAAGTGGCCGCGGTCATTCCCCTCTTCAAAGCGGGAGACACTATAGACCCAAACTGTCACAGACCTATATCCATCCTGCCCTGCCTCTCTTAAGTCTTCATAAGCCAAGTGATCAAACAGTTCACCGACCATTTTGAATTCCACCGTACATTCTCAGCTACGCAATCCGGTTCCGAGCTGGTCATGGGTGCACCTCAGCCACGTTCAAGGTCCTAAACGATATCATAAACGCCATCGATAAAAGACAGTATAGTGCAGCCGTCTTCATCGAACTGGCCAAGACTCTGTCAATCACCGTACTCATATCGGCAGACTCAACAGCCTTAGTTTCTCTAATGACTGCCTTGCCTGGTTCACCAACTACTTCTCAGACAGAGTTCAGTGTGTCAAATCGGAGGGCTTGTTGTCCGGACCTCTTGCAGTCTCTTTGTATATATCAATGATGTCGCTCTTACTCTTTGATCAACCTCTACGCCCATTCTGTATACATCTGGCCCTTCTTTGGACACTGTGTTAACACACATCCAGACGAGCTTCAACGCCATGCAACACTCATTCCGTGGCCTCCAACTGCTCTTATTGCGGGATTGCTGCCCGCACCCGCACGCCCGCCCGACTAGCATCACTACTCTGGACGGTTCTGAATTAGAATATGTGGACTATAAATACCTAGGCGTCTGGTTAGACTGTAAACTCTCCTTCCAGACTCATATTAAGCACCTCCAATCCAAAATTAAATCTAGAATCGGCTTCCAAATTCGCTACAAAGCCTCCTTCAGTCATGCTGCCAAAAATACCCTTGCAAAACTGACTATCCTACCGATCCTTGACTTCGGCGATGTCATTTACAAAATAGCCTCCAACACTCTACTCAGCAAATTAGATGCATTCTATAACAGTGCCATCCGTTTTGTCACCAAAGCCCCATATACTACCCACCACTGCGACCTATATGCTCTCGTTGGCTGGTCCTCGCTACATTTTCATTGCCAAACCCACTGGCTCCAGGTCATCTATAAGTCTTTGCTAGGTAAAGCCCGCCTTATGTCAGCTCACTGGTCGCCATAGCAGCACCCACCCGTGTCACGTGCTCCAGCAGGTATATTTCACTGGTCATCCCCAAAGCCAACACCTCCTTTGGCCGCCTTTCCTTCCAGTTCTCTGCTGCCAATGACTGGAATGAATTGCAAAGATCACTGAAGTTGGAGACTTATATCTCCCTCACTAACTTTAAGCGGCAGCTGTCAGAGCAGCTTACCGATCGCTGCAGCTGTACACAGTCCATCTGTAAATAGCCCATCTGTAAATAGCCCATCCAACCAACTACCTACCTCATCCCCATATTTGCTTTTGTTTTTCTGCCCTTTTGCACCCCAGTATTTCTACTTGCACATCATCATCTGCACATATATCACTCCAGTGTAAATTGCTATATTGTAATTACTTCGCCACTATTGGCCTATTTATTGCCTTACCTCCTTATTTAATTTGCACACACTGTATACAGATGATTCTATTGTGTTATTGACTGTACATTTGTTTATCCCATGTGTAACTCTGTGTTGTTGTTTTTGTCGCACTGCTTTGCTTTATCTTGGCCATGTCGCAGTTGTAAATGAGAACTTGTTCTCAACTGGCCTACCTGGTTAAATAAAGGTGAAATAAAAAGAATGTATAAACAAATCTGTATGAACATAACAAGTTCAACAACTGAGACACAAACTGAACAAGTTCCACAGACATGTGACTAACAGAAATGGAATAATGTGTCCCTGAAAAAAGGGGGTGGGGTCAAAATCAAAAGCAACAGTCAGTATTTGGCCACCAGCTGCGTTAAGTACTGCAGTGCATCTCCTCCTCATGGACTGCACCAGATTTGCCAGTTCTTGCTGTAAGATGTTACCCCACTCTTCCAACAAGGCACCTGCAAGTTCCCGGACATTTCTTGAGGGAATGGCCCTAGCCCTCACCCTCCGATCCAACAGGTCCCAGACATTTCAGGGAGGAATGGCCCTAGCCCTCAACCTCCGATCCAACAGGTCCCAGACGTGCTCAATGGGATTGAGATCCGGGCTCTTTGCTGGCCATGGCAGAACACTGACATTCCTGTCTTGCAGGAAATCACACACAGAACGAGCAGTATGGATGGTGACATTGTCATGCTGGAGGGTCATGTCAGGATGAGTCTGCAGGAAGGGTACCGCATGTCTTCCCTGAAACACACAGAGTTGAAATTGCCTGCAATGACAACAAGCTCAGTCCGATGATGCTGTGACACTCCGCCCCAGACCATGACGGACTCTCCACCTCCAAATTGATCCCGCTCCAGAGTACAGGTCTCGGTGTAACACTCATTTCTTCGACGATAAACGCGAATCCGACCATCACCCCTGGTGAGACAAAACCGTGACTCGTCAATGAAGAGCACTTTCTGCCAGTCCTGTCTGCTCCAGCGACGGTGGGTTTGTGTCCATAGGCGACGTTGTTGCTGGTGATGTCTGGTGAGGACCTGCCTTACAACAGGCCTACAAGCCCTCAGTCCAGCCTCTCTCAGCCTATTGCAGACAGTCTGAGCACTGATGGAGAGATTGTGCGTTCCTGGTGTAACTTGGGCAGTTGTTGTTTCCATCCTGTACCTGTCCCGCAGGTGTGATGTTCGGATGTACCGATCCTGTGCAGGTGTTGTTACACGTGGTCTGCCACTGCGAGGACGATCAGCTGTCCGTCCTGTCTCCCTGTAGCTGTCTTAGGCGTCTCACAGTACGGATATTGCAATTTATTGCCCTGGCCACATCTGCAGTCCTCATGCCTCCTTGCAGCATGCCTAAGGCATGTTCACACAGATGAGCAGGGACCCTGGGCATCTTTCTTTTGGTGTTTTACAGAGTCAGTAGAAAGGCCTCTTTAGTGTCCTAAGTTTTCTTAAATGTGACCTTAATTGCCTACCGTCTGTAAGCTGTTAGTGTCTTAACGACCGTTCCACAGGTGCATATTCATTAATTGTTTATGGTTCATTGAACAAGCATGGGAAACAGTGTTTAAACCCTTTACAATGAAGATCTGTGAAGTTATTTTGATTTTTATGAATTATCTTTGAAAGACAGGGACCTGAAAAATATACTTTTTATTTTTTGTTGAGTTTAAATGGGAGATACAACCATCCCAGCTCTGCAGATTTTGCTGCGAAGAGACAGAATCATTAGATCATTTGTTTTGGTACTGTCCATATGTAACATGTCATTCCTGGTTCTGGAATGGCAAAAGAATTGCAACATTTACCTGGAGCTAACTCTGCAGAGTGATTGAATAAGTCATAGTCAATTTATCAATAATATAGTAATACTTTTTGCAAAATGTTTTATCTTTCATTTATAATCTGTAGAAACTATGAGAATAGAAAGGTTCAGACGTTTTGTGAAGCATCACAGTACACTGGGAAAATATATGGCACATAGAGATCAAAACTGGACGGTGTTCAGAGATAGATGGGAGGGGTTGAGGGGAGCTGAAGGATGGGACTGGATGGTGTTTAGAGATAGATGGGAGGGGTTGAATGGAGCTGAAGAATGGGACTGGATGGTGTTTAGAGATAGATGGGAGGGGTTGAATGGAGCTGAAGGATGGGACTGGATGGTGGTCAGAGATAGATGGGAGGGGTTGAGGGGAGCGGGAGGATGGGACTGGATGGTGTTAAGAGATAGATGGGAGGGGTTGAATGGAGCTGAAGAATGGGACTGTATGGTGTTTAGAGATAGATGGGAGGGGTTGAATGGAGCTGAAGGATGGGACTGGATGGTGGTCAGAGATAGATGGGAGGGGTTGAGGGGAGCTGAAGGATGGGACTGGATGGTGTTAAGAGATAGATGGGAGGGGTTGAGTGGAGCTGAAGGATGGAACTGGATGGTGTTAAGAGATAGATGGGAGGGGTTGAATGGAGCTGAAGAATGGGACTGGATGGTGTTTAGAGATAGATGGGAGGGGTTGAGGGGAGCTGAAGGACTGGATGGTGTTCAGAGATAGATGGGAGGGGTTAAGGGGAGCTGAAGGATGGGACTAAAAACAACAAGATAACTAATGTAAAATATAGTGGGTCCATAAAATGTATATAGTCGGTATTAACTGGAAGTAGAAGCCTAAGTGTTGTTGTCCATTAGTTTACTCCAATTAGGGGAGGGGTGTTGGGTTAGGGTAATATAATAAAGGAATATATATTTACAAAACAGCATATATGGGGGATTGGAAATGGTGCATTACATTGATGGAAGCTATAATACAATGTTACAGTTGATCTAAAAAACCTTGGTGAGAGACCACAGACACACGTTGCTCCTTCCATATATTTATTGATCATCAGCATCATGTTATGGGTATGACTGTCACTGCCAGGGACTAGGGTGTTTGTCAGGATCTAGAAAGGAGCAAAGTTAGAGGAAGACCTGCCTCAGTCTTCTGAAAACCTAATGGATAGAGTTTTATTTTTCACACACACACACACACACACACACACACACATACAGTACACACACACACACAGACAAATACACACGCGTGACCATGGCCCTGGAGATGTGAAACCTGCTGAGGATGCAGATGTGACCAAAGGTTCCGCTTTGGTTCCAGTTCCCTGAGGACATAACACCTCCTTTCCCTCTCTCTCTCTCTCTGTTTCTCTCTCTCTCTCTCTCTCTTGCTCTCTCTCTCTCTCTTGCTCTCTCTCTCTCTCTCTCTCTCTCTCTCTCTCTCTCTCTCTCTGTGACTCTGTCTCTCGCTCTCTCTCTGTCTGTCTCCTCAGACTACAATCACACAGCATACAGTATTGTACAGTATTGTGCATCTTCTCTACTGCAGGTAAGTCTGTTTTATCTGAGATATAACCGGATATAACCTGTTATAATATATTCACTTCTGTCCTCTGCTGCTGTAGTTTGTGTCACAACAGTTGAACTGAACTTGTTGATAAAGTTGTTAAATCAGTATGACTTTCTGTCTTTGGATATACACAGGTTTTTGTGTTGTAGACATAATTAAAAACAAATTTCAGCTGGTGTTGATCGTTTTAGCTCTCCTCTCCTCTCCTCTCCTCTCCTCTCCTCTCCTCTCCTCTCTTCTACTCTACTTTTCTCCTGTACCGTCTCTTCTCAACTCTCCACGCTTTCCTCTCTCCTCTCTTTTCCAGGTCTCTATTCAGTGGTTGCTATGGTCTGTTTTTGCATTGCTATGGGAGCTATGCTCTCATTGGCTCTGCCTGACCTGGTTACCATGGAGACGTGTACATCGGCGGGGACGCCTGGACTGCATGGTTTCCCAGGGTTACCAGGAAGGGACGGACGAGATGGAGAGACGGGGGAGAAGGGAGTGCCAGGTACACCCACCCACCCACCCACCCACCCACCTGGTACATTCAAGCTTCAATGCCATACAACTCTCCTTCCGTGGCCTCCAATTGCTCTTAAATACAAGTAAAACTAAATGCATGCTCTTCAACCGATCGCTACCTGTACCTACCCGCCTGCCCAACATTACTACTCTGGACGGCTCTGACTTAGAATACGTGGACAACTACAAATACTTAGGTGTTTGGTTAGACTGTAAACTCTCCTTCCAGACCCATATCAAACATCTCCAATCCAAAGTTAAATCTAGAATTGGCTTCCTATTTCGCAACAAAGCATCCTTCACTCATGCTGCCAAACATACCCTTGTAAAACTGACCATCCTACCAATCCTCAACTTTGGCGATGTCATTTACAAAATAGCCTCCAATACCCTACTCAACAAATTGGATGCAGTCTATCACAGTGGAATCCGTTTTGTCACCAAAGCCCCATATACTACCCACCATTGCGACCTGTACGCTCTCGTTGGCTGGCTCTCGCTTCATACTCGTCGCCAAACCCACTGGCTCCATGTCATCTACAAGACCCTGCTAGGTAAAGTCCCCCCTTATCTCAGCTCGCTGGTCACCATTGCATCTCCCACCTGTAGCACACGCTCCAGCAGGTATATCTCTCTAGTCACCCCCAAAACCAATTCTTTCTTTGGCCGCCTCTCCTTCCAGTTCTCTGCTGCCAATGACTGGAACGAACTACAAAAATCTCTGAAACTGGAAACACTTATCTCCCTCACTAGCTTTAAGCACAAACTGTCAGAGCAGCTCACAGATTACTGCACCTGTACATAGCCCACCTATAATTTAGCCCAAACAACTACTTCTTTCCCTACTGTATTTAATTAATTAATTTATTTTGCTCCTTTGCACCCCATTATTTTTATTTCTACTTTGCACATTCTCCCATTGCAAATCTACCATTCCAGTGTTTTACTTGTTATATTGTATTTACTTTGCCACCATGGCCTTTTTGCCTTTACCTCCCTTATCTCACCTCATTTGCTCACATCGTATATAGACTTGTTTATACTGTATTATTGACTGTATGTTTGTTTTACTCCATGTGTAACTCTGTGTCGTTGTATGTGTCAAACTGCTTTGCTTTATCTTGGCCAGGTCGCAATTGTAAATGAGAACTTGTTCTCAACTTGCCTACCTGGTTAAATAAAGGTGAAATAAATAAATAAATAAATAAATAAATTCCAGGGTACATGATCACATCTCAAAACGTTCCCTCTTCTGTCCAGGTGTTGTATCTGGACCAGGCCAGATACCAGAGGGGGGCCAGAAGGGGGAGCCGGGTGTGAAGGGAGCGGTTGGGAAGCTAGGTCGTAGTGGTGTGAGAGGAGATAAGGGATCCCCAGGGTCAGAGGGACCCCGGGGAGAGCCAGGGGAGTCGGGCTCAGCAGGGTCTCTGTTCCATTCTGCCTTCAGCGTGGCCAGAGGTACCGCCAGCCCTCCAGAGAAGGCCAGCCCCATCAGATTTACCTCTGTTATCACTGATGTTAACAAGGACTACAACACAGAGACTGGACGCTTCAGGTAATGCCGAGCTACACAACTTTCTAAATCCTAACATTGCTGAGGCTCTCACAATGACCGCCTCTCCTGTAGTTCTGTCTTGCCAACGTACGTAGTGGTGCGCACATAAGTCTTCTCTTGGTTCTGAGGATTCTCAATACCAAGCTCTTAACGTAGCTAGAACGAGCTGTGACGAGTCAGACATTCACGCTTGCCACACAAAGTTGAAATATCTAGCCAATACATTTTGAATTGAATATCATTGCCTGTGAATATCAGAGTTGTAACCATTCGACACACTGGCTAAAGCAAATACCCATAGTGCTCTTCTAGTACACACGTCTCCACATTCTGGGGGAAACAACGGCATCATCTCACTGGCTTCTTTTCTGAGCTCTCATTGGCTATCGCTGTTCTCAAAACGTGTCGTTACATATATCACACTACAAGAGCATTGCAGATTTGAACATTTTGGGCCGTGTGGGACTGCTCAAAAAGGGGATCGTAGCCCTCAGCATCTCTGACCTGCTATGTGCTGTCTGCATGGCCGAGTAGGCAACAACATTGGGATTTTGTCTCTGATCTTAAAAATGTGTCTAGGAAAGTTCAAATCAGGGCCAAAATCATGTAGTGTATACGCCTCGTCTGACTGTCCTTTCAATGCTGAGAGCCCGTACCGCAGCATTTAATGTCAGCAGAATGAACCCCGGTGGCTCGCAACGTGTAAGTCAAGCAGATACGAGCTCCGCAAATCCATTAGTGCTGCAAAAAGACAATAGACTCAAACTTGAATTGATGTTCGACAACAAAGACTTGCGACACGTGGCAAGGACTGAAGACTTTGACTGCAAAGATGAATCCAGCTGTGTGGTGCCCACCGAAGCCTCCCTCCCAGACGAGTTTAACACATTCTATTCCCGCTTCGAGGCAGACAACACCGAGACATCCAGGAAGACTCTCGCTGCTCCAGACGACCAGGTGCTTTCCCTCTCCGTGACTGACGTGAGGAAAACTCTCAAAAGAGTGAATACTCACAAAGCTGCCGGCTCAGATGACATCTCTGACCGCATCCTCAGAATGTGTGATGACCAGCTGGCTGGCGTCTTCTCGGACATCTTCAACCTGTCCCTGTCCCAGTCTGTAGTCCCCACTTGCTTCAAGGAGACATGCCCCGTCACGCTTCAAGGAGACACTCCCTGTCACGCTGACCTGGTCATCATGAAGTGCTTCGAGAGGCTGGTCATAGCCCACATCAAGGCCAGCATGCCAGGCACACTGGACACACTAGTGAGGAGGGAACATGCTCCGTTCCACATCAACAGGACTGCAGTAGAGAGAGTCAGCAGTTTGAAGTACCTTGGCGTCCACATTGGCATCCACATTACCAAGGACTTGTCATGGACCAACAACACGACCACTCTGGTCAAGAGGGGGCAACAGTGTCTCTAGTTCTTAAGGCGGTGAAGATATTATGCATGCCGCCCCAGGTCCTCTCCAAATACTACTGCTGCACCATCGAGAGCATCCTGACCAGTTGCATCACAGCCTGGTACGGGAATTGCTCCGTCCACAATTGCAAGGCCCTCCAGTGGGTGGTGAAGACCATGCTCCCACACATCCAGGACAACTACTTGAAATGGTGCCTGAGGAAGGCACCCAGCATCATCACACACCCCCCACCCACACAGATATCCACTCATCCCCACACATACAGATATCCACTCATCCCCACCCACACACAGATATCTACTCATCCCCACCCACCCACACAGATATCCACCCCCCCACACACACACACACACACACACCAAATCACATGTATTCATAAAGCCCTTCTTACATCAGCTGATATCTCAAAGTGCTGTACAGAAACCCAGCCTAAAACCCCAAACAGCAAGTAATGCAGGTGTAGAAGCACAGTGGCTAGGAAAAACTCCATAGAAAGGCAGGAACCTAGAGAGGAACCAGGCTCTGGGGGATGCTACACACACATCACAACTGATGCTACCAGACTGGTATTATGATATACTAAATACTGCACATTTTAAAAACGGGCCTTCCACCTCCTCCCCAATAGTGTAAATATTATACTATAAATTGTGCCTTTCTGTATTATACTGATGCTAAAATGTTTATTCTATTCTACTGAGCCATTTACTTTTTGTTCAAATTCTTAAATGTAATTATTTATTTTTGTTATTGCACTGTCACGAAGGAACCTGCAGTCAGTCAGCCAGCTAGTCAGTCAGTCAGTCAGCCAGCTAGTCAGCCAGCTAGTCAGTCAGTCAGTCAGCCAGCTAGTCAGTCAGTCAGTCAGCCAGCTAGTCAGTCAGTCAGTCAGCCAGCTAGTCAGCCAGCTAGTCAGTCAGTCAGTCAGCCAGCCAGCTAGTCAGCCAGCTAGTCAGTCAGTCAGTCAGCCAGCTAGTCAGTCAGTCAGTCAGTCAGCCAGCTAGTCAGCCAGCCAGCTAGTCAGCCAGCTAGTCAGTCAGTCAGTCAGCCAGCTAGTCAGTCAGTCAGTCAGTCAGCCAGCTAGTCAGCCAGCCAGCTAGTCAGCCAGCTAGTCAGTCAGTCAGTCAGCCAGCTAGTCAGTCAGTCAGTCAGTCAGCCAGCTAGTCAGCCAGCTAGTCAGTCAGTCAGTCAGCCAGCTAGTCAGTCAGTCAGTCAGTCAGGCAGCTAGTCAGTCAGTCAGTCAGCCAGCTAGTCAGTCAGTCAGCCAGCTAGTCAGTCAGTCAGTCAGTCAGCCAGCTAGTCAGCCAGCTAGTCAGTCAGTCAGTCAGCCAGCTAGTCAGCCAGCTAGTCAGTCAGTCAGCCAGCTAGTCAGTCAGTCAGTCAGTCAGCCAGCTAGTCAGTCAGTCAGCCAGCTAGTCAGTCAGTCAGTCAGTCAGTCAGCCAGCTAGTCAGTCAGTCAGTCAGTCAGTCAGTCAGTCAGTCAGCCAGCTAGTCAGTCAGTCAGTCAGTCAGTCAGCCAGCTAGTCAGTCAGTCAGCCAGCTAGTCAGTCAGTCAGTCAGCTAGTCAGTCAGTCAGTCAGTCAGCCAACTAGTCAGTCAGTCAGCCAGCTAGTCAGTCAGTCAGTCAGCTAGTCAGTCAGTCAGTCAGTCAGTCAGTCAGTCAGCCAGCTAGTCAGTCAGTCAGCCAGCTAGTCAGTCAGTCAGTCAGCTAGTCAGTCAGTCAGTCAGTCAGCCAGCTAGTCAGTCAGTCAGTCAGGCAGCTTGTCAGTCCGTTTGTCTATCCATCCACCCATCCTCTCTCTGGCTGTAGGTGCCGCGTGCCGGGGACGTACTACTTTGTGTACCACGCGTCGTCTGAGGAGAGACTGTGTCTGGTGTTCAAACTGGATGGAACCAGTCTGGCCTCCTTCTGTGACCTGACGTACGGGGGCACGAAGAGACAGGTACACACACACACACACACACACACACACACACACACACACACACACACACACACACACACACACACACACACACACACACACACACACGCGCACGCACACACACACACACACACACACACACACACACACACACACACACACACACACACACACACACACACACACACACACAGACACACACACACGCACAAACACACACGCAAGAACACACAAGCAAGAACACACACGCAAGAACACACACGCACACATGCACAAACACAATGTTAACCCTTCCCTCTCCTCTCCCTCCCTCTCCCTATCCCTCTCCTCCTCTTTTCTTCTCCCCTCTCCCGCTCCTCTCCTCCCCCTCTCCTCCCCCTCTCCTCCCCCTCTCCTCCCGTCTCCAGGTGAGTTCGGGGGGTCTGGCTACGTACTTGAAGAAGGATCAGGAGGTGTGGTTAGAGACCAACGATTACAACGGCATGACGGGAAAACCTGAAGGGAACAGTCTCTTCTCTGGCTTCCTGCTCCACTCTCACTAACCTGAAGGGAACAGTCTCTTCTCTGGCTTCCTGCTCTACTCTCACTAACCTGAAGGGAACAGTCTCTTCTCTGGCTTCCTGCTCTACCCTCACTAACCTGAAGGGAACAGTCTCTTCTCTGGCTTCCTGTCTACACTCACAAACCTGAAGGGAACAGTCTCTTCTCTGGCTTCCTGCTCTACCCTCACTAACCTGAAGGGAACAGTCACTCCTCTGGCTTCCTGTGATTACCCTCACTAACCTGAAGGGAACAGTCTCTTCTCTGGCTTCCTGCTCTACCCTCACTAACCTGAAGGGAACAGTCTCTTCTCTGGCTTCCTGCTCTACCCTCACTAACCTGAAGGGAACAGTCACTCCTCTGGCTTCCTGCGATTACCCTCACTAACCTGAAGGGAACAGTCTCTTCTCTGGCTTCCTGCTCTACCCTCACTAACCTGAAGGGAACAGTCTCTTCTCTGGCTTCCTGCTCTACCCGCACTAACCTGAAGGGAACAGTCACTCCTCTGGCTTCCTGCTCTACCCTCACTAACCTGAAGGGAACAGTCTCTCCTCTGGCTTCCTGCGATTACCCTCACTAACCTGAAGGGAACAGTCTCTTCTCTGGCTTCCTGCTCTCCTCTCACTAACCTGAAGGGAACAGTCTCTTCTCTGGCTTCCTGCTCTACCCTCACTATATATATATCTCTCTCTATCCCTCCATCCATCCATCCAATCAATCAATCAATCAATTAATGAATTACTTAATAATGTACTTCTATTATTCTGTTTTGAACAATAAAGGCGTTTTAACTCATGAGTTTTGGTGTTGTTATTATCCATTGCTTTAACGGCATTTTGATTAAATGAATCAAGGTCAACTGTGTTTTTATGCTGAACAGGAACAATCTCCATGTTTACCGTTGTGATCTTCACCAGGGTTAGATCAAATACATTTCAATTCCAGTAAATTCAGAAAGTTTCCTCATTTTAAACCATTCAACAGAATTGGTATTGTGATTTCAGTGTACTTCCTGAATTGACTGGAATTTAAATAGAATTGTCCCAACCCTGCAATCCACGATGCTGTGTTTCAAACGGAACCCTATTCCCTATGTAGTGCACTACTTTAGACCAGAGCCCTATGGAACACTATTCCCTATATAGTGCACTACTTTGGACCAGAGACCAACGGCCCCTATTCCCTATATAGTGCACTACTTTAAACCACAGACCTATGGCTCTTATTCCCAATATAGTGCACTACTTTAAACCACAGACCTATGGCCCCTATTCCCAATATAGTGCACTACTTTAAACCACAGACCTATGGCCCCTACTCCCTATATAGTGCACTACTTTAGAACAGAGCCCATGGCCCCTACTCCCTATATAAGGCACTACTTTAGAACAGAGCCCATGGCCCCTATTCCTTATATAGTGCACTACGTTAGAACAGAGCCCATGGCCCCTATTCCCTATATAGTGCACTACTTTAAACCACAGACCTATGGCCCCTATTCCCTATATAGTGCACTACTTTAGAACAGAGCCCATGGCCCCTACTCCCTATATAGTGCACTACTTTAGAATTGAGCAAAACTAGAGAAGCTGTTCGACTGCTGACAGTGTGTTTGTGAGAGGTGCAAAAAAATCTAATCAAATTGTATTTGTCACATACACGTGTTTAGCAGATGTTATTGAGGGTGGAGCAAAATGTTTGTGTTTCCAGCTCCAACAGTGCAGTAACACCTAGCTAAATGCTTGTGTTCCTAGCTCCAACAGTGCAGTAATACCTAGCTAAATGCTTGTGTTCCTAACTCCAACAGTGCAGTAATACCTAGCTAAATGCTTGTGTTCCTAACTCCAACAGTATAGTAACACCTAGCTAAATGCTTGTGTTCCTAACTCCAACAGTGCAGTAACACCTAGCTAAATGTTTGTGTTCCTAACTCCAATAGTGCAGTAACACCCAGCTAAATGCTTGTGTTCCTAACTCCAACAGTGCAGTAACACCTAGCTAAATGCTTGTGTTCCTAACTCCAACAGTATAGTAACACCTAGCTAAATGCTTGTGTTCCTAGCTCCAACAGTGCAGTAACACCCAGCTAAATGCTTGTGTTCCTAACTCCAACAGTGCAGTAATACCTAGCTAAATGCTTGTGTTCCTAACTCCAACAGTGCAGTAACACCTAGCTAAATGCCTGTGTTCCTAACTCCAACAGTATAGTAACACCTAGCTAAATGCCTGTGTTCCTAACTCCAACAGTGCAGTAATACCTAGCTAAATGCTTGTGTTCCTAACTCCAACAGTATAGTAACACCTAGCTAAATGCTTGTGTTCCTAACTCCAACAGTGCAGTAACACCTAGCTAAATGCTTGTGTTCCTAACTCCAACAGTGCAGTAACACCTAGCTAAATGCTTGTGTTCCTAACTCCAACAGTGCAGTAACACCTAGCTAAATGCTTGTGTTCCTAACTCCAACAGTGCAGTAACACTTAGCTAAGTAATTGTGTTCCTAACTCCAACAGTATAGTAACACCTAGCTAAATGCTTGTGTTCCTAACTCCAACAGTGCAGTAACACCTAGCTAAATGCTTGTGTTCCTAACTCCAACAGTGCAGTAACACTTAGCTAAGTGTCTGTGTTCCTAACTCCAACAGTGCAGTAACACCTAGCTAAATGCTTGTGTTCCTAACTCCAATAGTGCAGTAACACCCAGCTAAATGCTTGTGTTCCTAACTCCAACAGTGCAGTAACACCTAGCTAAATGCTTGTGTTCCTAACTCCAACAGTATAGTAACACCTAGCTAAATGCTTGTGTTCCTAGCTCCAACAGTGCAGTAACACCCAGCTAAATGCTTGTGTTCCTAACTCCAACAGTATAGTAACACCTAGCTAAATGCATGTGTTCCTAGCTCCAACAGTGCAGTAACACACAGCTAAATGCTTGTGTTCCTAACTCCAACAGTGCAGTAATACCTAGCTAAATGCTTGTGTTCCTAACTCCAACAGTATAGTAACACCTAGCTAAATGCTTGTGTTCCTAACTCCAACAGTGCAGTAATACCTAGCTAAATGCTTGTGTTCCTAACTCCAACAGTATAGTAACACCTAGCTAAATGCTTGTGCTCCTAGCTCCAACAGTGCAGTGATACCTAGCTAAATGCTTGTGTTCCTAACTCCAACAGTGCAGTAACACCTAGCTAAATGTTTGTGTTCCTAGCTCCAGCATAATAATAATACCTAGCTAAAAGCTTGTGTTTCTAGCTCCAACATTGCAGTGATACCTAGCTAAAAGCTTGTGTTTATAGCTCCAACAGTATAGTAATATCTAACAAGTAATATATAATCATTTCACAACAACGTTCACAATACACACAAATCCAAAGTAAAGGAATGGAATTAAGAATATATACATATTTGGATGAGCAATGTCAGAGTGGCATAGACTAGGATACAGTAGAATAGGATATAATGCAGTGTATACAAATGAGATGAGTAATGCAAAATATGTAAACATTATTAAAGTGACTAGTATTCCATTATTAAAGTGGCCAGTGATTTATAGCCTATAGGTAGCAGCCTCTAATGTGCTAGTGATGGCTATTTAACAGTCTGATGGCCTTGAGATAAAAGCTGTTTTTCAGTCTCTCAGTCCCTGCTTTGATGCAGCTGTACTGACCTCGCCTTCTGGATGATAGCGGGGTGAACAGGCAGTGGCTCGAGTAGTTGTTGTCCTTGATTATCTTTTTGGCCTTCTTGTGACATCGGGTGGTGTAGGTGTCCTGGAGGGCAGGTAGTTTGCCCCCGGTGATGCACTGTGCAGACCGCACCACCCTCTGAGAGCCACTGCCTGTTCACCCCGTTATCAGGAAGTGCAGTTGCCGTACAAGGTGGTGATACAGCCCAACAGGATGCTCTCAATTGTACATCTGTAAAATTTTGTGAGGGTTTTAGGAGCCAAGTCAAATTTCTTCAGCCTCCTGAGGTTGAAGCGGCACTTTTGTGCCTTCTTCACCACACTGTCTGTGGGTGGACAATTTCTGTTTGTCAGTGGTGTGTACGCCAAGGAACTTGAAGCTTTCCACCTTCTCCAATGTGGTCTCGTCGATGTGGATAGGGGGGTACTCCCTCTGCTGTTTCTTGAAGTCCACGATCAGCTCCATTATTTTGTAGACATTGGGTGAAAGGCTATTTCCTGGCACCACACACTGAGTGCTGGTAATCAGGCCTACTACTGTTGTGTCATCTGCAAACTTGATGATTGAGTTGGAGGCGTGAGTAGCCACGCAGTCATGGGTTAACAGAGAGTACAGGAGGGGGCTGAGTGCGCACCCTTGTGGGGCCCCAGTGTTGAGGATCAGCAAAGTGGAGGTGTTGTTTCCTACCTTCACCACCTGGGGGCGGTCCGTCAGGACCCAGTTGCACAGAGCGGGGTTCAGACCAAGGGCCTCACGCTTAATGATGAGCTTGGAGGGTACTATGGTGTTGAATGCTGAGTTTTCAATGAACAGCATTCTTACATAGGTATTCCTCTTGTCTAAATGGGATATTGCAGTGTGGCGACTGAATCGTCTGTGAATCTGTTGGGGCGGTAAGCAAATTGAAGTGGGTCTAGGGTGTCAGGTAAGGTGAAGGTGATATGATCCTTGACTAGTCTCTCAAAGCACTTGATGATGACAGATGTGAGTGCTACGGGGCCAGAGTCATTTAGTTCCGTTACCTTTGCTTTCTTAGGTACAGGAACAGTGGTCTTGAAGCATGTGGGGACGGCAGACTGGGATAGGGAGAGATTGAATATGTCTGTAAACACTCCAGCTTGTTGGTCTGCGCTCTGAGGACGCGGCTAAGGATGCAGTCTGGGCCGGCAGCCTTGAGAGGGTTAATTCGCTTGACTTTCCTGGGATATGTGGGACGGTAGCGTCCCACCTCGCCAACAGCCAGTGAAATTGCAGGGCACCAAATTCAAAACAACAGAAATCCTATAATTAAAATTCCTCAAACATGCAAGTTTTTTACACCATTTTAATGATAAACTTGTTGTAAATCCAGCCACCGTGTCCGATTTCAAAAAGGCTTTACGACACACCAAACGATTATGTTAGGTCAGAGCCAAGTCACAGAAAAACACAGCCATTTTTCCAGCCAAGAGAGGAGTCACAAAAAGCAGAAATAGAGATAAAATGAATCACTAACCTTTGATGATCTTCTTCTGATGACACTCATAGGACTTCATGTTACACAATACATGTATGTTTTGTTCGATAAAGTTCATATTTATATCCAAAAATCATAGTTTACATTGGCGCGCTGCGTTCAGTAGTTCAAAAACATCTGGTGATTTTGCAGAGAGTCACATCAATTTACAGAAATACTCATAATAAACATTGCTAAAATATACAACTGTTATGCATGGAATTTTAGATCCACTTCTCCTTAATGTAACCGCTGTGTCAGATTTTTTTTAAACTTACCGGAAAAAACACACCATGCAATAATCTGAGTACAGCGCTAGTAGTAGTAGTAGCATGACCAATGTGTGTCAGTTGTCACCAGAGGGTTCTATTGGGTTCTGTTTTTGTGTCAGTTGTCACCAGAGGGTTCTGTTGGGTTCTGTATGTGTGTCAGTTGTCACCAGATGGTTCTGTTGGGTTCTGTTTTCATGTCAGTTGTCACCAGAGGGTTCTGTTGGGTTCTGTTTGCATGTCAGTTGTCACCAGAGGGTTCTGTTTGTGGCCTGGTATTCAGTATGACAGCTTTTCAGCTAAGGCCCTGTCTAGACTTGACAGTTCATGTAGCTTTAGTATTCTGGTAATCAATCAAATTTATTTATAAAGCCCTTCTTACATCTGCCGATGTCACAAAGTGCTGTACAGAAACCCATCTTAAACCCCAAACAGAAAGCATTGCAGATGTAGAAGCACGGGGGTTAGGAAAAACTCCCTAGAAAGGACAGATCTTAGGAAGAAATCTAGAGAGGAACCAGGCTCTGAGGGGTGGCCAGTCCTCTTCTGGCTGTGCCGGGTGGAGATTATAACAGAACATGGCAAAGATGTTCAAATGTTCATAGATGACCAACAGGGTCAAACAATAATAATCCTCTACTTTGAAAAGCCCTCTACAGTGGTTGTAGAGGGTGCAACAGGTCAGCACCTCAGGAGTAAATGTTAGTTGGCTTTTCAAAGCCGATCATTCAGAGTTAGAGACGGCAGGTTCAGTAGAGAGAGAGAGCCCAAAACAGAAGGTCCGGGACAAGGTAGCACGTCTGGTGAACCGATCAGGGTTCCATAGCTGCAGGCAAAACAGTTGAAACTGGAGCAGCAGCATGACCAGGTAGACTAGGGACAGCAAGGAGTCATCAGGCCAGGTAGTCCTGAGGCATGGTCCTAGGGCTCAGGTCCTCCGAGAGAAGAGAGAGAGAAAGAGAAAGAAAGAGAGAGAGAGAAAGAGAAAGAGAATTAGAGGGAGCATACATAAATTCACACAGGACACCGGATAAGACATGAGAAATACTCCAGATATAACAGATTGACCCTAGCCCCCCGACACATAAACTATTGCAGCATAAATACTGGAGGCTGGGACAGGAGGGGTCGGGAGAGACTGTGACCCCATCCAACGATACCCCCGGACAGGGCCAAACAGGCAGAATATATCCACACCCACTTTGCCAAGGCACAGCCCCCACAGCACTAGAGGGATATCTTCAACCACCAACCTACTACCCTGAGACAAGGTCAAGTATAGCCCACAAAGACCTCCCCCACTTCACGAACCCGCGAGGGTCGCCAACCAAGACAGGAAGATCACATCAGTGACTCAACCCATTTTTAGTGACGCACCCCTCCTAGGGACGGCATGGAGGAGCACAAGTAAGCCAGTGACTCAGCCCCTGTAATAGGGTTAGAGGCAGAGAATCCCAGTGGAGAGAGGGGAACCGGCCAGGCAGAGACAGCAAGGGCGGTTCGTCGCTCCAGTGCCTTTTCGTTCACCTTCACACCCCTGGGTCAGACTACACTCAATCATAGGACCTACTGAAGAGATGAGTCTTTAATAAAGACTTAAAGGTCGAAACCGAGTCTGCATCTCTAAAATGGATAGGCAGACCATTCCATAAAATGGAGCCCTATAGAAGAAAGCCCTGTCTCCAGCTGTTTGCTTAGAAATTCTTGGGACAATTATGAGGCCTGCGTCTTGTGACCGTAGCGTACTTGTAGGTATGTACGGCAGGACCAAATCGGAAAGATAGGTAAGAGAAAGCCCATGTAATGATTTGTAGGTTAGCAGTAAAACCTTGAACTCAGCCCATGCCTTAACAGGAAGCCAGTGTAGGGAGGCTAGCACTGGAGTAATGTGATAAAATGTTTTGATTCTAGTCAAGGTTCTGGCAGCCGTTTTTAGCACTAACTGATGTTTATTTAGTGCTTTATCCAGGTAGCCGGAAAGTAGAGCATTGCAGTAGTCTAACCTAGCAGTGACAAAAGCATGGATTCATTTTTCTGCATAATTTTTTGCCAGAAAGTATCAGATTTTTGCAATGTCACAAAGATGGAAAAAAGGTGTCCTTGAAATATTCTTGATATGTTCATCAAAAGAGAGATCAGGGTCCAGAGTAACGCCGAGGTCCTTCACAGTTTTATTTGAGACGACTGTACAACCATCAAGATTAATTGTCAGATCCAACAGAAGATTTTTTTTTTTTTCTAGAGATCTAGAAACTAGCATCTCTGTTTTGTCCGAGTATAAAAGTAAAACATTTGCCGCAATCCACTTCCTCATGTCTGAAACAGAGGCTTCCAGGGTAGGCAATTTTGGGGATTCACCATGTTTCATTGAAATGTGTGTCGTCTGCACAGCAGTGAAAGTTGACATCACCAAGAGGTAGAATATATAGTGAAAACAATAATGGTCCTAAAACGGAGCCTTGAGGAATATCGGAGCCTTGAGGAATATCGAAACGCACTATTGATTTGTCAGAGGACAAACAGAGATGAACTGATGTGTTTCCGACAGATAAGATCCAAACCAAGCAAGGACTTGTCCTCATAGACTAATATGGGTTTCCAATCTCTCCAATGTGATGATCGATGGTGTCAAAAGTGGTACTAAGTTCTTGGCGCAAAAGTGCAGACGTAGAGCCTTGGTCTGACACCATTAAAAGTAAATGTACCACCATTACAAATGCGGCCTCTTGTACTATGATGGTCTAAAACCAGATTGGAGCATTTCGTATTGATTATTTGCCTTCAGGAAGGCAGTGAGTTGCTGTGTAACAGCTTTTTCAAAAACATTTGAAAGTTAACATTCATTGCTATACAGACGATACACAACTGTACATTTCGGTGTTCCTCAAGGTTCCGTTTTAGGACCACTATTGTTTTCACTGTATATTTTACCTCTTGGTGATGTCATTTGGAAACATAATGTTAACTTTCACTGCTATACAGACGATACACAGCTGTACATTTCGATGAAACTGTGAATCCCCAAAATTTCCCTCCCTGGAAGCCTTTAAAATGTTTTTGAAAAAGCTGTATACATTTTATATACATTGTTTGTCTTCAGGAAAGCAGTGAGTTGCTCTAACAGCTTTTTGTTAAATGTTGAGAGGAATGGGAGATTTGATATAGGCTGAAAGTTTAAAAAATATTTTCTGGGTCAAAGTTTGGCTTTTTCAAGAGAGGCTTTATTACTGCCACTTTTAGTGAGTTGGTGTCACGCCCTGACCATAGAGAGCCCTTGTTTCTCTATGGTGCTGTAGGTCAGGGCGTGACTCGGGGGTATTCTAGTTTATAATTTATATGTTGTGTTCTAGTTTATATTTTCTATGTTGGTGTTTTGTATGATTCCCAATTAGAGGCAGCTGGTAATTGTTGTCTCTAATTGGGGGATCATATTTAAGTAGCTATTTTTCCCACCTGTGTTTGTGGGATATTGTTTTGTGTTTGTGCATGTGCACCACGTAGTCACGTTTCGTTGTTCGTTTATTGTTTTGGTTATGCTGAAGTTTCACTTAGTAATAAAGATGTGGAACTCTACGTACGCTGTGCCTTGGTCCAGTTCTTATGACAACCGCGGGGGATATGGTCACTAGTGTAACCAGGAGGAGAGGCCTCATTTAACACAGTAAATTCATCAGGCTTAAACCATGTTTCAGTCAGGCCAATCACATCAAGATTATGATCAGTGATTAGTTCATTAACTATAACTGCCTTGGAAGTGAGGGATCTAACATTAAGTAACCCTACTTTGAGATGTGAGATATCACAATCTCTTTCAATAATGACAGGAATGGAGGAGGTCTTTATTCCAGTGAGATTGCTAAGGTGAACACCGCCATGTTTAGTTTTATGGCCCAACCTAGATCGAGGCATAGACACAGTCTCAATCGGGAAAGCTGAGCTGACTACACTGACTGTGCTAGTGGCAGACTCCACTAACAGCCTGCTGCCTGGCCTGCACCCTATTTCATTGTGGAGCTAGATGAGTTAGAGACCTGTCTATGTTGGTAGATAAGATAGGATGGAGTCCAGCTAGGATGGAGTCTGTCACTCCTCAACAGGCCAGGCTTGGTATTGTTTGTGGGTGAGTCCCAGAAAGAGGGCCAATTATCTACAAATTCTATATTTTGGGAGGGGAAGAAAACCGTTTTCAACCAGTGATTGAGTTGTGAGACTCTGCTGTAGAGCTCATCACTCCCCCTAACTGGGAGGGGGCCAGAAACTCTGCTATAGAGCTCATCACCCCCCCTAACTGGGAGGGGGCCAGAGCTTCTGCTGTAGAGCTCATCACTCCCTCTAACTGGGAGGGGGCCAGAGACTCTGCTATAGAGCTCATCACTCCCCCTAACTGGGAGGGGGCCAGAGACAATTACTCAATGCCGACACATCTTTCTAGCTGATTTACACGCTGAAGCTATGTTGCGCTTGGTGACCTCTGACTGTTTCATCCTAACATCGTTGGTGCCGACGTGGGTAACAATATCCCTATACTCTCTACACTCGCCAGTTTTAGCCTTAGCCAGCACCATCTTCAGATTAGCCTTTACGTCGGTAGCCCTGCCCCCTGGTAAACAGTGTATGATCGCTGGATGATTTGTTTTAAGTCTAATACTGCGGGTAATGGAGTCACCAATGACTAGGGTGTTCAATTTGTCAGAGCTAATGGTGGGAGGCTTCGACGTCTCAGACCCCATAACAGGAGGAGTGGAGACCAGAGAAGACTTGGACTCTGACTCTTATGACAACCGCAGGGGATATGGTCACTAGTGTTTCATGCTTAACGGGGAGAATCGGTTGAATGTTTCAGTCGGCTGAATGAGCGACACTGGTTAAGCATTCCTACAGCATTTCCTTCCAGAAGCCATGAGAAAGTTGGCCGGCTGCGGGGATCGTGCGAGGGGATTTATACTACTATCTGTACTTATTGGCGGGCATAGACGCTGTTTCATCTTTCCTACACTTAAATTACCCTTGCCTAAAGATTGCGTCTGAAGCTGGGCTTGCAGCATTGCTATCCTCGAAATAAGGAGATCGTTCTCCTGTATATTATGAGTACAGCGACTGCAATTAGAAAGCATCATGTACTACTTAGCTTCAGCTGGTGGAGGTCCTGACAAACCATGTCCAGATAAAGCATCATGTTAATGTTACTACTGGTTGGCTGGTGGAGGTCCTGTAGAACCACGTCCAGATAAAGCATCATGTTAATGTTACTACTGGTTGGCTGGTGGAGGTCCTGTAGAACCACGTCCAGATAAAGCATTATGTTAATGTTACTACTGGTTGGCTGGTGGAGGTCCTGTAGAACCACGTCCAGATAAAGCATCATGTTAATGTTACTACTGGTTGGCTGGTGGAGGTCCTGTAGAACCACGTCCAGATAAAGCATCATGTTAATGTTACTACTGGTTGGCTGGTGGAGGTCCTGTAGAACCACGTCCAGATAAAGCATCATGTTAATGTTACTACTGGTTGGCTGGTGGAGGTCCTGTAGAACCACGTCCAGATAAAGCATCATGTTAATGTTACTACTGGTTGGCTGGTGGAGGTCCTGTAGAACCACGTCCAGATAAAGCATCATGTTAATGTTACTACTGGTTGGCTGGTGGAGGTCCTGTAGAACCACGTCCAGATAAAGCATCATGTTAATGTTACTACTGGTTGGCTGGTGGAGGTCCTGTAGAACCACGTCCAGATAAAGCATCATGTTAATGTTACTGCTGGTTGGCTGGTGGAGGTCCTGTAGAACCACGTCCAGATGAAGCATCATGTTAATGTTACTACTGGTTGGCTGGTGGAGGTCCTGTAGAACCACGTCCAGATAAAGCATCATGTTAATGTTACTACTGGTTGGCTGGTGGAGGTCCTGTAGAACCACGTCCAGATAAAGCATCATGTTAATGTTACTACTGGTTGGCTGGTGGAGGTCCTGTAGAACCACGTCCAGATAAAGCATCATGTTAATGTTACTACTGGTTGGCTGGTGGAGGTCCTGTAGAACCACGTCCAGATAAAGCATCATGTTAATGTTACTACTGGTTGGCTGGTGGAGGTCCTGATGAATCACGTCCAGATAAAGCATCATGTTAATGTTACTACTGGTTGGCTGGTGGAGGTCCTGTAGAACCACGTCCAGATAAAGCATCATGTTAATGTTACTACTGGTTGGCTGGTGGAGGTCCTGTAGAACCACGTCCAGATAAAGCATCATGTTAATGTTACTACTGGTTGGCTGGTGGAGGTCCTGTAGAACCACGTCCAGATAAAGCGTCCGGGGTGAAAAAGGTCAATAAACAAAGTAGAGCGAGGAAAAAGTAAATAAAAATAAAACGGTAATAAAAAAGTACAAATCGTAAAGTTGGCAGGCAGCAAAGAAACGTCAGCAACAAACCGCACAGCAGCACGTAAACAAGTCTACAAGTTGTGACCGGAAATGACGATGTCTGGGTGTATTCTAAGAATTCATGTGAATTTGATAATACGATCATCCATTGATGTCTGTTTGTGCGGAGCTTGATTTGTAATGCCTAAAAATACAAATGTGAATGCTATGTAAGTAGAGAAAAGATATATGTACTACAGTACCAGTCTAAAGTTTTAGAACACCTACTCATTCAAGTTTTTTTTATTTAAAAAAAAAACTATTTTCTACATTGTAGACGACATCAAAACTATAAAATGACACATATGGAATCATGTAGTAACCAAAAAAATGATAAACAAATCAAAATCTTTTTTATATTTGAGATTCTTCAAAGTAGCCACCCTTTGCCTTGATGGCAACTTTTCATACTCTTGGCATTCTCTCAACCAGCATCATGAGGTAGTCACCTGGAATGCATTTCAATTAACAGGTGTGCCTTCTTAAAAGATAATTTGTGGAATTTCTTTCTTTCTTAATGTGTTTGAGCCAATCAGTTGTGTTGTGACAAGGTAGGGGTGGTTTACAGAAGATATGGTAAATTTGGTAAATGACCAAGTCCATATTATACAAAGAAAAATTACAGTCTATCATTAATTTAAGACATGAAGGTCAGTCAATACGGAACATTTGAAGAACTTTGAAAGTTTCTTCAAGTGCAGTCGCGAAAACCATCAAGCGCTATGATGAAACTGCCTCTCATGAGGACCGCCACAGGAAAGGAAGACCCAGAGTTACCTCTGCTGCAGAGGATAAGTTAATTAGAGTTAACTGCACCTCAGATTGCAGCCCAAATAAATGCTTTGAGTGTTGAAGTAACAGACACATCTCAACATCAACTTTTCAGAGGAGAATGCATGAATCAGGCCTTCGTGGTCTAATTGCTGATGATGGAGTGCTGAAACAGATGACCTAACCTCCACAATCACACGACCTCAACCCAATTGAGATGGTTTGGGATGAGTTGGACTGCAGAGTGAAGGAAAAGCAGCCAACAAGTGCTCAGCATATGTGGGAAGCATTCCTCATGAAGCTTGTGGAGAGAATGCCAAAAGTGTGCAAAGCTGTCATCAAGGCTACTTTGAAGAATCTAAAGTATAAAATATATTTTGATTGGTTTAACACTTTTTTGGTTACTACATGATTCCATATGTGTTATTTCATAGGTGTGACGTCTTCACTATTATTCAACAATGTAGTAAACAGTAAAAAATATAGGTGTGTCCAAATTTTTGACTGGTACTGTATGTAAAGAGTTGATGATTTTATGCAATTCTTCAACAGTCCTACAGGCTATGTGTCAGTGTGAATCTTGTCTCATATTTTCCCCTCTTTTTGGGGTATGACATTAATAATATTGCAGCTGTATAGCTAATAGGCTATGTGCTCAGGGGTATGACATTACAGCTGTATAGCTAATAGGCTATGTGTTCAGGGGTATGACATTACAGCTGTATAGCTAATAGGCTATGTGCTCAGGGGTATGACATTACAGCTGTATAGCTAATAGGCTATGTGTTCAGGGGTATGACATTACAGCTGTATAGCTAATAGGCTGTGTGTTCAGGGGTATGACATTACAGCTGTATGACCAATAGGCTATGTGTATGACATTAAAACCTCTTGACGCACCGATCCCTTTAGCGGGATAATTTTCTTCAACATCCGGTGAATTGCAGAAATTACTAAAAATATTTAATTTTCATGAAATCCCAAGTGCAATATACCAAAACACAGCTTAGCTTGTTGTTAATCCACCTGGCGTGTCAGATTAAAAAAAAAAAACTTTACGGTGAAAGCAAACCATGCGATTATGTGAGGACAGCTCTCAGCAGACAAAACATTACAAACAGCTAGCAGCAAAGTAGATTGGTCACGAAAGTCAGAAAAGCAATAAAATTAATAGCTTACCTTTGATGATCTTCGTATGTTTGCACTCACGAGACTCCCAGTTACACAATAAATGTTGTTTTGTTTCATAAAGATTCTCTTTATCTCCAAAAACCTCCATTTGGTTGGCGCATTTTGTTTAGTAATCCGCTCATGCAGGACACGAAGGGCAGACGAAAATTCCAAATAGTATCCGTAAAGTTCGTAGAAACATGTCAAATGTTTTTTATAATCAATCCTCAGGTTGTTTTTACAATAAATAATCGATAATATTTCAACCGGACGGTAGCTTTTTCAATAGAAGAGAGAAAGAAAAGGTCTCGCTCCAGGCGCGCGCATGAACAAATCTAAGGACATCTGGCTATCCACTGACGCGATGTGATCACTCTCGCTCATTTTTCAGAATAAAAGCCTGAAACTATGTCTAAAGACTGTTCATACCTTGTGGAAGCCATAGGGAAAGGAATCTGGTTGATATCCCTTTAAATGGAGGCTTGCAATGGAAAAGAGAGGGTTCAGAAAAGCAGCACTTCCTGGTTGGATTTTCTTCAGGTTTTCGCCTACAATATCAGTTCTGTTATACTCACAGACAATATTTTGACAGTTTTGGAAACTTTAGATTGTTTTCTATCCTAATCTGCCAATTATATGCATATTCTAGCTTCTGGGTCTGAGAAAGAGGCAGGTTACTTTAGGCACGTTTTTCATCCAAACATCAAAATACTGCCCCCTAGCCTCAAGAGGTTTTAATAACATTACAGCTGTATAGCTAATAGGCTATGTGTTCAGGGGTATGACATTACATCTGTATAGCTAATAGGCTATGTGTGTGTAGATGGACTGAGTTGAACGAACATACAGCTGCCAAGGTGATAATGGCTGGGGTCATTTCGGCTTCTTTCTGCTGTTCTCCAAACAGCATTTAGAGGCTTTTAACCATGGTTGAGGTCCTGTATATTCTGACTAAAACCCTGGTTGAGGTCCTGTATATTTTGACTAAAACTGAAACCCTGGTTGAGGTCCTGTATATTATGACTAAAACCCTGGTTGAGGTCTTATATTCTGACTAAAACCCTGGTTGAGGTCTTATATTCTGACTAAAACCCTGGTTGAGGTCCTGTATAGAACAATCTTACAATTATCTACTTCGGTTTAGATACAAGCATCATGTAACTTCTAACACAAGACAACCCTGGTTGAGGTCCTGTATATTCTGACTAAAACCAAGCATCATGTAACCTCTAACACAAGACAACCCTGGTTGAGGTCCTGTATATTCTGACTAAAACCAAGCATCATGTAACCTCTAACATAAGACTTGGTGAAAGTCTGTTTTTTGGACCTACCTTTTTTCCATTCGTTTTTTTTCCTTCACAGACTCCATGAAATGGTGACCTCTTCCTAAATATTTGGTCAAATTAATAATTTAGTGTATGGTTTCCTAGAAAACAGGGGTGACTCAACTAACCCTTAGGCTCACATTACACCACTCTCCCTCCCCTACACTGTGCTTTTGACCAAATATTCTGTAATTTTGGGTGCCAGACCTGGTTGAGGTCTTATATTCTGACTTAAACCCTGGTTGAGTACCTGTATATTCTGACTAAAACCCTGGTTGAGGTCCTGTATATTCTGACTAAAACCCTGGTTGAGGTCTTATATTCTGACTAAAACCCTGGTTGACATCTGATATTCTGACTAAAACCCTGGTTGAGGTCTTATATTCCGACTAAAACCCTGGTTGAGGTCTTATATTCTGACTAAAACCCTGGTTGAGGTCTCATATTCGGACTAAAACCCTGGTTGAGGTCTTATATTCTGACTAAAACCCTGGTTGACATCTGATATTCTGACTAAAACCCTGGTTGAGGTCTTATATTCGGACTAAAACCCTGGTTGAGGTCTTATATTCTGACTAAAACCCTGGTTGAGGTCTTATATTCTGACTAAAACCCTGGTTGAGGTCTTATATTCGGACTAAAACCCTGGTTGACGTCTGATATTCTGACTAAAACCCCGGTTGAGGTCTTATATTCGGACGAAAACCCTGGTTGAGGTCCTGTATATTCAGACTAAAACCCTGGTTGAGGTCCGGTATATTCTGATTGAAACCCTGGTTGACGTCCTATATATTCTGACTGAAACCCTGGTTGAGGTCCTGTATATTCTGACTGAAACCCTGGTTGAGGTCCTGTATATTCTGACTGAAATCCTGGTTGAGGTCTTATATTCTGACTGAAACCCTGGTTGAGGTCCTGTATATTCTGACTAAAACCCTGGTTGAGGTCCTGTATATTCTGACTGAAACCCTGGTTGAGGTCTTATATTCGGACTGAAACCCTGGTTGAGGTCCTGTATATTCTGACTAAAACCCTGGTTGAGGTCCTGTATATTCTGACTGAAACCCTGGTTCAGGTCCTGTATATTCTGACTAAAACTAAAACCCTGGTTGAGGTCCTGTATATTCTGACTAAAACCCTGGTTGAGGTCCTGTATAGAACAATCTTACAATTATCTACTTCAGTTTAGATACAAGCATCATGTAACCTCTAACACAAGACAACCCTGGTTGAGGTCCTGTATATTCTGACTAAAACCAAGCATCATGTGACCTCTAACACAAGACTTGGTGAAAGTCTGTTTTTTGGACCTACCTTTTTTCCATTCGTTTTTTTTTCCTTCACAGACTCCATGAAATGGTGACCTCTTCCTAAATATTTGGTCAAATTAATAATTTTGTGTATGGTTTCCTAGAAAACTAACCCTTAGGCTCAAATGACTCCACTCTCCCTCCCCTACACTGTGCTTTTGACTTGGACTGAACTAGGTGACAGTACTCATTTTGGGTGCCAGTACTGTTTATATTTAGGTGTTGGAACTTTGGAAACTAATATTCGATTAGAGGTGCAGGAAGTCAAGCAGTAGAGAATTCAAAGTGTTCTCTTTCAGGGTTATCCAGCACAAAATCAACCACTGTGTTTAGAGGATCTGGAAATGTCTTGGACTCCTGGCTGAACAACAGATTTCCCACAAGGACTATACAGTTTGAATTGAGGAGGAGGAAGAGGAGGAATGTCAGGAGGAGGGTGAAAAAGAGGAGCAGAAGCAGGAGAAAGAGGCACCAGGAGGAGGGTGAGGAGGAAGAGGAGCAGGAGGAGGAAGAGGAAGAGTAGGAGGAGCAGGAGGAGGAAGAGGAGGTACCAGGAGAGGAGAAAGAGGAGGAGCAGGAAGAAGAGGAGGCGGAATAGGAGGAGGTACCAGGAGGAGGAGGAAGAGGAGGAAGAAGGGGAGGAAGAGGAAAAGGAGGAGGGAGAGGAAGAGCAGGAGAGGAGAAAGAGGAGGAGCCGGAGGACGAGGAGGAAGAGGAGGAGGGAGAGAAAGAGGAGGAGTGGAGGAAGAGGAGGAGGAGGAGAGGAGGAGGAGCAGAAGAGAAGGAAGAAGAGGAGGACTAGGGTTAGGGTTAGGAGGACAAGGGGTGTTATTTAGAGTCTTGATGAAGGTGACTCTCCAAAGGGTCAGTTGGAGACGGCAGGTCAGAGTTTAAGTCTTCAGAGGTCAGTCGGAGACAGCAGGTCAGAGTTTCGGTCTTCAGAGGTCAGTCGGAGATGGCAGGTCAGAGGGTTCTTTGTCACAACATCAGCAGCATTACAAGAGGAAGCAGGTCATAAGTGAAACAACATCTCCATAACAGCACAGTAGTCAGAACACACAGTCTGTGTTCCCAATGGCACACTATTAACTGCAACTCTATGGACCCTGGTCTAAAGTACTGCACTCAATATGGTATGGGTGCCATTTAGGATCCAGAAACACTCTGACCTCAGGAGCTCTTCCCTGTTCTCAGTCCAGTAAGAGGAACCAGGAAGACAGATGGGGGATTGGGGGTGAAGAGGAACCAGGGAGACAGAAAGTGCTGAGAGAGACAGAATGACGGGGGTGTAATTATAATAATTATATGGGAAATTTTTGTTGTGGTCATGCAGTGTTCGATGTGACTGTCCTCTTCCTCTTTCAGCTGAGCTTCTCTCAGTGTCTCTCTCTCTCTCTCCCTCCATCAGTCCATCTGTAAATCAGTCTCACCGTTCATCTCTCTCTCTCTCTGTTCATCAGTCAGTCTGTCTGTCTGTCGTTGTCTTCAGAAAGACCGACACTCTTGGAGCCTCTAAGGAGCCCACAGTCATCTGAAAACGACAGACCACCAACTACAGACCCCTCCCAGAGGCTGGCAGACGACGGCACATATCAGATGGTATGTTAATGAGAAGGATAACTATCACACTGACACTAATGACTTGTATTGATGAAGCACAGTGTGGCTAATTGAACACTGTATGTAATCTGATAGACCAGCAATTATAACAGTAGTAGTGTTGTCCTGATCTGTTCTGGTTCCAACCGGGATTGAGTCTGACATAACGCTGTGTGTGTGTGTGTGTGTGTGTGTGTGTGTGTGTGTGTGTGTGTGTGTGTGTGTGTGTGTGCGTGTGTGTGTGTGTGTGTGTGTGTGTGTGTGCATAAGGCCACCTGGTGGTTGAGGTGGGGTACTGCTGCTGTGATGGTGGGCAGCATCCTGGCCTCCCTTGTAACCTCTGTTGCCATGGAGCCCAGCTGTAACGCAAACCTTGGTTACCCCGGAATACCTGGGATACCAGGAGCTCACGGAGCCAACGGTAAAGACGGACCAAAGGGAGAGAAGGGAGACCCAGGTAACGCACACTATCCTGTTATGGCCTGTAATGCCTCTCTGAGCGGTCTGTGTAACATAGACACTAAGCTATCCTGTTATGGCCTGTATTGCCTCTCTGAGCGGTCTGTGTAACATAGACACTAAGCTATCCTGTTATGGCCTGTAATGCCTCTCTGAGAGGTCTGTGTAACATAGACACTAAGCCATCCTGTTATGGCCTGTAATGCCTCTCTGAGCGGTCTGTGTAACATAGACACTAAGCTATCCTGTTATGGCCTGTAATGCCTCTCTGAGCGGTCTGTGTAACATAGACACTAAGCTATCCTGTTATGGCCTGTAATGAGCAGTCTGTGATGCATGTGCAGGTGAGTCTGGTCTGCGAGGGAAGGGTCTGAAGGGGGAGCCAGGTGAATCAGGTCCTCCAGGACGGTCAGGTCTTCAAGGGAACCCCGGTCGGCTTGGACCCAAAGGACCCCCTGGCCCCCCTGGGGAGAAAGGTAGTCCCTCTGGGGTCGACTCCTCCCTCACCTCCTTCTTCTCCTGCAAGGTAAACAACAACACCTCTTTCTCCTATAATACAAGGTAAACAACAACACCTCTTCCTCCTATAATACAAGGTAAACAACAACACCTCTTCCTCCTGGTTAACATGGTTTAAACTGTAAAGTACATGACACTGCAACAACATGTCCCTTCGGGGACATTAAAGCCAGTAACATACTCTATGTGTTCGTTCTCTCTCTCTCTCTCTCTCTCTCTCTCTATCTATCTCTCTCTCTCTCTCTCTCTCTCTCTCTCTCTCTCTCTCTCTCTCTCTCTCTCTCTCTCTCTCTCTCTATCTCTCTCTCTCTCTCTCTCTCTCTCTCAGAGGAACACAATTCAGCAGCCTCCTAAGAACTTGCCCATTCGTTTCGACGGACCAATACTGTCGGGCCTTGACCCTAGCCTGGAAGGTGTATCGCTGAAGGACGGGTTGTTTAAGTGTACCATTAGTGGCGTGTACTTCTTTACCTATCATCTGTCGGCTAAGAGCCTGATCTGTGTTAACCTGAAGAAGGGGACAGAGACCAAGGTTAGTTTTATTATTCTACCAGGAAACATGAGCTGTGTTTTAATACCCATTCTAACATACTGTATACTACATACTATTAGTTCATTTTAGTATACTGTATCTGAACGGTATCCTTTCAGTTGAGTGTACAAGCGCTTCACCTGTCTACCGGAAGATGATGCTGTTGCTATGCAACCTCTTGCTAACCCTAACCATAGCATAACAAACGACTAGCTAGACGTTATACGATTTTGGGTTGTCAGATTGTTCCGTCCGTAAATTCCTCAGTTATTCTGCACTCTTGCACTGCTCTGAATGTCCATTGAGAACTCAAAATGATTAAACCACTTAGCTAAGAATGACGTGAATAGTGAAATCAATAAACGCTGGGTGGTTAGTGGGATAGCAGATGGTTAATATACTGCCTGGCAAGTTCGTTGTATTAGTATCCAACTGACGTTAGATAGCTAGTCAACATACCCAGTGCATACTGCTGTAATGCTATGCGTTTCATAAGGGCAGCGTAGCTAACAAATTGCCAGCCAACTTATTTGAAAAGTCATTACTTTATTACATTGATCACCATTTTCTAAACATTTGTCATAATTAGTTAAAGCATTGAATTTGTATCCGATCTCGTCGAACTTTGGCTGCATATTTTCCTCCATTGTCTTCAAATCTAAAAACGTTGTGAAGCCAAGCCCGATTTCTGAAGAATTGCATTATGGGACCTAAAAGCACAGAAATAGTGTATTTTGGCGAATTTAGTATGACATTTGGGAACTTTTGGCATACTAAATATATCGATACTATAACCAATAAGCATACAACATACTGCATTTGTCACAAATAGTATGGTTAGTGCGGTTAGTATGAGTATTCGAATACAGCTATAGACTAATTAGACAGGGTCAGGGGTTAGGGGTAAGGGTTAGGGGTTAGGGGTTAGGGTTAGGGGTTAGGGTTAGTATGAATATTTGAATACAGCTATAGACTAATTAGACTGGGTTAGGGTCAGGGGTTAGGGTTAGGGGATAGGGTTAGGGTTAGGGGTTAGGGTTAGGGGTTAGGGTTATGGTTAGGGGTTAGGGTTAGGGGATAGGGTTAGGGTTAGGGGTTAGGGTTAGGGGTTAGGGTTATGGTTAGGGTTAGGGGATAGGGTTAGGGTTAGGGTTAGGGGTTAGGGGTTAGGGTTAGGGTTAGGGTTAGGTTTAGGGGATAGGGTTAGGGTTAGGGTTAGGGGTTAGGGGTTAGGGTTAGGGGTTAGGGTTAAGGGTTAGGGGTTAGGGTTAGGGGTTAGGGTTAGGGTTAGGGGTTAGGGTTAGGAGTTAGGGTTATGGTTAGGGTTAGGGTTAGGGTTAGGGTTAGGGGTTAGGGTTAGGGTTAGGGTCAGGGGTTAGGGTTAGGGGTTAGGGGTTAGGGTTAGGGGTTAGGGTTAAGGGTTAGGGTTAGTATGAATATTTGAATACAGCTATAAGACTAATTAGACTGGGTCTAAAATAAACCCTGTAATCCTGTAAATTCAACATGTCCTAACCTGGGATTTAAACTACATTAGACATGACTAATTACTACATACAGCAAAACCTCAAATTGCAGAAATAAGTCAATTAAATCACTGATGAGAGAATTGCCAGATGAACGATAACTAAAATATCAGTGCAGATGGCACTCTTTTTGCTCAGTGAAGATATGTGTTAAAGGTAATGAATGTTTAGGGGAATGCTGCAGACTCTGTTACACAGCAGAAAGGTCACCTCAAATCCAGAGGTGGGGTCATATTTTAGCTGAATAGTGATAACACATGGAATTTCACATTTGAAAACATAAATCACATGTGAAGTGTTCCAAATACATGTTTTCACATGTGAAGTGCTCCAAAAACACATGTGAAGTGCTCCAAAAACACATTTTCACATGTTCTATATTAGCGGCCAATCACAATGCACTTGGGTACTTTTTGGCCCTTGTCGCAGTTAAACTTATAGAATACTTAAGATGTATTTATGGCACAAACTGTTTTAAAAAGTCCTTATACAATGTTATCGTCTACTGAGGTGAAAAGAGTGGAAACAACTTTGAATGTATTTCTACAGCTGGACTGTATTTTGTCAGTAAATAAACAACCACAAACTGTATTTAGGAAGTAGACAGAAATTAAAATTCACTTATTTTCAGTATCGGAATACTTCCTGAATTGACTGGAAATGAAAAGGAATTGACCTCAACATTGGTTATCACACATTGGGATTCAACCACACCCAGGATTTGAACTCACAACCTCTTCGATGACAGCAACCTGAATTTCCTGCTTCGCCACCAGGTCTGTGACCATGACAGAGATCGACCACAGATTTATTGTCAAGAATACATTTCTGAACTTGAGCTAACAAGTTGCCTCGAATCAAAGTTTTCAAATGGTGCTATTAACTGACAACACCAAGTGAAAAGTAGCCGTGCTCAGGAACATTTCAATCAGATCAAGCATAACCAGGCGATAGACAACACCCGTGTAGCTGGTGTTTTGGCGTTGTCAGAGGTGTAACTGTGGTAGAGCTGTCAAAACGGTGAGCGGCTGCTTGTGGGGTTATTGTCAAGAGGCCACACCCGTCCTACTCGCGTTAGACGTTCAGAACAAGAAACTGTTGAATAATCATTAAAGAAAATAATAAGGATTTCTATCAGCCTCGTCGGGGTGTAGATTACATCTCAACATTACATTATATAGGGTCAACATTACATCTCAACATTACATTATATAGGGTCAACATTACATCTCAACATTACATTATATAGGGTCAACATTACATTATATAGGGTCAACATTACATCTCAACATTACATGATATAGGGTCAACATTACATCTCAACATTACATTATATAGGGTCAACATTACATTATATAGGGTCAACATTACATCTCAACATTACAGTGTTCCAACTTGGAAACAAGGATGCATGGGATTTCAGATTTGCACTTGTAACCTTTTGGTCTGGAGTGCATTAATGTCTAAGCAGGGCTGCCAGATGGTTATTTGTTACCAAGAACATACACTGAGGGTTAAAGAACTTTAAGAACACCTGCTTTGCATGACATAGACTGACCAGGTGAATCCAGGTGAAAGCTTTGATCTTTTACTGTTGTCACTTGGTAAATCCACTTCAAACAGTGCAGATGAAGGGGGGGGGGGGGGGGGGTTAAAGGATGATTTTTAAGCCTGGACAATTGAGATAGGGATTGTGTATGTGTGCCATTCAGAGGGTGAATTGTCATGACAAAATATTTAAGTGCTTTTGAACAGGGGTATGGTAGTAAGAGCCAGGTGCATCGGTTTGTGTCAAGACCTATAACGCTGCTGGGTTTTTCACCCTCAACAGTTCCAATGTGTAGAATGGTCCACCACCCAAAGGACATCGAACCAACTTGACACAACTGTGGTAGGCATTGCAGTCAACTCTTTCAACACCTTGTAGAGTCCATGCCCGGACATATAGAGGCTGGTCTGAGGGCATGTATTAAATATAAAGCTGCATTCGTAACCATGTGGGAGGTGGTAATTTACCAGTTGTGAAGTTGTAAATACCAATTGGATGCATTCACGTGCTTTGAAATCATTGGGAAACGCCAACAAGCTGTGTCGACCATAAGCTGAAAGTACAGCGATCCTCATCATCATCCTGCTGGGAAACTAATTACAGAGTTCAAAAAACCTATTGATAGATGTATTTTTCACTAATAATGTTCAGTTACATTTAACTGCTGAAAATGCTGTTATGGAGGACATTTGGAGGACATTTGGAGGACATTTCTTCAGTAGGTGACGCCAGAGGTCACCATGTGGGAGAAGTCAAAGCTCAGGGATGAATAGACTCGTTTCCCACTAGTAACTAACTACCAGTTGGAGGGGCACTCAAGTGGATTTTTCGCAGTCGTATGTGGTAAATTCCCGCTTGGTTGCGAACACGGCATTAGTTACAACCATTACTGCACTTTGACATGTAGGTGGGGGCAATGTGCTGATGGGGTATTTGTGCTGTCAGCAGAAATGTACCAGTTTAAGAGGTTTAATCTTTACGTGGATGAATGGTTGAGCACCCCTCTTGACATTGTCAGTTCTGCAATCTTTGTCAGAACTTGTGACATTCAAGAGTTGTTAAGAAGCTGCAGCTGGTTCACTTGTAACTACTGTCAACTAGTTACTGTAAAATTATTCAACTAATCCATCACACACACTGACCTGATGGTCTGGAAGGAAAGTGAGCACTACAATTACATGGTGGCTATAAATTAAATACTTAATGTTTTTTTGGTATCACATGTACAGTTGAAGTCGGAAGTTTACATACACTTAAAGAGGCAATCTGTAGTTGCTACAAACATTTTTGGACTTACATTATACTGCTGAAGTCAGAAGTTTACATACACCTTAGCCAAATACATTTAAACTCAGTTTTTCACAATTCCTGACATTTAATCCTAGTAAAAAAATCCCTGTTGTAGGTCAGTTAGGATCACCACTTTATTTTAAGAATGTGAAATGTCAGAATAATAGTAGAGAGAAGTATTTATTTCAGCTTGTATTTCTTTCATCACATTCTCAGTGGGTCAGAAGTTTACATACACTCAATTAGTATTTGGTAGCATTGACTTTAAATTGTTTAACTTGGGTCAAATGTTTTGGGTAACCTTCCACAAGCTTCCCACAATAAGTTGGGTGAATTTTGGCCCATTCCTCCTGACAGAGCTGGTGTAACTGAGCCAGGTTTATAGGCCTCCTTGCTCGCACACAGTTTTTCAGTTCTGCCCACAAATGTTCTATAGGAATGAGGTCAGGGCTTTTTGATGGCCACTCCAATACCTTGACTTTGTTGTCCTTAAGCCATTTTGACACAACTTTGGAAGTATGCTTGGGGTCATTGTCCATTTGGAAGACCCATTTATGACCAAGCTTTAACTTCCTGTCTGATGTTCTGAGATGTTGCTTCTATCTATCCACATAATTTTGCTCCCTCATGATGCCATCTATTTTGTGAAGTGTACCAGTCCCTCCTGCAGTAAAACAACCCCACAATATGATGCTGCCACCCCCATGCTTCACGGTTGGGATGATGTTCTTCAGCTTGCAAGCTCCCCCTTTTTCCTCCAAACATAACGATGGTCATTATGCCAAACAGTTATATTTTTGTTTCATCAGACCAGAGGACATTTCTCCAAAAACTATGTGCAGTTGCAAACCGTAGTCTGGCTTTTTATGGCAGTTTTGGAGCAGTGGCTTCTTCCTTGCTGGGCGGCCTTTCAGGTTATGTCGATATAGGACTCATTTAACTGTGGATATGGATACTTTTGTACCTGTTTCCTCCAGCATCTTCACAAGGTCCTTTGCTGTTGTTCTGAGATTGATTTGCACTTTTCGCACCAAAGTACGTTCATCTCTAGGAGACAGAACGAGTCTCCTTCCTGAGCGATATGACGGCTGCGTGGTCCCATGGTGTTTATACTTGCATACTATTGTTTGTACAGATGAACGTGGTTGCTCCCAAGAATGAACCAGACTTGTGGAGGTCAACAATTTTTTCTGAGGTCTTGGCTGTTTTCTTTTGATTTTCCCATGATGTCAAGCAAAGAGGCACTGAGTTTGAAGGTAGGCCTTGAAATACATCCACAGGTACACCTCCAATTGACTCAAATGATGTCAATTAGCTTATTAAAAGCATCCAAACCCATGACATAATTTTCTGGAATTTTCCAAGCTGTTTAAAGGCACAGTCAATTTAGTTAAGTAAACTTCTGACCCACTGGAATTGTGATACAGTGAATTACAAGGGAAATAATCTGTAAACAATTGTTGGAGAAATTACTTGTGTTGTGCACAAAGTAAATGTCCTAACCGACTTGCCAAAATTATACTTTGTTAAGAAGAAAATTGTGGAGTGGTTGAAAAATGAGTTTTAATGACTCCAACCTAAGTGTAGGTAAACTTCCGACTTCATCTGTTTATATTTCATCCTTCAACAAGGCTCCAGAACTGACCATGTATAAGCTGAATGTTCATGAACAGAGCAGATTCACCGGGATGACATAACTATTACGAGAGACCAGAAAGAGCTAGCTGAAAGCCACACCTACATTTAACCACACCTGCAAACTTCTGATATGCTGCTGCTGTTACAGTATGCTCTCAATCAGTGAATGCACAGTAGGTTAGTGAAGGCACAGTAGGTTACTGGAAACAGAAGTTACTGACAAAATTGCTTGTGGCAGTAAGTGCCCTGCACGTTACTGGCAACATTTTGCCAGTAAGTTATTGTGACTTTTAACTTACTGACAAGTAGTTTACAGTTAAGATATTAGTAATTCATAGCAACAAGTTGCCATTAAGTTAGTGGAAAATTCTCAACAATCTCTTCACAGAGCAGCTCATTACTGTCACGTTCTCTTTCAAAGTTCACAGAACACACCTTGTCGAAAGAGGTTCTCTACTTGCATTGGCATAACCATCAAACAATTACACTGCTACAAAACTTCCACTGACGGTTGGCACAAATAAACACATTTGATCACACCTCGAAATGTGCTAATGAGTCCCACAGTACATTGCCCCCAGCTATCAAAGCGCAGTGATGATTGTACCTTATGTTCAAAGTATTGGAAATGTACCATTATACCTACAAGGTACAGATGTGAGTTAATATGTGTGCCTGTGAAGTGTACCTTTGACCTTTTTGTACCCCAGGGAACAGCACTCTAACCCTTACGTTTTGAGTGTGTTAATACATGTTCCAAGCAATAAGTTTGAACCTGGTGAACCGCAGAAACATCGATGCACACAACCAACAGGTTGTCATTTCAAATCTCCAAATAATTAATGTATACTCTGCATCAAACGTATTTGAGCACTGCTAGTTTTAAGTTGGTGGTGATAATTGGACAACTGTTTACTTGATGCTGGGCAACTTTTATCAAAATGCAGAAATGCATTCTTGCCAATAAGTCTGCCTATATTAATTTCACATTCACTTATCTGGTGGTGTAGCTGCACTGTAGCAGGACATTTCAGGTGACCAAGAGGTTTTGAGTTCAAATCCCAAAGTTGGTCAAAATACAAAATTATGATAAATACTTTTTACAGTAATTGAAATCAGAATACAGCAGCATACTGTAATTTTATAGAAATAACACCTTCAAGTTCGTATATATTTACTTTATTTTTTACTGTAGCTTTGGGCAAAGTGATGTACACAGACCAGGTGGTTTAGCAGGAACTTCAGGTTCAGCAACCAAATGGTTGAGAGAATATTTTTTTGTTTTGCTACTTCTGCATTTATTTTATTCTGATCTTAATATAAAGCATTTGATTCTGACTGGATCTTTGTATGACAGGGGCCAGGATTCAATCCAAAACTGTGTTATAGCGCACTTTGACATTTACAGGGCATTCCTGATTGAGCCGACATCTGCAGCTATTACTTTGACATTTACAGGGCATTCCTGATTGAGCCCACATCTGCAGCTATTACTTTGACATTTACAGGGCATTCCTGATTGAGCCGACATCTGCAGCTATTACTTTGACTACGACCTCTGTGAACATTGCCTTTAAAAGATGCATTGTCGACAGCATTGTACACACTGAATCCCAGCTTGTGGTTGTGAAGGGGTTCTGTTGTGATGGTGTTATATTGTTGTTGTTGTTGTGAAAGTGTCCTGTTGTTGTGAAGGTGTTTTGTTGTTGTCGTGAAAGTATTCTGTTGTTGTTGTGAAGCTGTTCTGTTGTTGTTGTGAAGGTGTTCTGTTGTTGTTGTTGTGAAGGTGTTCTGTTGTTGTTGTGAAAGTGTCCTGTTGTTGTTGTGAAGGTGTCCTGTTGTTGTTGTGACGGTGTTCTGTTGTTGTTGTGAAGGTGTCCTGTTGTTGTTGTGAAGGTGTCCTGTTGTTGTTGTTACGGTGTTCTGTTGTTGTTGTGAAGGTGTCCTGTTGTTGTTGTGAAGGTGTCCTGTTGTTGTTGTTACGGTGTTCTGTTGTTGTTGTGAAGGTGTCCTGTTGTTGTTGTGAAAGTGTTCTGTTGTTGTTGTGAAGGTGTTCTGTGATTTTAAGGTTATTATTGTTCTAGGTTATGTGATAAAAGTTGTTGTTGTTGTTGTGAAGGTGGGGTTCTGTGATTCGTCGAGTGGATTCCTGGTGACGTCTGGGTCGGTGGTGCTGGATCTGTTGGAGGGAGACGTGGTGTCTCTACAGCCCACCGATAACAACGCTATCATCACTAAAGACGAACGAGCTGACAACACTTTCACCGGCTTCCTGATCTTGCCCAAATCATAGAACCACATGAAATCACACAGAGCCACACAGAACCACATTGAATGAGCTCAAACCAGATTCAACCAGATCTAATCTCGGTTACCCAGAAGTAACATTTTTGCGAAAGTTTGTCACTTCCTGTTTTACTTCAATTTTGAACAATCCTGATTCTATCAAATAATCAATGATGAAAACCCCAAACCAGGAACTACCGCAGCTCGTAATCCCATAATTATACGTGAGCCTTGACAGATTGTTTCCAATTACACACAGAATTTGTCCACGAGAGATTAAACCAGATCACACCTGCTGAAACCAGCTTCCCGCTCTTCCACACCACATAAAATACATATCATAGCCACATCATTCTGTTCTAGAAGCATCTGCAGAACAACCAACCATCTCTGTGTCTGTTTCTGCCTCCCTGTCTATACTGCTGCTGCTTGCTGAGACAGTTCATCAATCAATCAATCAATTCATTTCCCCAGGTCGTTGGTTGTAAATGAGAACGTATTCTCAGTTAACTCACCTGGTGAAATGAAGAATACATTTCAAATAAATCAAATAATCAGTCATGTATTGCATCTGCTGAGCTGCCTACCAAAACTCAAAGATACCATTTTGGAAATGAGTTTGCCATCAATAAAGTGATTTGTTACCAGTTTTTTTTTTTTAAATCAACAGTATACATTGTTTGTGAAAGATGTTGAGGCTGTCTACACTTTACACTTACATGTGACTTCTGCTATCAGAATAGGAGGATCGCTTTGAAAAGACAGGTCTCGATGCACAGAAGTGCCACTGTGGTCAGATAGAGTTCACATCTGTCGGACCACCACAGACTTGTGGTGGCTTTTTAATTGTGGAAGGTGGGCTCATAGTAATGACTGGAACGGAATAAATGGAATGGTTCCCATGTGTTTAATACCATTCCATTCACTCCGTTCCATCCATTATTATGAGCTGTCCTCCCCTCAGCAGCCTCCTGTGCTGACCACTTCAGGAGGTGGTCAGGGATGTATTGTGTGTGGATTTCTCCTCAGTCTGGATGTCAGGGATGCATTGTGTGTGGATTTCTCCTCAGTCTGGGTGTCAGGGATGTATTGTGTGTGGATTTCTCCTCAGCCTGGGTGTCAGGGATGCATTGTGTGTGGATTTCTCCTCAGTCTGGATGTCAGGGATGTATTGTGTGTGGATTTCTCCTCAGCCTGGATGCAATCAGGTGACTGAAAGCGCCTACAGTGGGCGACATCATCAGCACTCCTCCCACAAGTCTCCAGAAAACGTGTGTTTTGGGACCGGGAGGCACCTTTTCATTATAATGTTGGAGGAAATGTGTTCATAGCGTGTCAGGAACGTGTTTGCTGACTTCATAAATGCTAGCCAGCTAGCTTATTCAGAAAAACATGTGTTTGTCTATGTGATACGCTAGCCAGCTAGCTTATTCAGAAAAACATGTGTTTGTCTATGTGATACGCTAGCCGGCTAGCTTATTCAGAAAAACATGTGTTTGTTTATGTGATATGCTAGCCGGCTAGCTTATTCAGAAAAACATGTGTTTGTCTATGTGATACGCTAGCCGGCTAGCTTATTCAGAAAAACATGTGTTTGTTTATGTGATATGCTAGCCAGTTAGCTTATTCAGAAAAACATGTGTTTGTCTATGTAATATGCTAGCCAGTTAGCTTAGCCTGATTGCATCGGTGCGTAGGTTACTTTCTAAATGTAATCCATTACAGTTACCTGTCCAGAATTGTACTCAGTAACCTGAGTTACTTGGGTAACTTTTGGATTAACCAAACTCAGTAACGTAATCTGATTACATTCACTTACTTTTAGATTACTTTCCCCTTAAGAGGCTTTAGAAGAAGACAAAAACGTATGTAACTAATTGAACAACATCTATTGCAGGATAAATCAATGTTAAGGTTTACATGGTTGGTCATATATGGATGTGACATGTTACATTATGGGTTGGTTATGTAGGCTTCTTCTAACACATCGCTTTCTACTACATTATAATAATACAATTCAAGTATATGTTTACATTAAAAACCAAAGTCTATCAGAATTACAGTCATTCCAATAAATGTTATACCCTTTGATCGTCAAGAATAGGACTTGAAAGTATAGGACTATGAAAGTATAGATCCCCAAATTGTTTTACCTGAGCATGACACCAAAACTAAAGACTTATTAGCCAGTCCTACTCTGTTGCCATGGAGGACTGACTGGGCTCATTGATTCAAGTTGAAAAATATGGAATGGCATGCTCATGGAATGGCATGCTGATGGAATGGCATGCTCATGGAATGGCATGCTGATGGAATGGCATGCTCATGGAATGGCATGCTTATGGAATGGCATGCTGATGGAATGGCATGCTCATGGAATGGCATGCTCATGGAATGGCATGCTGATGGAATGGCATGCTTATGGAATGGCATGCTTATGGAATGGCATGCTGATGGAATGGCATGCTCATGGAATGGCATGCTTATGGAATGGCATGCTGATGGAATGGCTTGCTCATGGAATGGCATGCTGATGGAATGGCATGCTTATGGAATGGCATGCTTATGGAATGGCATGCTTATGGAATGGCATGCTCATGGAATGGCATGCTCATGGAATGGCATGCTCATGGAATGGCATGCTTATGGAATGGCATGCTCATGGAATGGCATGCTTATGGAATGGCATGCTCATGGAATGGCATGCTCATGGAATGGCATGCTCATGGAATGACATGCTCATGGAATGGCATGCTCATGGATTGGCATGCTGATGGAATGGCATGCTCATGGAATGGCATGCTCATGGAATGGCATGCTGATGGAATGGCATGCTTATGGAATGGCATGCTTATGGAATGGCATGCTCATGGAATGGCATGCTCATGGAATGGCATGCTCATGGAATGGCATGCTTATGGAATGGCATGCTCATGGAATGGCATGCTCATGGAATGGCATGCTCATGGAATGGCATGCTCATGGAATGGCATGCTTATGGAATGGCATGCTCATGGAATGGCATGCTCATGGAATGGCATGCTTTGCCAAGAGTGTGCAATGTTGTCATCAAGGCAAAGGTTGGCTATTTCATAAATGATATTCTTCAAGAATCAATGGAGATATAAATGATACACTGCTCAAAAAAATAAAGGGAACACTTAAACAACACAATGTAACTCCAAGTCAATCACACTTCTGTGAAATCAAACTGTCCACTTAGGAAGCAACACTGATTGACAATACATTTCACATGCTGTTGTGCAAATGGAATAGACAACGGGTGGAAATTATAGGCAATTAGCAAGACACCCCCAGTAAAGGAGTGGATCTGCAGACCACTTCTCAGTTCCTATGCTTCCTGGCTGATGTTTTGGTCACTTTTGAATGCTGGCGGTGCTTTCACTCTAGTGGTAGCATGAGACGGAGTCTACAACCCACACAAGTGGCTCAGGCAGTGCAGCTCATCCAGGATGGCACATCAATGCGAGCTGTGGCAAGAAGGTTTGCTGTGTATGTCAGCGTAGTGTCCAGAGCATGGAGGCGCTACCAGGAGACAGGCCAGTACATCAGGGGACGTGGAGGAGGCCGTAGGAGGGCAACAACCCAGCAGCAGGACCCCTACCTCCGCCTTTGTGCAAGGAGGAGCAGGAGGAGCACTGCCAGAGGCCGACAAAATGACCTCCAGCAGGCCCACAAATGTGCATGTGTCTGCTCAAAAGGTCAGAAACATACTCCATGAGGGTGGTATGAGGGTCCGACGTCTACAGGTGGGGGTTGTGCTTACAGCCCAACACCGTGCAGGACGTTTGGCATTTGCCAGAGAACACCAAGATTGGCAAATTCGCCACTGGCGCCCTGTGCTCTTCACAGATGAAAGCAGGTTCACACTGAGCACATGTGACAGACGTGACAGAGTCTGGAGACGCCGTGGAGAACGTTCTGCTGCCTGCAACATCCTCCAGCATGACCGGTTTGGCGGTGGGTCAGTCATGGTGTGGGGTGGCATTTCTTTGGGGGGCCGCACAGCCCTCCATGTGCTCGCCAGAGGTAGCCTGACTGCCATTAGGTACCGAGATGAGATCCTCAGACCCCTAGTGAGACCATATGCTTGTGCGGTTGGCCCTGGGTTCCTCCTAATGCAAGACAAAGCTAGACCTCATGTGGCTGGAGTGTGTCAGCAGTTCTTGCAAGAGGAAGGCATTGATGCTATGGACTGGCCCGCCCGTTCCCCAGACCTGAATCCAATTGAGCACATCTGGGACATCATGTCTCGCTCCATCCACCAACGCCACGTTGCACCACAGACTGTCCAGGAGTTGGTTGATGCTTTAGTCCAGGTCTGGGAGGAGATCCCTCAGGAGACCATCCACCACCTCATCAGGAGCATGCCCATGCATTATAGGGAGGTCATACAGGCACGTGGAGGCCACACACACTACTGAGCCTCATTTTGACCTGTTTTAAGCACATTACATCAAAGTTTGATCAGCCTTTAGTGTGGTTTTCCACTTTAATTTTGAGTGTGACTCCAAATCCAGATCTCCATGGGTTGATAAATTTGATTTCCATTGATAATTTTTGTGTGATTTTGTTGTCAGCACATTCAACTATGTAAAGAAAAAAGTATTTAATAAGAATATTTCATTCATTCAGATCTAGGATGTGTTGTTTTAGTGTTTTTTTGAGCAGTGTATACCTACTGCTGAAGTTGGAAGTTTGCATACACTTAGGTTGGAGTCATTTAAACTCGTTTTTCAACCACTACGATTATTTCACTTATAACTCACTGTATCACAAATCCAGTGGGTCAGAAGTTTACATACACTAAGTTGACTGTGCCTTTAAACACCTTGGACAATTCCAGAAAATTGTGTCATGGCTTTAGAAGCTTCTGATAGGTTAATTGACATCATTTGAGTCTATTGTAGGTGTACCTGTGGATGTATTTCAAGGCCTACCTTCAAACTCAGTGCCTCTTTGCTTGACATCATGGGAAAATCAAAATAAATCAGCCAAGACCTCAGAAAAGAAAATGTAGACCTCCACAAGTCTGGTTTATGCAATGTCCAAGCGCCTGAAGGTACCATGTTAATTTGTACAAACAATAGTATGCAAGTATAAACACCATGGGACCACGCAGCCGTCATCCCGCTCAGGAAGGAGACGCGTTCTGTCTCCTAGAGATGAATGTACTTTGGTGCGAAAAGTGCAAATCAATCTCAAAACAACAGCAAAGGACCTTGTGAAGATGCTGGAGGAAACCGGTACAAAAGTATCTATTTCCACAGTGAAACGAGTCCTATATTGACATAACCTGTAAGGCCACTCAGCAAGGAAGAAGCCACTACTCAAAAACCGCCATAAAAAAAGCCAGACTACGGTTTGCAACTGCACATGGGGACAAAGATCGTACTTTTGGAGAAATGTCCTCTGGTCTGAAAAAATAAAAATATAACTGTTTGGCCGTAAAGTTATGTTTGGAGGAAAAAGGGGGAGGCTTGCAAGCCAAAGAACACCATCCCAACTGTGAAGCATGGGGGTGGCAGCATCATGTTGTGGGGGTGCTTTGCTGCAGGAGGGACTGGTGCACTACACAAAATAGATGGCATCGTGAGAAGGCAAAATTATGTGGATATATTGAAGCAACATCTCACGACATCAGACAGGAAGTTAAAGCTTGGTCACAAATGGGTCTTCCAAATGGACAATGACCCCAAGCATAGTTCCAAAGTTGTGGCAAAATGGCTTAAGGACAACAAAGTCAAGGTATTGGAGTGGCCATCACAAAGCCTTGACCTCAATCCTATAGAACATTTGTGGGCAGAACTGAAAAAGTGTGTGCGACCAAGGAGGCCTCAGTTACACCAGCTCTGTCAGGAGGAATGGGCCAAAATTCACCCAACTTATTGTGGGAAGCTTATGGAAGGCTACCCGAAATGTTTGACCAAAGTTAAACAATTTAAAGGCAATGCTACCAAATACTAATTGAGTGTATATAAACTTCTGACCCACTGGGAATGTGATGAAAGAAATAAAAGCTGAAATAAATCATTCCCTCTACTATTATTCTGACATTTCACATTCTTAAAATAAAGTGGTGATCCTAACTGCCCTAAGACAGGGAATTTTTACTAGGATTAAATGTCAGGAATTGTGAAAAACTGAGTTTAAATGTATTTTGCTAAAGTGTATGTAAACTTCTGACTTCAACTGTATAATGTAAGTCCAAAAATGTTTGTAGCAACTACAGATGGCCTCTTTAAGCCTATAAAAACGTATATATAAACAAGCTTATAATTGTGACAGGTGAACTAAGCTCATGAGGAATTTATAAATTATATTCTTCAAGAATAAATGGAGATATAAATGATATAGATAAGTCCAAAAATATATGTAGCAACTACAGGTTGTCCCTTTAAGTCTATCTAAAGTGTGGGAGTTTGAGCTTGTGTCCTCTAGGCCTATGGATTTATTTATTTTATCAGCATGAATTAGATTGAGCAATAAAAGCCCCACTTTTAGTCCATAGGCTGGGATCTGCACTATGCAGCTGTTATTCTATAGGCTGGGATCCTCACTATGCAGCTGTTATTCCATAGGCTGGGATCTGCACTATGCAGCTGTTATTCTATAGGCTGGGATCCACACTATACAGCTGTTATTCTATAGGCTGGGATCCACACTATGCAGCTGTTATTCTATAGGCTGGGATCCACACTATGCAGCTGTTATTCTATAGGCTGGGATCCACACTATGCAGCTGTTATTCTATAGGCTGGGATCCACACTATGCAGCTGTTATTCTATAGGCTGGGATCCACACTATGCAGCTGTTGTTCCACAGGCTGGGATCTGCACTATGCAGCTGTTATTCCATAGGCTGGGATCCACACTATGCAGTTGTTATTCCATAGGCTGGAATCCACACTATGCAGCTGTTGCAAGAGCACATTTTTCACTGGCTGTCCACTGGTTTAAAAAACAATGATTGATAGGCAGCTTAAACCTCTTGAATTCAACCACAATCCGTAAGGCACAAATAGCTAAATGAGAGAGCAGCAGTGTGATTCACATCAATGTGCTATGTTGATATCAATAATAAGTGATATCCGTATCGCAGTAGACTACACCACTGCTGTCATCCTGACTTCCAAGCGTTTATTCAAGTTGGATCATCTTTGGATGCCGACAGCAGTCTCTCCATTGGAAGACATACAGTAGCTTGGACTGTAACCTACAAAACACTTTTCCTGCTCTTTTCCCAAGATCCATCAAACACATTTGGTGTGTCATCATAGTGGTCTCTGACATCATAGTGGTCTCTGACATCATAGTGGTCTCTGATTGGTGGTCAGACTCACTCAGGTGGAACAAACTTTTTTCAATGCTGATTTGAATGTCATTGAGAAAACAGAGTAGTGTCAATTTAAACGTTATCCTCCAAGTAATAATCTCGTTTTTCTAAAGCATCTGTAATCTGATTATAATATATTTGCTGGTAACGTAACGGATTACAGTTACTGGGTTTTTGTAATCCTTACATGTTATCCGTTACTCCCCAACCCTGTCTTCCTTTTAGCTTTGCTAGCTACATTACAATTACCAAAAGTATGTGGACACCTGCTCGTCAAACATCTCATTCCAAAGTCATGGACATTAATATGGAGTTGGTCCCCCTTTGCTGCTATAACAGCCTCCACTCTTCTGGGAAGTCATTAATATGGAGTTGGTCCCCCCTTTGCTGCTATAACAGCTTCCACTCTTCTGGGAAGTCATTAATATGGAGTTGGTCCCCCCTTTGCTGCTATAACAGCCTCCACTCTTCTGGGAAGTCATTAATATGGAGTTGGTCCCCCTTTTGCTGCTGTAACAGCCTCCACTCTTCTGGGAAGTCATTAATATGGAGTTGGTCCCCCCTTTGCTGCTATAACAGCCTCCACTCTTCTGGGAAGGCATTAATATGGAGTTGGTCCCCCCTTTGCTGCTATAAGAGCCTCCACTCTTCTGGGAAGTCATTAATATGGAGTTGGTCCCCCTTTTGCTGCTGTAACAGCCTTCACTCTTCTGGGAAGTCATTAATATGGAGTTGGTCCCCCCTTTGCTGCTATAACAGCCTTCACTCTTCTGGGAAGTCATTAATATGGAGTTGGTCCCCCCTTTGCTGCTATAACAGCCTCCACTCTTCTGGGAAGTCATTAATATGGAGTTGGTCCCCCTTTGCTGCTATAACAGCCTCCACTCTTCTGGGAAGGCTTTCCACTAGATGTAGGAACATTGCTGCGGGGACTTGCTTCCATTCAGCCACAAGAGCATTAGTGAGGTCGGGCACTGATGTTGGGCGATTAGGCCTGGCTCACAGTCGGCGTTCCAATTCATCTCCAAGGTGTTCTATGGGGTTGAGGTCAGGGCTCTGTGCAGGCCAGTCAAGTTCTTCTACACATATATCGACAAACCATTTCTGAATGGACCTCGGTTTTTGCACGGGGGCATTGTAATGCCGAAAGAGGTACCTAAGGCCACAAAGTTGGAAGCACAGAATCATCATCTAGAATTTCATTGTATGCTGTAGCATTAAGATTCTCCTGGCATCCGCCAAACCCAGATTCGTCCATCGGACTGCCAGATGGTGAAGCATGATGCATCACTCCAGATAATGCGTTTCATGAGTCCAATGGCGGCGAGCTTTTCACCACTCCATCTGACGCTTGGCGTTGCATATGGTGATCTTAGGCTTGTGTGTGGCTGCTCGGCCATGGAAACCCATTTCATGAGGTTTCCCAACGAACAGTCCTTGTGCTGATGTTGCTTCCAGAGGCAGTTTGTGTTGCAACAGAGGACAGATGATTTTTACGCGTTACAGCACTGGGCGGTCCCGTTCTGTGAGCACGTATGGCCAACTACTTCCTGGCTGAGCTGTTGTTGCTCCTTGATGTTTCCACTTCACAATACCAGCACTTACAGTTGTCAGGGGCAGCTCTAGAAGGACAGAAATTTGACAAACTGACTTATTGGAAAGGTGGCATCCTATGACAGGGCCAGATTGAGTCACTGAGCTCCTCAGTACAGGCCATTATACTGCCAATGTTTGTCTATGGAGATTGCATGGCTGTGTGCTCGATTTTATACACCAGTCACAGGTGTGGCTGAAATAGCCGATTTCACTCATTTGAAGAGGTGTCCACATACTTTTGTATATGTAGTGTAGCTAGGTAGCTAGCTACAGTAGTAAGCTACTGTCATCAAGTTGTTGTTGGGTCATCATATTTAGTCTATTCTCATGAATGCATACTGGCATTTGAATAGAGTGCTAGAAAAGGGGATCTGGACATGGTAGACACATTTAAATGTTGGTGTAGATGCATGATGTGTTCAGAATTTCATGATCAGATCTCCATGATCAGAATACTAAAGCTACATGAACTGTCTAGACAGGGCCTTAGCTGAAAAGCTGTCATAATGAATACCAGGCCACAAACAGAACCCTCTGGTGACAGCTGACACACAACAGAACCCTCTGGTGACAACTGACACACATACAGAACCCTCTGGTGACAACTGACACACATACAGAACCCAACAGAACCCTCTGGTGACAGCTGACACACATACAGAACCCTCTGGTGACAACTGACACACAACAGAACCCTCTGGTGACAACTGACACACATACAGAACCCTCTGGTGACAACTGACACACATACAGAACCCAACAGAACCCTCTGGTGACAATCGACACACATACAGAATCCAACAGAACCCTGTGGTGATAACTGACTCACAAACAGAACCCTCTGGTGATAACTGACTCACAAACAGAACCCTCTGGTGATAACTGACACACATTGGTCATGCTACTGAGAATCAATACCGTGATGTATCATGGCTAAATTCTGACTGATCTAATGTTGAGTAGTCATTATGGCTGTCAAACATTGAAAATATTTTAATTGAGTTAATGGCATTAGTTAATCATGATTAATCACACTTTTGGCCCTAAATAAACAATTTCTCCTCTTTTTTGGGCTTGTATCTACCAAGTTGTAGCAGCAAAAAAGCAGGCCGGTGCAGATACGCAGTGCTCTGTGTGACTGGGTAAGGGCTCATCTTGAGACTGTGTGTGACTGGGTAAGGGCTCATCTTGAGACTGTGTGTGACTGGGTAAGGGCTCATCTTGAGACTGTGTGTGACTGGGTAAGGGCTCATCTTGAGACTGTGTGTGACTGGGTAAGGGCTCATCTTGAGACTGTGACTGGGTAAGGGCTCATCTTGAGACTCTGTGACTGGGTAAGGGCTCATCTTGAGACTGTGTGTGACTGGGTAAGGGCTCATCTTGAGACTGTGTATGACTGGGTAAGGGCTCATCTTGAGACTGTGTGTGACTGGGTAAGGGCTCATCTTGAGACTGTGTGTGACTGGGTAAGGGCTCATCTTGAGACTGTGTGTGACTGGGTAAGGGCTCATCTTGAGACTGTGTGTGACTGGGTAAGGGCTCATCTTGAGACTGTGTGTGACTGGGTAAGGGCTCATCTTGAGACTCTGTGACTGGGTAAGGGCTCATCTTGAGACTGTGTGTGACTGGGTAAGGGCTCACCTTGAGACTGTGTGTGACTGGGTAAGGGCTCATCTTGAGACTGTATGTGACTGGGTAAGGGCTCATCTTGAGACTGTATGTGACTGGGTAAGGGCTCATCTTGAGACTGTATGTGACTGGGTAAGGGCTCACCTTGAGACTGTGTGTGACTAGGTAAGGGCTCATCTTGAGACTGTGTGTGACTGGGGAAGGGCTCATCTTGAGACTCTGTGACTGGGTAAGGGCTCATCTTGAGACTGTGACTGGGTAAGGGCTCATCTTGAGACTGTATGTGACTGGGTAAGGGCTCACCTTGAGACTGTGTGTGACTAGGTAAGGGCTCATCTTGAGACTGTGTGTGACTGGGGAAGGGCTCATCTTGAGACTCTGTGACTGGGTAAGGGCTCATCTTGAGACTGTGACTGGGTAAGGGCTCATCTTGAGACTGTATGTGACTGGGTAAGGGCTCACCTTGAGACTGTGTGTGACTAGGTAAGGGCTCATCTTGAGACTCTGTGACTGGGTAAGGGCTCATCTTGAGACTGTATGTGACTGGGTAAGGGCTTATCTTGAGACTATGTGACTGGGTAAGGGCTCATCTTGAGACTGTATGTGACTGGGTAAGGGCTCATCTTGAGACTGTATGTGACTGGGTAAGGGCTCATCTTGAGACGGTATGTGACTGGGTAAGGGCTCATCTTGAGACTGTATGTGACTGGGTAAGGGCTCATCTTGAGACTCTGTATGTGACTGGGTAAGGGCTCATCTTGATATCTGCGGTGATGCTGGTTGTCATCTCACAGAATCTGCTATTAACATACAACAGAATATAAATCAGGAGCCACAGAGTTACAAAACAGTATTTAATAAAGCAGGAAAAACCACATTGTTGACTTCCTTTACACAGTACAGTGTGTAATGTAGAGCCTGCTGGGTTTGTTGAAGCAGTCTCATGGTGTTCTCTTAACAGCCAGCGCCTCGGTCTCCATCTCTCCTCTACATATCTTCCACGCTCCACTTGTAGGCCATCTCCTGCACAGCCTTCTTATCAGCCATCCTGGTGTACCGCTTCTGTTCAAAACCATTCGACCTGACACACACACACACACACACACAATAATATGAGAGTAATTATAATGTTAATTCTAATTATATATGAATGATAAATGAGCGTGGCGCTATACACACACACATACCCCCCCAACACACACACAGACCCACAACACACACACACAGACCCCCCACACACACAGACCCCCCCCCCCACACACACACAGACCCCCCCAACACACACACAGGGGGTGAGAGGTGTACCTGTCCACTCCGTCCCAACGGTAGCCTGGTGGAATGTTGAAGCGGTTTGGGGGCGGAGCCGGGCCTTTGTAGCGAGGCTTCTCTGTAAACAACAACAGGAAGTGTCAGAGATTCATTGTGATTGGCCGAGGAGGGTTGGAACCTGTGGTACATCACAAGTAGAATCTTAGCATTTGTTTCATCTTAACCCTTCACACACCAGGGGTTGAAACCACTCCAGGCCACTCTGGACCTCTGACAGAAACGAAGAACACAACATAAATGTACCTACTATATAGATTTTCAAATAACTGCTGTTTTTCTGGCCTACAAATTGCTTGTAGAGAAAAAAAAGCAGCCCCCAAAATAAATAGGTGCGGCCTTTTGCTGAACATTGAAATCCCGATGTGGCCCTAGAGCCACAATACACCCCCCCCCCCACCCACACACACCCACACACCTTTGACTCCTCGTAGTTTGTTGTCTCGGTCCTTTTTGCGTCTCATCATGGCCAACATGGGGTCTCCCTCTCTCTCCTGCTCTCTCAACATCCTGTCCAGGTCCTGGTCATCACAGGAACGTGCTAGAGGCTTCTGGGATTCCCTCAACGCATCCTCAACATTCTGCAGCTGCATCTGGCCCTGGGCCACACTACACACACACAGACACACACAGACAGACACACACAGACACGTAAATGACAGACAGACTGACCAGCTGAAAGCTATGATCCCTTATTGATGTCACTTGTTTAATCCATGGTGTGAGATTGCAAGAGTGTGCAAAGCTGTCATCAAGGCAAAGGGTGGCTTATTTGAAGAATCTCAAATATATTTTGATTTGTTTAACACTTTTTTGGTTCCTACATGATTCCATATGTGTTATTTCATAGTTTTGAGGTCTTCACTATTATTCTACAATGTAGAAAATAGTAAAGATAAATATACATTCATACGACACACAGTCTCTCTCACCCTTTCCCCCACTGAGCATATTTCAGGTCTTTCTCTGCCTTCTCTCCGGCCTTCCTCCTCTGCTCCTCTCTCTCTGTCTCGATGTCTCTCCGCTTCCCACTCTTATCTCTGAACACAGTCTCCGCATTTCGAGACGCATCTGCAGGAGAGAGACAGAACAGATGGATTAGTATAACACACAACATAGTATTACACCTAGTGAGTACAGCAGACTAGCGCTAGCCAACACTACCTAGTGAGTACAGCAGACTAGCGCTAGCCAACACTACCTAGTGAGTACAGCAGACTAGCGCTAGCTAGCTAACTACCTAGTGAGTACAGCAGACTAGCGCTAGCCAACACTACCTAGTGAGTACAGCAGACTAGCGCTAGCTAGCTAACTACCTAGTGAGTACAGCAGACTAGCGCTAGCTAACTACATACATCGGGAGGGTGTGTGTCTGGTAACATATAGTGGGAGGGTGTGTGTGTGGTGTACTATAGTAACATACAGCAGGAGGGTGTGTGTGTGTCTGGTGTACTATAGTAACATACAGCAGGAGGGTGTGTGTGTGTCTGGTGTACTATAGTAACATACAGCAGGAGGGTGTGTGTGTGTGTGTGGTGTACTATAGTAACATACAGCAGGAGGGTGTGTGTGTGTGTCTGGTGTACTATAGTAACATACAGCGGGAGGGTGTGTGTGTGTCTGGTGTACTATAGTAACATACAGCAGGAGGGTGTGTGTGTGGTGTACTATAGTAACATACAGCAGGAGGGTGTGTGTGTGTGTGTGGTGTACTATAGTAACATACAGCAGGAGGGTGTGTGTGTGTGTGGTGTACTATAGTAACATACAGCAGGAGGGTGTGTGTGTGTGTGTGTGGTGTACTATAGTAACATACAGCGGGAGGGTGTGTGTGTGGTGTACTATAGTAACATACAGCAGGAGGGTGTGTGTGTGTGTCTGGTGTACTATAGTAACATACAGCAGGAGGGTGTGTGTGTGTGTGGTGTACTATAGTAACATACAGCGGGAGGGTGTGTGTGTGTGTGGTGTACTATAGTAACATACAGCAGGAGGGTGTGTGTGTGTGTGGTGTACTATAGTAACATACAGCAGGAGGGTGTGTGTGTGTGTGGTGTACTATAGTAACATACAGCAGGAGGGTGTGTGTGTGTGTGGTGTACTATAGTAACATACAGCAGGAGGGTGTGTGTGTGTGTCTGGTGTACTATAGTAACATACAGCGGGAGGGTGTGTGTCTGGTGTACTATAGTAACATACAGCAGGAGGGTGTGTGTGTGTGTCTGGTGTACTATAGTAACATACAGCAGGAGGGTGTGTGTGTCGGGTGTGTGTGTGGTGTACTATAGTAACATACAGCGGGAGGGTGTGTGTGTGTCTGGTGTACTATAGTAACATACAGCGGGAGGGTGTGTGTGTGGTAACATACAGCGGGAGGGTGTGTGTGTCGGGTGTGTGTGTGTCTGGTGTACTATAGTAACATACAGCGGGAGGGTGTGTGTGTGGTAACATACAGCGGGAGGGTGTGTGTGTGGTGTGTGAGTAGTACCTTCTAGCGGCTGGTTGATCTTGTCTCTGCGTCGGTTCTCCTCCTGTTCTCTTCTTAGAACCTCCACTGATACCAGTCCTGCTGCGGCTCCTGACAGCATGCTCCGAGACTAACACACACAGATGTTAGAATGGGCAAAGCTTCCACAAAACTTCTCTACCTAGCGACAGGGGCATGTTCAGCAGGATACATTGTTTCAGAACGTTCAAATAGAAATATGCTATGTGGAACAAACATGCCTATCTGACATGTAGAATAAGGCATTCATGTTGGCTCTATTCATGACATTTCTATCTGCAACATTCCAAAACATATGTCAACTGAACATGGCCCAATACTTCTGTGCCTCTTCCCTTCAGCGCCACATGCTCACCTGTGATTGGTCAGGCCTACGAGGGGGGGAGAGGTCAGAGTCTGAGCCCCTCCCACCATGGGTTCGCCTCCTAGGGGGCGATTGGTCAGAATCACAGTTCTGCCCACCCTTTCGCCTTCTCCTGGGCGGTGATTGGTCAGAATCAGAGGCCCCTCCCATCTGTGTCCTTTTCCTTGGAGGTGATTGGTCTGAGTCTGAGCCGGGCCCGTTCTGAGCCCGCCTCCTGGGTGGGGATTGTTCAGACCCTGAAGAGCGCTGGCCAACACGAGCAGACGATGAAGACTTTGCTTTTTTCCTGGACGGAGATGAATCTGAAGAAATTTAAAAAAATTTTTTTTTAAAGACTTCAGAACTTAACCACACCAAGAACGTGGTGAACTACAACCCACGCTGTAGAGTAGGGGAGTATTAATTAGGAACCAACGGAACCAAACAGAATGAAACAGGGAGGGACCCACCAGAATTTGTCCAATATGGACTTTTTAAATCAGAAAACAACTTCCATTTGGAGTAAATGGTTGCCGTTGCAAAACTGGTACTAAATGAATACACCCCAGGGTTATATAGAGAGATTTGTCTTTGAATGGATGTTAACATGGATTGTATTCATTAGTCGCAAACTGTAGCAAAACGTTTTGCAACAGAAACTGTTTACTCCAAACAGAGTTTTTTTTGTTTCTATTGGACAAATTGAGGTTGGTCTTTCTCAGTTTGATTCCAAGTGAATACACCTCTGAACTTGTCCAAGAACACTGATTTCAGGGTCAGAGGTTAGGGGTCAGGTCTCACCTCTGCTGTGTGTCCTGTGGGGGGGTTGGGATGATGATGATGATGATGGAGGAACGCTAGGCTTCAGTCTACGAAGAGACGCATCGGGGGATTCATGTCCAATCCTCCTATGCGGAGAGACGTCCGGCGAATCATGACGCTGCTTTCTGAGTGACAGGGGCTCTGGCGAATCATGACGCTGCATTCTGAGTGACAGGGGCTCTGGCGAATCATGACGCTGCTTTCTGAGTGACAGGGGCTCTGGCGAATCATGACGCTGCTTTCTGAGTGACAGGGGCTCTGGCGAATCGTGTCGAACTCTCTGTTCCTCCTCCTCTGGGACCTCTTCATCAGCTGAACAGAGAGAAATATATATATATATATGCACACACACACCATGCAGCGGACAACACCTGAGCGCACCTCCACTGCTGTCTGGCTCACCTCCCATCACTCTCCATTTGTTGCTGGTCCTGAAGGCTTCCAGGCGTTTGATCTCATCTGGACGCTCGTCTATCACCTCAGCAACCTGACACACAATACAGAGCGAGAGACACAGGTGAGTGGATCAGAGCACTAGCTAGCCACTCTAAAATTATGTTTTTGGTAAAGGTGACCCCAACTGAAAACAAAGTGACAGTGAAGTTAGCTAGTTATGTAGCATTATTTACCACTGGCGCCTCCTCCTCTTCCTCCTCTTCGTTCCCCTTCTCCTCGCCGGCCAGCTGTTTCCAATCCACATCGTCATCTACTATCTTCATCCTGCTCAGACCGAGTAACGTAAACTCACCCCATTCCGTACAAATATGCGCAACCACAACATTTAAACGAGGCTACAGAGAAAACTAATGGGACTGTAGCGACTGTGTTGACTTCAAAATTGGCGGTGGGAACTAGGTTTTTATTCAAGCGTTGATCAACATGGTAATGGATCTATAGTATTGGAAGGCCATAAAGATCATCAAGGACAACAACCACCCGACCGAAAGACTGAAAAACAGCTTCTATCTCAAGGCCATCAGACTGTTAAACGAAGAGTCAGTTGAGAACTGACCCTCCGTTATATCGTGACGTGTCATGTCGTAACGTACAGCACACATAAAGCAACTATTTCTGTCTTACAATCTCTCTCCACCAGGTGTAGCACTTCTTTCATCATTAAAAACAAGAAATGGACAGTGACAGGGGTAAAGGGGGATACCTAGTCATTTTTTGCGTCATCGTTGCATGCGATCATTCTCAAAGCCCCTGTTTACTTCTAACATCACTTTAGAACCGCCCTAAAAACCCAATTAAAATTCGACACAAACCTCCAAGTAGGTATGTAATGACACATTATATAAACTCTTTATAGTGTTTTAATTTACATTTTAGAGGCGATAAGGTGATAAGTTGGACAGATCGAGTGAAAAAAAGCAATTTTCCCACACAACATCTCTCCGTCTCACTATCACGCATTAGTTTCGCTTCCTAACCCGCCATTTTTAAAAAGACCCGACGGGGGCTCATTGCCTGCTTAAATTATGCAGAAACGGGCAGCGTTTAGGTCAAGTAATTGATTATGTTGGAAATGGGAGAAATTGTGCTTTACAATGATATTGACATTACAGTTGATCTGGAAGTATTACGTTTTTGGGGCTCTAAAATAAGGGCAATTGTACGGACCAAGGGGATGTACGAGTTTACGTGAGTTTACGTTAACAGAGCGGTTAGAAACTACTGCCAAATAACAACTTTTTTTAATGCTAGCCAGCTAGTTAACTAGCTACTGGAGTTCGCCAACAGAGGTTAGAAACTACAGCGAAACATCGACCAGATAACGTTAGCTGGCTAGCATAACAAACTTATCAGAGTGTAGTAGGGCTAGCATGCTAACGTTAGCTACTGCCTAACTGTTTAACTCCATATTCCCACGGTGTTTTCACACATACTCACCCTTTTCCTGTAGTTTTAATGCCTTTCTTTTTAGCCTTCTTCTCCCTTGACTTCTTGGCGTCTCCATCTGCAGATAAATAACGTTTCAGATACTCGGATTTGGAGAGAGACGCTCCTTTACTGTCATTCGTGGACGCAGCCATTTTGAAAACAGTCCACCTACATTAGGGAACGGAGAGGACCGAGGGACAAACAGTGCAATGAACGTCATGAAATGCCGCGTTTTCTATTTTGTTTTGTCAATGACTTCATAAATATACAGCTCTGGAAGAAATGAAGACCACTGCAAAATTATCATTCTCTGGTTTTACTATGTGTTTGTGTAAAATTAACATATTTGTTTTATTCTATAAACCAGCAACATTTCTCCCAAATTAAAATATTGTCATTTAGAGGATTTATTTGCGGAAAATGACAACTGGTCAAAATAACAAAAAATATGCAGTGTTGTCAGACCTCGAATAATGCAAGTAAAATACGTTTATTTTCATTTTTAAACAACGCTAATGTTTTAACTTAGGACGAGTTCAGAAATCAAGATTTTGTGGAATAACCCTGGTGGGTGGGTGAGAAGGAGACCACAGCCTCTAAAAGTATTTTTAGGGAACATGACAGCGACACCAAAGCCAAATCAAATCAAATGTATTTGTCACATACACATGGTTAGCAGATGTTAATGCGAGTGTAGCGAAATGCTTGTGCTTCTAGTTCCGACAATGCAGTAATAACCAACGAGTAATCTAACTAACAATTCCAAAACTACTACCTTATACACACAAGTGTAAAGGGATAAAGAATATGTACATAAAGATATATGAATGAGTGATGGTACAGAGCGGCATAGGCAAGATGCAGTAGATGGTATCGAGTACAGTATGTACAAATGAGATGAGTATGTAAACAAAGTGGCATAGTTAAAGTGGCTAGTGATACATGTATTACATAAAGATGCAGTAGATGATATAGAGTACAGTATATACGTATACATATGAGATGAATAATGTAGGGTATGTAAACATTATATTAAGTAGCATTGTTTAAAGTGGCTAGTGATATATTTTACATCAATTCACATTATTAAAGTGGCTGGAGTTGAGTCAGTGTGTTGGCAGCAGCCACTCAATGTTAGTGATGGCTGTTTAACAGTCTGATGGCCTTGAGATAGAAGCTGTTTTTCAGTCTCTCGGTCCCTGCTTTGATGCACCTGTACTGACCTCGCCTTCTGGATGATAGCGGGGTGAACAGGCAGTGGCTCGGGTGGTTGTTGTCCTTGATGATCTTTATGGCCTTCCTGTGACATCGGGTGGTGTAGGTGTCCTGGAGGGCAGGTAGTTTGCCCCCGGTGATGCGTTGTGCAGACCTCACTACCCTCTGGAGAGCCTTACGGTTGTGGGCAGAGCAGTTGCCGTACCAGGCGGTGATACAGCCCGACAGGATGCTCTCGATTGTGCATCTGTAGAAGTTTGTGAGTGCTTTTGGTGACAAGCCGAATTTCTTCAGCCTCCTGAGGTTAAAGAGGCGCTGCTGCGCCTTCTTCACGATGCTGTCTGTGTGGGTGGACCAATTCAGTTTGTCTGTGATGTGTACGCCGAGGAACTTAAAACTTACTACCCTCTCCACTACTGTCCCATCGATGTGGATAGGGGGGTGTTCCCTCTGTTGTTTCCTGAAGTCCACAATCATCTCCTTAGTTTTGTTGACTTTGCGTGTGAGGTAATTTTCCTGACACCACACTTCGAGGGCCCTCACCTCCTCCCTGTAGGCAGTCTCGTTGTTGTTGGTAATCAAGCCTACCACTGTTGTGTCGTTCGCAAACTTGATGATTGAGTTGGAGGCGTGCGTGGCCACGCAGTCGTGGGTGAACAGGGAGTACAGGAGAGGGCTCAGAACGCACCCTTGTGGGGCCCCAGTGTTGAGGATCAGCGGGGTGGAGATGTTGTTACCTACCCTCACCACCTGGGGGCGGCCCGTCAGGAAGTCCAGTACCCAGTTGCACACGGCGGGGTCGAGACCCAGGGTCTCGAGCTTGATGACGAGTTTGTAGGGTACTATGGTGTTAAATGCTAGGCTGATCCAACAGCAGTCGATGAACAGCATTCTGTGTGTGATGAAAATTTAACTGTTGATGACTGTTATATTACATCACTTCCTTAAATGATACGGCTGCTCAAGACACACTGTGAAAAATACAACTTCAGTATCTAAGTTGGCTGGACTTTAATTGGGAAGTTGTTGAGCTGACATGGACCTAATCTACTAACCCAATGATTTTGCTCAATGGGAGATGAATTTCACTTGTATTTTTCTCAGTGAACTTTAAATATTGAACTTTGCTTTTGCAACACAAGTGGCTGGGGAGAGAGATTAATTTGCTGTGGCCCGGTGCACTACTATTGTGAGATTTTTATTTTAATGTATTCATATTTTTTTAAATTCCGATTTGTCAGGGGGTGCTGCTGCACACTCAGCACCCCTACTTCCCGCAGCTTTGCCTCCAGCACTGTGACAGGTTTGAAGAAAATAGATTTTCCATTTGTACCGTGTTTACCAATTTATTGTGTAACATTGTATCAAGTTATTCAGCTCGTCATTGCTGTTGATACTATGTAATGCCTCATTGTATCAAGTCATTCAGCTCTTCGTTGCTGTTGATACTATGTAATGCCTCATTGTATCAAGTCATTCAGCTCTTCGTTGCTGTTGATACTATGTAATGCCTCATTGTATCAAGTTATTTAGCTCTTCGTTGCTGTTGATACTATGTAATGCCTCATTGTATCAAGTCATTCAGCTCTTCGTTGCTGTTGATACTATGTAATGCCTCATTGTATCAAGTTATTTAGCTCTTCATTGCTGTTGATACTATGTAATGCCTCATTGTATCAAGTTATTCAGCTCTTCATTGCTGTTGATACTATGTAATGCCTCAAATTGTAAATAAACTAATTAGACAGAAGTCACACTTCCTGTGTCTATCAGGCTCCATCAGGAGAGACCAGCCTCCCCTGTACCCAGCTGTCTGTCCATGAAGGAGAGACCAGCCTCCCCTGTACCCAGCTGTCTGTCCATGAAGGAGAGACCAGCCTCCCCTATACCCAGCTGTCTGTCCATGAAGGAGAGACCAGCCTCCCCTGTACCCAGCTGTCTGTCCACGAAGGAGACCAGCCTCCCCTGTACCCAGCTGTCTGTCCATGAAGGAGAGACCAGCCTCCCCTGTACCCAGCTGTCTGTCCACGAAGGAGACCAGCCTCCCCTGTACCCAGCTGTCTGTCCACGAAGGAGACCAGCCTCCCCTGTACCCAGTTGTCTGTCCATGAAGGAGAGACCAGCCTCCCCTGTACCCAGCTGTCTGTCCATGAAGAGTGACCAGTGTATGGATCCGGTTGAAACAGAAGTAATAACAACACATTGATCAACTGTATTCCAGATCAGAAGAGATGTATAGTACCAGTCAAAAGGTTGGACACTTACTCATTGGAATGGGGGGGGGGGGTGTCCAACCTTTTGACTGGTACTGTATGTCTGCAGTGCCTATACAGTAGACTTATTTATTTAACAAGGCAAGTCACTTAAGAGCAAATTCTTATTTGTAAAATATACAGCCTAGGCTACCAGGCATGGGTTCTGATCCAACAGCATGGGTTCTGATCCAACATGTACAGTCTACCAGAGTCAGCATGGGTTCTGATCCAATATTTACATCCTCGGATACCAGTCAGTGTGGGTTCTGATCCAACATTTACAGCCAAGGTTACCAGAGTCAGAATGGGTTCTGCAAAATATACAGCCTAGGCTACCAGAGTCAGCATGGGTTCTGATCCAACATGTACAGCCTAGGAAACCAGAGGCAGCATGGGTTCTGATCCAACATGTACAGCCTACCAGAGTCAGCAAGGGTTCTGATCCAACATGTACAGCCTAGGAAACCAGAGTCAGCATGGGTTCTGATCCAACATGTACAGCCTAGGAAACCAGAGGCAGCATGGGTTCTGATCCAACATGTACAGCCTACCAGAGTCAGCAAGGGTTCTGATCCAACATGTACAGCCTAGGAAACCAGAGTCAGCATGGGTTCTGATCCAACATGTACAGCCTAGGAAACCAGAGTCAGCATGGGTTCTGATCCAACATATACAGCCTACCAGAGTCAGCATGGGTTCTGATCCAACATATACAGCCTACCAGAGTCAGCATGGGTTCTGATCCAACATGTACAGCCTAGGAAACCAGAGTCAGCATGGGTTCTGATCCAACATATACAGCCTACCAGAGTCAGCATGGGTTCTGATCCAACATGTACAGCCTAGGAAACCAGAGGCAGCATGGGTTCTGATCCAACATATACAGCCTACCAGAGTCAGCATGGGTTCTGATCCAACATATACAGCCTACCAGAGTCAGCATGGGTTCTGATCCAACATGTACAGCCTAGGAAACCAGAGTCAGCATGGGTTCTGATCCAACATGTACAGCCTAGGAAACCAGTCTCAGCATGGGTTCTGATCCAACATGTACAGCCTACCAGAGTCAGCATGGGTTCTGATCCAACATGTACAGCCTACCAGAGTCAGCATGGGTTCTGATCCAACATTTACAGCCTACCAGCCTACATAACCTTTACATCGTTGTTTCTGTTCAGTATATTTCAAGTGTTGGTCCCATGAGCTGAAATAAAGACCCCATACATTTCCCATAGGCACCACAAGCTTATTTCTCTCAAATTTTGCACACAGCTAAGTTTACATCCTTGTTGAGCATTTCTCGTTTTCCGAGTTAATCCATCCACCTGACAAGTGTGGCATATCAAAAAGGTGTATGGGGCGGGAAACACCCTCGTCTTAACTATGTTCGAGCCACTGTCGGTGGTCATACATGAAGCGACTCTTTGAAGCCCCCGGATGAAAGTGCCTCCCTCAGCCCAGCTGCGATTATTTCTCCGGTGTGGTCGTCTGGGAAATAAGGTCTGAAGGCATTTGCTTTGCAGCTTCCAGTTGTCAATGGAATGAATGCTGAGGCTAATGTATGGCTCTGGTCCGGCTTGACCGGAAGTCTGCAGTGGTAGAGAAGGCAGCTTTACGAATTTCGTTGAGAACTCGATCACCCGAGATTCTGTGTAGAGTTCTGGCAGACACGGCTAGGTCTCTTAGACTTCGAATAAACTTTATTGGTTCCATGTTTTTTGCAATTGCACTTGTTCTCATTCCCACTACTTGCCATAGGGAGTACCACTAATGAATGACACCTTGAGTGACAGCGGAGTGCAGGCCTGGCTTGAAGTCTTGGGACTTCCTGCACGCATTCTGGTAGAGTCGTCTTTGCGCACATGCAGGGTTCAGGTGGTAAAAACCGCTGGCTTTTCCACCTTTGGCTAGCACAATGCGTCAACTTACTGTTGGTCGAGGTCAAATAGCTTGAAGCCAAACCAGTTCCAAACGAAAAGAGTTCCTCCTTTTTTTCAAACAAATTATTCTTCGTCCTGCAACTCAGTTTAATTCTCCTTGTCTTGGCACAGATCCATATCCTGGCTTCGTACTCACGCCCACCCTAGTTGGTTTACGAATATTGAAGCTCAGTTACTAACCAAATGAGCCCCACTGAATAATATGGACCGACGTAAACCTGGACACTCCCACCCAGCGGTCCTCTGAAAACACTCATCTAAACGAGGTCCTAGACAATCCACTGCAAACAGACAACCAGTTTGTTAAAAACAAATCAATTTTATTCAGAGAATATTTTCCAGTTTAACAATCACAATAGTTAAGACATAAAATATTTTTTTAATAAAAAATACTGCAACTTTAAAAATGCTATAACAGCATTGCTTTAACCTTTTCATAATTCACACTTTGACCTTTTAATATTTTTAAGTGTTCTGGGCTCCAAGCAGCCAGTGGGGTCTTGTTTTTCCAGTAGGTTCTAGGTTGACATTCTAGGAGCGGTTCTTGCTGACCCAGTGGTACTTGTCCTGCCTGGGCCCAGTGAAGGAAGAGGTGGCTCTGTAGGGTTTGATTCCTTTAGGAGGCTGGAACTGGCTGCTGTGCTGCTGGGCGAACAGACCTCCAGAGGGGGGGCCGTGGGGAGGGTAGCCATCCCCAGGGAAGGCCCTTCTGTTGGAGTAAGCGGCCCAGGCCGGAGGGGGTGGCACTGGAGCAAACTCACTGAACTGGAACAGAAAGAAAGTCACACATCATTGATGCCTGTCAGCTCTTACAACACCTGGACCACATCTGTCACTGCATCATCGACTGTGCAATGTCTGAACACAACCAGAATCTAAACCCCATCAAACATCCCTAGAGCGCTCAAATTCAACTCTGGACTTTAAAGCCAGTTTCACTGCATTTTCTCCCCCCTTCATTGTTCCCCCTCTAAATTAGGGACTGGTTTAGACCTGGGACACAAGGTGGGTGCAATTATCAGGTAGATCAGAAAACCAGGAGGCTCCGGACCTGGTATGGTAAGAGTTCAGTACCCCTGCCCTAGAGCTTTGTCCAGTCCTGGTTTGTTACGTCAGAGCTCTTTACATTAGTTTGTTAGTTACCTGGTAGACACCTCTAGAGCGCTAGTTACCTGGTTAGTTACTTGGTAGACACTGTTGGGGTTGCTGACTGTTGGGATGGTTTTGGGTTTCGGGTTGTGGGCAGGGCAGGGAGTGGATAGGCTGCTGCAGCTGCTGTTCATGCTGGTGTCCCCGCCCTCCTCGTCGGAGCAGCCTGATTGGATCAAATCAAAGCTTTAAAACACTTTTCACAGTAAATGGATTCGATTATCTGGCCTGGGTTACCCCGGTGAGAGGAGTTTTCACCGGTTGAAAAGTGGTTGTATTAGTTTTGGAACGGGGCTGCCTCCCAGGCGTGAGCCAGGTGCCCCGTTCAAAGCCCGCAGCGAAGTCGGCTCAAAACAAAAGTGACGTAGACTAGGCTAAATGATGTGGATAAGGAGTAGGAAGGAGTCTGTTCAAGGGAAAAGGGATCGGCGTCTTTATCAAAAGCAGTTGACGATCCCTGCCCTACCGGCTACAGTAAAACATAACTGTAGAACCTTCCAGAACAGTTCATTTGGGAACTGCCTTCCAGTGAAAACTAGTTAGAACTTTGACGACAACATGACCAAGCTGCGCAGATTACTGTTTGATTTGAGAAGGACGCATCAGCGCTTTGACCAGTTACACCACGTGCCATAGACCGGTTCCCGCAGCTCAGCATAATCCAATCCGCCCATTACACGTTGCAACACATTTGATAATCAGGGTAAGAAATACAAAATATTTGTCTGAGAAACAGAAAACATAAGACAGAAAACCAGAGCACCTGATTGGATGTCGGAGGCGGCCCGCTCCACTGCATTATGTATACGTCGGGAAAACTCCTTGTCACCTTGGTGACAGCCCTGCAGCTGCATCACACAGAACGGAACGCTGCGCTCTCCGTACCTACACAGGAAACGCATCACAACATCTTCCTGCCACAACACAGTAGCCCCTTTCCCTGGGCTCAGGTTAACAAGCAGAGGGAGTTTCTAGCTGAGCCAGACCAATACATTTCTCAAACCTCTTCTCGTGCCCCCCCCCCCCCCCTCAGACTTCTCAGCTTTATTCTGCCCTGAACAAGCTCACCTGATTTAAGTAGTCAAAAGCGTGACATTATTTGAATCAGGTGTGGTAGCTCTGGAATGAATTAAATCTGTCCCTGTGGAGAGTTTTAAAAAGTTCTGGTCTAATAATCACATATAGCAGCTGGGGGTCTCCGAGGAGAGGTTTGAAAACCACTGGCCTAATCAACACAATCCTGGGTCATATTCATTAGCTCATTCTGTAAAAAAAAAAAACTTTTGCAATGAACATGACCACGGCTGGCTCCACCCTAATGAACATGTCTCCACCCTAAGGAACATGTCTCCACCCTAAGGAACATGTCTCCACAGCACCAGTTTGTGGATAACTGAGAGGCCGGGGTGGAGTAGAACCTTCTGGAACAGGTGTCAACTAGATTGAGTTGTTCTGGAGATGAGGTTCGGGGGACGGAACACGTACACCGCAAATTGAGCCATGAAGCCCAAACAGACATTGTATTTGACCATTTCAAACCTTACATTTGTACATGTTCCCATACATCTATTTATGAGCGTAAATACTTGGGTATAGATTTCTTAAAATAGATAATTGAGGTGAATTCCAAGTGGGTTTTTAGTCTTATGTCCACATTTAACATGCCAAGGGGCTGAATTTGGCACACCAGTTGACAGTCTGCCCGAGAGGCTCCAGTAAGACATACCAGTACAGTAGTGCCTCAGTACAATAGCACTCACCTGCAGGACACTTCTCCAGGGTCGACCCAGATTGTCATCTCCTGTGGCAACCCCAGGTCCTCGTAACAGACAGCACTCCGTAAACACGCCCTCTCCAACACAGGGTCCCTCAGCTGAGCTCGGTTCATACGCAGGCACCTAACACATGCACAATGGTTATACACACCGGAACACAATCTTGCTTATGTGTAGTTACTGACCGGTAGGCCTGTCCCTTGACAGGTGTGTGTAGTTACTGACCGGTAGGCCTGTCCCTTGACAGGTGTGTGTAGTGTAGTTACTGACCGGTAGGCCTGTCCCTTGACAGGTGTGTGTAGTGTAGTTACTGACCGGTAGGCCTGTCCCTTGACAGGTGTGTGTAGTTACTGACCGGTAGGCCTGTCCCTTGACATGTGTGTGTAGTTACTGATCGGTAGGCCTGTCCCTTGACAGGTGTGTGTAGTTACTGACCGGTAGGCTTGTCCCTTGACAGGTGTGTGAGGGTACCAGTGGGTCTTGTAGGTGTCAAACAGGGCTGAGGTGAGGGCAGCAGCAAACTCCTCTCTGCTTTCAGCATCTAAACTACCATGGCGCTTCGCCAGCCGAGCAACGAAGAACACTGCTGCTGCAATCTCTTCCTTCATTGTTAGAACGTCAAACCACCTAACCTTAACACAACCTTGAGCCAACTACCTTAGCAACACAGACACTACTTAAAGGCTTAATTAAACTGCAGCTTTAGAAAACAAATGACAAAATGTCCCAATCCCTAGCAAACAAATCTGCTTTTAAATGTTAGCATTTCTCTCTGAACTCTTCTAGACGACAGACAGTTCATTCAGCGCAGTTAGCAGCAGCTTCAGACCAGAACAAACAGATTCTATATAAGAGCCTGTTGCTAAACACACCTCGTTTAAATCAGCTGTGTATGAGGGAAGAGCACAGGTGATGCGAGTTCCAATGTGATTGATTGATTGATTGATTGATTGACAGCAGCCTGCGGTAGTACCTCTGACAGAAACAATGCACCATGGAGATAACCAGACTCAGTACCATCTCATTCATTGATATGTTAACCAGACTCAGTACCATCTCATTCATTGATATGTTAACCAGACTCAGTACCATCTCATTCATTGATATGGTAACCAGACTCAGTACCATGGACCGCTCTGTCTGTCAGAACGTTCACATAGACCGCTCTGTCTGTCAGAACCTTCACAGTACCACTGTGTCTGTCAGAACCTTCACATGGACTGCTCTGTCTGTCAGAACCTTCACAGGTACCACTCTGTCTGTCAGAACCTTCACAGGTACCGCTCTGTCTGTTAGAACCTTCACAGGTACCACTGTGTCTGTCAGAACCTTCACAGGCACCACTGTGTCTGTCAGAACCTTCACATGGAATGCTCTGTCTGTCAGAACCTTCACATGGACCACTCTGTCTGTCAGAACCTTCACAGGTACCATTCTGTCTGTCAGAACCTTCACAGGTACCACTGTGTCTGTCAGAACCTTCACAGGTACCACTGTGTCTGTCAGAACCTTCACAGGTACCACTGTGTCTGTCAGAACCTTCACATGGACTGCTCTGTCTGTCAGAACCTTCACAGGTACCACTGTGTCTGTCAGAACCTTCACATGGACTGCTCTGTCTGTCAGAACCTTCACATGGACCGCTCTGTCTGTCAGAACCTTCACAGGTACCACTCTGTCTGTCAGAACCTTCACAGGTACCGCTCTGTCTGTCAGACCCTTCACATAGACCGCTCTGTCTGTCAGAACTTTCACATGGACCTCTCTGTCTGTCAGAACTTTCACATGGACCTCTCTGTCTGTCAGAACCTTCACAGGTACCACTGTGTCTGTCAGAACCTTCACATGGACTGCTCTGTCTGTCAGAACCTTCACATGGACTGCTCTGTCTGTCAGAACCTTCACAGGTACCACTGTGTCTGTCAGAACCTTCACATGGACTGCTCTGTCTGTCAGAACCTTCACATGGACCGCTCTGTCTGTCAGAACCTTCACATGGACCTCTCTGTCTGTCAGAACCTTCACATGGACCTCTCTGTCTGTCAGAACCTTCACATGGACCTCTCTGTCTGTCAGAACCTTCACATGGACCTCTCTGTCTGTCAGAACCTTCACATGGACCTCTCTGTCTGTCAGAACTTTCACATGGACCTCTTGAACACCAAACCAACTTTCAAAAGTTCAGGCTATCCTAACTTAAAATTCTTAAAAACTTTTATCAACTATAACTAGACAAATGTGCATACATTTGCATAAATCAGCTCACCAACAGTGCCTCTTGAACTGTTCAAGCTAGAGACAACAAACCAACTTTCACATGTTCAAGCTAGCCTAACTTCAAATTCTTTACATTTTGTATCAACTATAACTATATACATTTGCATACATTTGCATAAAATAACTCACCAACAGTAACTCTTGAAACGTTTAAGCCAGAGACACCAAACCAACTTTCTTATGTTCAGTCTATCCTGACTTCACATTCCTAAAAACGTTTATAAACTACAAGCAGTGGTAATTTGCATAAATTAGCATAACACTTCATGGATTCAATGCCAGAAATGAGAACACGGTGGTAGACATTTTACTGCTAGCGCTCTTTAACCATTTCAGCTACAAACATTTAAACGACATTAAGATTTTCTAAACGTTTCAAAACAAGCTAGCAAGCACACCACCATTTCTTCAGGAAATATATTTTATAGTTAACATTATTATTACAAACAGAAGATTATCACTTCTCACGATGGTGCTCGTTTTGTAAAGTTAGATAAAGCTGAATCCATGGTTTCCATGGTTTCCATGTTTTTGATGCCATTCCATTTGCTCTGTTCCAGACATTATTACGAGCCGTCCTCCCCTCAGCAGCCTCCACTGGTATGGGCATAGGCAGACGTTGCAATTGGCCTATTCTACAATGACATTCAATATGCTACCAACTTTGATTGAGAAATTATGACATCGTTTAAAAACTACATTTTGCGCTCCCTCACCTTAAAAAACATCACCACACCACTGGAATGGAAGGAAATGTGCCAATGCATGGTGGACTGTTCGGATGCTGTTAAATTATGTTGTTACAATGAAACCCATTGAACAAATGCCTGTGTCCCCCATGGAAATCAATTGCCTGTTCTGGTGCCAGCCTTGAGTTTAGTCAAAAGGCTAGTGAGAGTTAACACATAGCAACTGTTTATGAGAATAATAGGCAAGAAATAATAACGCCTAATTACTGTTGTTGAGAATATAAACTTAACACCTAGTTACCATTGTTGAGAATATAGACTTCACACCTAGTTACCGTTGTTGAGAATATAGACTTAACTCTAATTAATGTTGTTGAGAATATAGACTTAACTCTAATTACTGTTGTTGAGAATATAGACTTAACACCTAGTTACTGTTGTTGAGAATATAGACTTCACACCTAGTCACTGTTGTTGAGAATATAGGCAAAAAATGCAGCTCCTAGTAACTCACTGGCTTGTCTTCAGTAGTCTCCTCTGCTCTGGCGCATGTTGGGGCTTGTGTGTAGGCAGTGTAGTTAGCTGATTGTCTAAACACACTGCAATTACGAACCATACTGCCAACATAACATATTTTATACCACGTTCTAATATGTAATTCTGTTTCAGACACACGCACACACAATAATAGTGTCCCATGTATCCCCCCCCCTCCCCCTCCCCTCATTCCTTATGCAACACACACTATAATAGTGTCCCATGTATTCCCCCCCTCATTCCTTATGCAACACACACTATAATAGTGTCCCATGTATACACAGTCACCTGGCAGAAAACCGGTGTCATCCTGGAGCGTCCTGTCGCCTTGGTAACAGACGCGCTCTCCGCACTTCCGGGTTTCCAAAAACGTAACATTTCTTACAGTGTATCATCTCCTCATTTAGCTAGGTAGGAATATCAATGTTCGTCTGTGGCTCGGTTACTTTATAATATTGATGATTCGGTGATATCCGCTCTGTTGTTGGTTGGTAAAAAACACACGGGCTATCGTAATGTTTGAGTCAGAGCCGCGGGCTGGGTTAACGGAGGAGGAGGAGAGGAGAGAGGCAGAGCAGCTAGAGACAGAGTTGGATAAATACTTCTTCACGGTGTTTGACGGCTCGTCTCCTGAAGATGTGTCTCACGCCAAGCAGCTGTGGACCTCTTTGTCACTGCTGCCTCCGCTAGAGTCCCGCCTGGTCAACGCAGACATCCGCCAGAGGCTGCCGATAGCCCGGACAAACCACGAGACACTTCTGGTAGTCGGTAAGGTAAAGTTAGCCCGGACAAACCATGAGACACTTCTGGTAGTCGGTAAGGTAACGTTAGCCCAGACAAACCACGAGACACTTCTGGTAGTCGGTAAGGTAAAGTTAGCCCGGACAAACCATGAGACACTTCTGGTAGTCGGTAAGGTAACGTTAGCCCAGACAAACCACGAGACACTTCTGGTAGTCGGTAAGGTAAAGTTAGCCCGGACAAACCATGATGAGACACTTCTGGTAGTCGGTAAGGTAAAGTTAGCCCGGACAAACCATGATGAGACACTTCTGGTAGTCGGTAAGGTAAAGTTAGCCCGGACAAACCATGATGAGACACTTCTGGTAGTCGGTAAGGTAAAGTTAGCCCGGACAAACCAAGAGACGCTTCTGGTAGTCGGTAAGGTAGAGTTAGCCCGGCCAATCCATGATGAGACTCTTCTGGTAGTCGGTAAAGTAGAGTTAGCCCGGACAAACCATGAAGAGTCGGTAAGGTAAAGTTAGCCCGGACAAACCATGATGAGACACTTCTGGTAGTCGGTAAGGTAGAGTTAGCCCGGCCAATCCATGATGAGACTCTTCTGGTAGTTGGTAAGGTAAAGTTAGCCCGGCCAATCCATGATGAGACTCTTCTGGTAGTTGGTAAGGTAGAGTTAGCCCGGCCAATCCATGATGAGACTCTTCTGGTAGATGGTAAGGTAACGTTAGCCCGGACAAACCATGCGAGGCACACTGCTCAGTTCACCTGCTGTCACACTCTTATTTCTGATGCAATATTTTTTCCCCTATGAGATATTTAGTTATACTAGTACAGGACTGTGTATTGTGTAACATATGCAGCCTCCTGTGTTCTACCTCCTGGATAGGCTAGATCAGTGGTTCCCAAACATGGAGTCGGGACCCCATGAGGTCCCCTGGAAATATTTAATCTTATCATCAATCAAATTAAGAAAATGTCTTTCCTCAAATGGGTATAGAATAAAACATTTGAGTGTCAACTAAGAACCTTTTGCATGATTATGAACTTTAATGTCATTATTGTGTGTTGGGAGTGCGTGAACTAATATTGAGTGGAGATTTCATTTTGAGACACCAGTGCCTGCATTTATACCCCTGCATTTCTAGTCTCAATTTGAGGTCACGTGCCAAAACAATTAAACAACCTTTTATTTTTCCTTTTTAGACACCAATGCTGCTCTCAAACCATCTTCTTCTGACCATAGTAAGTATACAGCCATTCCTTAGATATCACAGTCATAAAGACCTCAAAATATATATATATATATATATATATATATATATGTATGTGTGTGTGTGTAGGGTAGGTTATTTTCTTTGCAGTTATTAGTTACTTGTCACCAACAAAAAGGTAAACAATAGGTCTATAGCTAATGCAGCATATGGCATTCATTTTTCACATGTGAATATCACTTTTTAGTAGTGCTCAAAGTATGCCATTCCATGAGCACAGCATTTATTCTTCATAAGCATTTCGTTACACTTGCAATAACATCTGCTAACCATGTGTATGTGACCAATATTTTTGATTTGTCCAAAATTGTAATCAGTAACTGTAATGATTTTTGTTGGTGGACCAAAGTTCAGCGTGGTATGTATCATAACAATGTTAATCCAGAATGAATACGAACAAAAACAACAAAACGGTAAACGACGTTCTGACAGGTGCAACAAACACGAACCAGAAAATAACCACCCACAACTCAAAATGGGAAAACAGACTACCTAAGGATGGTTCTCAATCAGAGACAACGATAGACAGCTGCCTCTGATTGAGAACCATACCAGGCCAGACACATAGAAGAACAAAACCTAGACCTACAACATAGAATACCCACCCACATCACACCCTGATAAAACTAAAAATAGAAACATACAAAGCAATCTACGGTCAGGGCGTGACAGTAACGTAATTTTTAGATTACCCAAACTCAGTAACGTAATCTGATTACATTCAGTTACTTTTAGATGACTTTCCCCTTAAGAGGCTTTAGAAGAAGACATGTATGTTACCAATTGAACAACATCTATTGCAGGATAAATCAATGTTAAGGTTTACATGGTTGGTCATATATGGATGTGACATGTTACATTATGGGTTGGTTATGTCGGCTTCTTCTAACACATCGCTTTCTACTACATCATAATAATACAATTCAAGTATATGTTTACATTAAAAACCAAAGTCTATCAGAATTACAGTCATTCCAATAAATGTTATACCCTTTGATCGTCAAGAACAGGACTATGAAAGTATAGATCCCCAAATTGTTTTACCTGAGCATGACGCCAAAACTAAGGACTTATTAGCCAGTCCTACTCTGTTGTTTATGATTGTGTTGTCATGGAGGACTGATTGGGCTCATTGATTCGAGTTGAAAATGAATGCTGATGGAATGGCATGCTTTCAGCACTACTGAAAAGGGCTATTTACATGTGAAGCATGAATGTCATATGCTGCATTTGCTATAGGCCTCTTGTTTACCTTTTTGTTGGTGACACTTTGATATCTTGATAATATGCAGCTGTTTAAAGGGCAAGTCCACAGATTAAATAATAACAAAATGGTCGCCCCGCCTCTGTTTTGGTAAAAAGCTGAGGGACAGGCCAGGAGAAATGTAACCACTCTCAGATGAATAGACAGAGCTGTGGATGCAAGGACTGACCATCCATGATAACAAAATGATTGTTTTAGCCATGTTATGAGTTTACATTTACAATGTTTACAAACACATTTATATATAAACAATCTTATATTTTGTTTTTTCACAAATTGTGACAGTTGAACTAAGCTCATGAGGCATTTATAAGTTATATTCTTCAAGAATCAATGGAGATATAAATGATATATATATAAGTCCAAAAATGAATGTAGCAACTACAGGTTGTCCCTTTAAGTCTATCTAAAGTGTGGGAGTTTGAGCTTGTGTCCTTTAGGCCTATGGATTTATTTATTTTATCAGCATTAATTAGTTTGAGCAATAAAAGCCCCACTTGTATTCCATAAGATGGGATCCACACTATGCAGCTGTTATTCCATAGGCTGGGATCTACACTATACAGCTGTTATTCTATAGGCTGGGATCCACACTATGCAGCTGTTATTCTATAGGCTGGGATCCACACTGTGCAGCTGTTATTCCATAAGCTGGGATCCACACTGTGCAGCTGTTATTCCATAGGCTGGGATCAGCACTATGCAGCTGTTATTCCATAGGCTGGGATCCTCACTATGCAGCTGTTATTCTATAGGCTGGGATCCACACTATACAGCTGTTATTCTATAGGCTGGGATCCACACTATGCAGCTGTTATTCTATAAGCTGGGATCCACACTATGCAGCTGTTATTCTATAGGCTGGGATCCTCACTATGCAGCTGTAATTCTATAAACTGGGATCCACACTATACAGCTGTTATTCTATAGGCTGGGATCCACACTATGCAGCTGTTATTCCATAGGCTGGGATCCACACTATACAGCTGTTATTCCATAGGCTGGGATCCACACTATGCAGCTGTTATTCTATAGGCTGGGATCCACACTATGCAGCTGTTATTCCATAGGCTGGGATCCACACTATGCAGCTGTTGAGCACATTTTTCACTGGCTGTCCACTGGTTTAAAAAACAATGATTGATAGGCAGCTTAAACCTCTTGAATTCAACCACAATCCGTAAGGCACAAATAGCTAAATGAGAGAGCAGCAGTGTGATTCACATCAATGTGCTATGTAGATATCAATAATAAGTGATATCTGTATCACCGTAGACTACACCACTGCTGTCATCATTACCTCCAAGCATTTTTGTTTTTTATACCTTTATTTAACTAGGCAAGTCAGTTAAGAACAAATTCTTATTTTCAATGACAGCCTAGGAACCGTGAGTTAACTACCTGTTCAGGGGCAGAACGACAGATTTGTATCTTGTCAGCTCAGGGATTTGAACTTGCAACCTTGCGGTTTCTAGTCCAAAGCTCTAATCACTAGGCTACCCTGCTGCCCTTTGTTTATTCAAGTTGGATCATCTTTGGATGCTGACAGCAGTCTCTTCATTGGAAGAAATACAGTAGCTTGGACTGTAACCTACAAAAGCCTTTTCCTGCTCTTTTCCCACGATCCATCAAACACATTTGGTGTGTCATCATAGTGGTCTCTGACATCATAGTGGTCTCTGACATCATAGTGGTCTCTGACATCATAGTGGTCTCTGACATCATAGTATTCTCTGACATCATAGTGGTCTCTGACATCATAGTGGTCTCTGACATCATAGTGGTCTCTGATTGGTGGTCAGACTCACTCAGGTGGAACAAACTTCAACTTTTTTCAATGCTGATTTGAATGTCATTGAGAAAACAGAGTAGTGTCAATTTAAACGTTATCCTCCAAGTAATCATCTAGTTCTTCTAAAGCATCTGTAATCTGATTATAATATATTTGCTGGTAATGTAACGGATTACAGTTACTGGGTTTTTGTCATCCCCTACATGTTATCCGTTACTCCCCAACCCTGTGTGTGTGTGAAACAGGAGAGAGGCTGCAGGAGGTTCGCCATCAGAAGCAGAGACAGGAGGACAGGCTGCAGGAGGTTCGCCATCAGAAGCAGAGACAGGAAGAGAGACAGAGATACATGGACATGGTGAGAGGAAACGACCCGGGGTGTGTGTGTTAGAGGCGAGGTGGTAGTGACCAGTGATATAGTGGTGTCCTGATGGTCCATCCATCTGATGTGTAGACCTTTAACTGATTACAGAGAGAGAGAGGGGCTATAGGGGGGATGGTGAATTAATTGACTGAAAGCTTGACTCGGATATCTCATACTGTCTCAAGACACACAAACACACACACACACACACACACACACACACACACACACACACACACACACACACACACACACACACGTGCCCACACGTGCCCACACAGCATATTCCTAATGGTCTATCAGCCAGTGAAAGACTGTCTCTCTCTCTGTCTCCCTCCTGTAAATCAACCTTATAGCCTGTTTACTAATTACTGCTACTGCTGCACACACTGGGCTTCAACATTACTGACTGTGCGTGTGTGTGTGTGTGTGCGTGTGTGTGCGTGTGTGTGCGTGAGTGTGTGTGAGTGTGTGTGAGTGTGAGTGAGTGTGAGTGAGTGAGTGTGAGTGAGTGTGAGTGAGTGAGTGAGTGAGTGTGAGTGAGTGAGTGAGACAGAGTGAGAGTGAGAGTGAGAGTGAGAGTGAGAGAGTGTGTGAGGGTGTGTGAGTGACTAAGTGTGTGTGTGTGTGTGTGTGTGTGTGAGTGAGGTGAGTGAGTGAGTGAGTGTGTGTGTGTGTGTATGAGGGGCAGGGCTGGGAACCGGTTAATAACATTATTTTACGTTCCAGGCAGTTTTTCCCAGTCCCACAAGAAACTCAACAAAGCGTCTATGCAAAGCTCTTACTGTCACTCAGAAACGTATTCCAGTGTCTGTCTGTCTGCCAGTTGAACATCTTTTCCAGTGTCTGTCTGCCTGCCAGTTGAACATCTTTTCCAGTGTCTGTCTGTCTGCCAGTTGAACATCTTTTCCAGTGTCTGTCTGTCTGCCAGTTGAACATCTTTTCCAGTGTCTGTCTGCCTGCCAGTTGAACATCTTTTCCAGTGTCTGTCTGTCTGCCAGCCAGCTGAACATCTTTTTCATTGTCGGCTATCTGCCCCTCCTCCCTCCGTTGCATAGTCTACTGTAGCCCCTCCCCCCTCCGTTGCATTGTCTACTGTAGCCCCTCCCCCCTCCGTAGCATAGTCTACTGTAGCCCCTCCCCCCTCCGTTGCATAGTCTACTGTAGCCCCTCCCCCCTCCGTAGCATAGTCTACTGTAGCCCCTCTACTGTAGCCCCTGTTATTTAATGGGAGCCTCCCCAACATAATCCAGGTAGAATCAGGAATTCCCCAGGGTAGCTGTCTAGGCCCCTTACTTTTTTCAATCTTTACTAATGACATGCCACTGGCTTTGAGTAAAGCCAGAGGGTCTATGTATGCAAATGGTTCAACACTATACACGTCAGCTACTGCAGCGACTGAAATGACTGCAACACTTAACAAAGAGCTGCAGTTAGTTTCAGAACTGGTGGCAAGGAATAAGTTAGTCCTAAATATTTCTAAAACTAAAAGCATTGTATTTGGGACAAATCATTCACTAAACTTCAACTACATCTCATAATGAATAATGTGGAAATTGAGCAAATTGAGGTGACTAAAGTGCTTGGAGTAACACTGGATTGGAAACTGTCATGGTCAAAACATTACAACAGTAGCTAAGATGGGGAGGAGTCTGTCCATAATAAAGCGCTACTCTGCCTTCTTAACAACACTATCAACAAGGCAGGTCCCTACAGGCCCTAGTTTCTACCTTCTTAACAACACTATCAACAAGGCAGGTCCTACAGGCCCTAGTTTCTACCTTCTTAACAGCACTATCAACAAGGCAGGTCCTACAGGCCCTAGTTTCTACCTTCTTAACAACACTATCAACAAGGCAGGTCGTACAGGCCCTAGTTTCTACCTTCTTAACAACATTATCAACAAGGCAGGTCCTACAGGCCCTAGTTTCTACCTTCTTAACAGCACTATCAACAAGGCAGGTCCTACAGGCCCTAGTTTCTGCCTTCTTAACAGCACTATCAACAAGGCAGGTCCTACAGGCTCTAGTTTTGTCACACCTGGACTACTGTTCAGTCGTGTGGTCATGTGCCACAAAGAGGGACTTGGTAAAATTGCAGTTGTCTCAGAACAGGGCAACATGGCTGGCCTTTGGATGTACACAGAAAGCTAACATTAATGACATGCATGTCAATCTCTCATGGCTCATAGTGGAAGAGAGATTGACTTCATCACTACTTGTTTTTGTAAGAAGTGTTGACAAGCTGAATGCACTGAGCTGCATGTTCAAACTACTAGCACACAGCTCAGACACCCATCCATACCCCACAAGACATGCCACCAGAGGTCTGTTTAAACTACTAACACACAGCTCAGACACCCATTCATACCCCACAAGACATGCCACCAGAGGTCTGTTTAAACTACTAGCACACAGCTCAGACACCCATCCATACCCGACAAGACATGTCACCATAGGTATGTTTAAACTACTAACACACAGCTCAGACACCCATACATACCCCACAAGACATGCCACCAGAGGTCTGTTTAAACTACTGGCACACAGCTCAGACACCCATACATACCCCACAAGACATGCCACCAGAGGTCTCTTCACAGTCCCCAAGTCCAGAACAGACTATGGGAGGTGCACAGTACTACATAGAGCCATGACTACACGGAACTCTATTCCACATCAGGTAACTGATGGAGCAGGAGAATCAGATTTTAAAAACACTAAAATACACCTTTTGGAACAGCAGGGACCGTTGTAGTGGTGGTATTATACATGTTGTATTGTAGTGGTGGTGGTATTATACATGTTGTATTGTAGTGGTGGTATTATACATGTTGTATTGTAGTGGTGGTGGTATTATACATGTTGTATTGTAGTGGTGGTATTATACATGATGTATTGTAGTGGTGGTATTATACATGTTGTATTGTAGTGGTGGTATTATACATGTTGTATTGTAGTGGTGGTGGTATTATACATGTTGTATTGTAGTGGTGGTGGTATTATACATGTTGTATTGTAGTGGTGGTGGTATTATACATGTTGTATTGTAGTGGTGGTGGTATTATACATGTTGTATTGTAGTGGTGGTGGTATTATACATGTTGTATTGTAGTGGTGGTGGTATTATACATGTTGTATTGTAGTGGTGGTATTATACATGTTGTATTGTAGTGGTGGTATTATACATGTTGTATTGTAGTGGTGGTATTATACATGTTGTATTGTAGTGGTGGTGGTATTATACATGTTGTATTGTAGTGGTGGTGGTATTATACATGTTGTATTGTAGTGGTGGTATTATACATGTTGTATTGTAGTGGTGGTATTATACATGTTGTATTGTAGTGGTGGTATTATACATGTTGTATTGTAGTGGTGGTATTATACATGTTGTATTGTAGTGGTGGTATTATACATGTTGTATTGTAGTGGTGGTGGTATTATACATGTTGTATTGTAGTGGTGGTATTATACATGTTGTATTGTAGTGATGGTATTATACATGTTGTATTGTAGTGGTGGTGGTATTATACATGTTGTATTGTAGTGGTGGTATTATACATGTTGTATTGTAGTGGTGGTGGTATTATACATGTTGTATTGTAGTGATGGTATTATACATGTTGTATTGTAGTGGTGATATTATACATGTTGTATTGTAGTGATGGTATTATACATGTTGTATTGTAGTGGTGGTATTATACATGTTGTATTGTAGTGGTGGTATTATACATGTTGTATTGTAGTGGTGATATTATACATGTTGTATTGTAGTGGTGGTATTATACATGTTGTATTGTAGTGGTGGTGGTATTATACATGTTGTATTGTAGTGGTGGTGGTATTATACATGTTGTATTGTAGTGGTGGTATTATACATGTTGTATTGTAGTGGTGGTGGTATTATACATGTTGTATTGTAGTGGTGGTGGTATTATACATGTTGTATTGTAGTGGTGGTATTATACATGTTGTATTGTAGTGGTGGTATTATACATGTTGTATTGTAGTGGTGATATTATACATGTTGTATTGTAGTGGTGGTATTATACATGTTGTATTGTAGTGGTGGTATTATACATGTTGTATTGTAGTGGTGGTGGTATTATACATGTTGTATTGTAGTGGTGGTATTATACATGTTGTATTGTAGTGGTGGTATTATACATGTTGTATTGTAGTGGTGGTATTATACATGTTGTATTGTAGTGGTGGTGGTATTATACATGTTGTATTGTAGTGGTGGTGGTATTATACATGTTGTATTGTAGTAGTGGTGGTATTATACATGTTGTATTGTAGTGGTGGTGGTATTATACATGTTGTATTGTAGTGGTGGTATTATACATGTTGTATTGTAGTGGTGGTGGTATTATACATGTTGTATTGTAGTGGTGGTGGTATTATACATGTTGTATTGTAGTGGTGGTATTATACATGTTGTATTGTAGTGGTGGTGGTATTATACATGTTGTATTGTAGTGGTGGTGGTATTATACATGTTGTATTGTAGTGGTGGTATTATACATGTTGTATTGTAGTGGTGGTGGTATTATACATGTTGTATTGTAGTGGTGGTGGTATTATACATGTTGTATTGTAGTGGTGGTGGTATTATACATGTTGTATTGTAGTGGTGGTGGTATTATACATGTTGTATTGTAGTGGTGGTATTATACATGTTGTATTGTAGTGGTGGTATTATACATGTTGTATTGTAGTGTTGGTATTATACATGTTGTATTGTAGTGGTGGTATTATACATGTTGTATTGTAGTGGTGGTATTATACATGTTGTATTGTAGTGGTGGTGGTATTATACATGTTGTATTGTAGTGGTGGTGGTATTATCCATGTTGTATTGTAGTGGTGGTATTATACATGTTGTATTGTAGTAGTGGTGGTATTATACATGTTGTATTGTAGTGGTGGTGGTATTATACATGTTGTATTGTAGTGGTGGTATTATACATGTTGTATTGTAGTGGTGGTGGTATTATACATGTTGTATTGTAGTGGTGGTATTATACATGTTGTATTGTAGTAGTGGTGGTATTATACATGTTGTATTGTAGTGGTGGTGGTATTATACATGTTGTATTGTAGTGGTGGTATTATACATGTTGTATTGTAGTGGTGGTGGTATTATACATGTTGTATTGTAGTGGTGGTGGTATTATACATGTTGTATTGTAGTGGTGGTATTATACATGTTGTATTGTAGTGGTGGTGGTATTATACATGTTGTATTGTAGTGGTGGTGGTATTATACATGTTGTATTGTAGTGGTGGTATTATACATGTTGTATTGTAGTGGTGGTGGTATTATACATGTTGTATTGTAGTGGTGGTATTATACATGTTGTATTGTAGTGGTGGTGGTATTATACATGTTGTATTGTAGTGGTGGTGGTATTATACATGTTGTATTGTAGTGGTGGTATTATACATGTTGTATTGTAGTGGTGGTATTATACATGTTGTATTGTAGTGGTGGTATTATACATGTTGTATTGTAGTGGTGGTATTATACATGTTGTATTGTAGTGGTGGTGGTATTATCCATGTTGTATTGTAGTGGTGGTATTATACATGTTGTATTGTAGTGGTGGTATTATACATGTTGTATTGTAGATATGTAGTGGTGATATTATACATGTTGTATTGTAGTGGTGGTATTATACATGTTGTATTGTGGTGGTGGTATTATACATGTTGTATTGTAGTGGTGGTATTATACATGTTGTATTGTAGTGGTGGTGGTATTATACATGTTGTATTGTAGTGGTGGTGGTATTATACATGTTGTATTGTAGTGGTGGTATTATACATGTTGTATTGTAGTGGTGGTATTATACATGTTGTATTGTAGTGGTGGTATTATACATGTTGTATTGTAGTGGTGGTATTATACATGTTGTATTGTAGTGGTGGTATTATACATGTTGTATTGTAGTGGTGGTGGTATTATACATGTTGTATTGTAGTGGTGGTATTATACATGTTGTATTGTAGTGGTGGTATTATACATGTTGTATTGTAGATGTGTAGTGGTGGTATTATACATGTTGTATTGTAGTGGTGGTATTATACATGTTGTATTGTAGTGGTGGTATTATACATGTTGTATTGTAGTGGTGGTGGTATTATACATGTTGTATTGTAGTGGTGGTATTATACATGTTGTATTGTAGTGGTGGTATTATACATGTTGTATTGTAGTGGTGGTATTATACATGTTGTATTGTAGTGGTGGTATTATACATGTTGTATTGTAGTGGTGGTGGTATTATACATGTTGTATTGTAGATATATAGTGGTGGTATTATACATGTTGTATTGTAGTGGTGGTATTATACATGTTGTATTGTAGTGGTGGTGGTATTATACATGTTGTATTGTAGATATATAGTGGTGGTATTATACATGTTGTATTGTAGTGGTGGTGGTATTATACATGTTGTATTGTAGATATATAGTGGTGGTATTATACATGTTGTATTGTAGTGGTGGTATTATACATGTTGTATTGTAGTGGTGGTATTATACATGTTGTATTGTAGTGGTGGTGGTATTATACATGTTGTATTGTAGATATATAGTGGTGGTATTATACATGTTGTATTGTAGTGGTGGTGGTATTATACATGTTGTATTGTAGTGGTGGTATTATACATGTTGTATTGTAGTGGTGGTGGTATTATACATGTTGTATTGTAGTGGTGGTGGTATTATACATGTTGTATTGTAGTGGTGGTATTATACATGTTGTATTGTAGTGGTGGTGGTATTATACATGTTGTATTGTAGTAGTGGTGGTATTATACATGTTGTATTGTAGTGGTGGTATTATACATGTTGTATTGTAGTGGTGGTATTATACATGTTGTATTGTAGTGGTGGTATTATACATGTTGTATTGTAGTGGTGGTATTATACATGTTGTATTGTAGTGGTGGTATTATACATGTTGTATTGTAGTGGTGGTGGTATTATACATGTTGTATTGTAGTAGTGGTATTATACATGTTGTATTGTAGTGGTGGTATTATACATGTTGTATTGTAGTGGTGGTGGTATTATACATGTTGTATTGTATTGGTGGTGGTATTATACATGTTGTATTGTAGTGGTGGTATTATACATGTTGTATTGTAGTGGTGGTATTATACATGTTGTATTGTAGTGGTGGTATTATACATGTTGTATTGTAGTGGTGGTATTATACATGTTGTATTGTAGTGGTGGTATTATACATGTTGTATTGTAGTGGTGGTGGTATTATACATGTTGTATTGTAGTGGTGGTGGTATTATACATGTTGTATTGTAGTGGTGGTATTATACATGTTGTATTGTAGTGGTGGTGGTATTATACATGTTGTATTGTAGTGGTGGTATTATACATGTTGTATTGTAGTGGTGGTATTATACATGTTGTATTGTAGTGGTGGTGGTATTATACATGTTGTATTGTAGTGGTGGTGGTATTATACATGTTGTATTGTAGCTGTGGTATTATACATGTTGTATTGTAGTGGTGGTATTATACATGTTGTATTGTAGTGGTGGTATTATACATGTTGTATTGTAGTGGTGGTATTATACATGTTGTATTGTAGTGGTGGTATTATACATGTTGTATTGTAGTGGTGGTGGTATTATACATGTTGTATTGTAGTGGTGGTGGTATTATACATGTTGTATTGTAGCTGTGGTATTATACATGTTGTATTGTAGTAGTGGTATTATACATGTTGTATTGTAGTGGTGGTGGTATTATACATGTTGTATTGTAGTGGTGGTGGTATTATACATGTTGTATTGTAGTGGTGGTATTATACATGTTGTATTGTAGTGGTGGTATTATACATGTTGTATTGTAGTGGTGGTGGTATTATACATGTTGTATTGTAGTGGTGGTATTATACATGTTGTATTGTAGTGGTGGTGGTATTATACATGTTGTATTGTAGTGGTGGTGGTATTATACATGTTGTATTGTAGTGGTGGTGGTATTATACATGTTGTATTGTAGTGGTGGTATTATACATGTTGTATTGTAGTGGTGGTGGTATTATACATGTTGTATTGTAGTGGTGGTATTATACATGTTGTATTGTAGTGGTGGTATTATACATGTTGTATTGTAGTGGTGGTATTATACATGTTGTATTGTAGTGGTGGTATTATACATGTTGTATTGTAGTGGTGGTGGTATTATACATGTTGTATTGTAGATATATAGTGGTGGTATTATACATGTTGTATTGTAGATATATAGTGGTGGTATTATACATGTTGTATTGTAGATATATAGTGGTGGTATTATACATGTTGTATTGTAGTGGTGGTATTATACATGTTGTATTGTAGTGGTGGTGCTATTATACATGTTGTATTGTAGCTGTGGTATTATACATGTTGTATTGTAGTGGTGGTATTATACATGTTGTATTGTAGTGGTGGTATTATACATGTTGTATTGTAGTGGTGGTATTATACATGTTGTATTGTAGTGGTGGTATTATACATGTTGTATTGTAGTGGTGGTGGTATTATACATGTTGTATTGTAGTGGTGGTGGTATTATACATGTTGTATTGTAGCTGTGGTATTATACATGTTGTATTGTAGTGGTGGTATTATACATGTTGTATTGTAGTGGTGGTGGTATTATACATGTTGTATTGTAGTGGTGGTGGTATTATACATGTTGTATTGTAGTGGTGGTATTATACATGTTGTATTGTAGTGGTGGTATTATACATGTTGTATTGTAGTGGTGGTATTATACATGTTGTATTGTAGTGGTGGTGGTATTATACATGTTGTATTGTAGTGGTGGTATTATACATGTTGTATTGTAGTGGTGGTGGTATTATACATGTTGTATTGTAGTGGTGGTATTATACATGTTGTATTGTAGTGGTGGTGGTATTATACATGTTGTATTGTAGTGGTGGTATTATACATGTTGTATTGTAGTGGTGGTATTATACATGTTGTATTGTAGTGGTGGTGGTATTATACATGTTGTATTGTAGTGGTGGTGGTATTATACATGTTGTATTGTAGTGGTGGTGGTATTATACATGTTGTATTGTAGTGGTGGTATTATACATGTTGTATTGTAGTGGTGGTATTATACATGTTGTATTGTAGTGGTGGTGGTATTATACATGTTGTATTGTAGTGGTGGTGGTATTATACATGTTGTATTGTAGTGGTGGTATTATACATGTTGTATTGTAGTGGTGGTGGTATTATACATGTTGTATTGTAGTGGTGGTGGTATTATACATGTTGTATTGTAGTGGTGGTGGTATTATACATGTTGTATTGTGGTGGTGGTATTATACATGTTGTATTGTAGTAGTGGTATTATACATGTTGTATTGTAGTGGTGGTATTATACATGTTGTATTGTAGTGGTGGTGGTATTATACATGTTGTATTGTAGTGGTGGTGGTATTATACATGTTGTATTGTAGTGGTGGTGGTATTATACATGTTGTATTGTAGTGGTGGTATTATACATGTTGTATTGTAGTGGTGGTATTATCCATGTTGTATTGTAGTGGTGGTATTATACATGTTGTATTGTAGTGGTGGTATTATACATGTTGTATTGTAGTGGTGGTGGTATTATACATGTTGTATTGTAGTGGTGGTATTATACAGACAGAGAGAGGACATCATCAACATGCTACATCAACCTTTTTACCCCTGAGGTGTGTGTGTTCTAGGCCAGACGGAGAGAGGACATCATCAACATGCTACATCAACAGAGACAGAAGAGGATCCAGGTGAAACACACACACAGTGTTACTATACTTGTGAGGACTTTTTGGGGACCATCATTTGATTCCCTAAACCTAACCTTAAACCTAACCCTAATTCTAACCCTAACCCCTTAAACCTAACCCTAATTCTAACCCTAACCCCCTAAACCTAACCTTAAACCTAACCCTAATTCTAACCCTAACCCCCTAAACCTAACCCTAATTCTAACCCTAACCCCCTAAACCTAACCTTAAACCTAACCCTAATTCTAACCCTAACCCCCTAAACCTAACCTTAAACCTAACCCTAATTCTAACCCTAACTCCCTAAACCTAAAATATATATATTTTTTCTTGGTTTACTATTCTTGTGAGGACTTTTGGTCCACACACACACACACACACACACACACACACACACACTCGAACACACTACCACAATGTACAGCACATGTAATCACTGAATGTTCAGGTCACATGACCCTGTTTGCCTGCTGGGTGCAAAGCTTATGCAAGGCTTTAGGGCTCCAGACAGAATAACATAAACCTCTGTGTATTTGTCTTTGTGTGTGTCTGTGCGTGCACGTATATGTCTCTGTATGTATGTGTGTGTGTGTATGTGACAGAGGGAAACAGTCTCGCTCCTCTACAAGCCTAGGCAGAGGGACAGGAGTGAGAGGTACGTGACACTGTGTGTGTGGTGTCTGTGTTCTGCTGAAGCTGCAGAGTAAATCAGTGTGTGTGTGTGTGTGTGTGTGTGTGTGTGTGTGTGTGTGTGTGTGTGTGTGTGTGTGTGTGACAGGCTGGCTCTTAACCCCCCAGGGCACCTGGACACAGACGTGGAGGAGGTCCGAAGGCTTCAGTAACACACAGACCTCGGCGTCAGAACAGAACCAGGCGGATCCATGTCTGCAGGAGTTGATGTTTTAGTTACAATGACTACCTGTTTTTATAAAGTCTGTCTTTGATTAACTGGGTGGAAATATTGTCCTTTTTTGTATGAAGGATGTTATCTTTAAAAGAGAGGGATGTCCGTTGTTTAAAAGAGAGGGATGTCCGTTGTTTAAAAGAGATGGATGTCCGTTGTTTAAAAGAGAGGGATGTCCGTTGTTTAAAAGAGAGGGATGTCCGTTGTTTTAAAGAGAGGGATGCCCGTTGTTTTAAAGAGAGGGATGTCCGTTGTTTTAAAGAGAGGGATGTCCGTTGTTTTAAAGAGAGGGATGTCCGTTGTTTTAAAGAGAGGGATGTCCGTTGTTTAAAAGAGAGGGATGTCCGTTGTTTAAAAGAGAGGGATGTCCGTTGTTTAAAAGAGAGGGATGTCCGTTGTTTTAAAGAGATGGATGTCCGTTGTTTTAAAGAGAGGGATGTCCGTTGTTTTAAAGAGAGGGATGTCCGTTATTCTAGCTTTCTAACCCTCTAGCTCTGTCACCTTTCACTGCAGATGTCTCATGGTCTGACAACCACCCCTCTAACTCTGTCACCTTTCACTGCAGATGTCTCATGGTCTGACAACCACCCCTCTAACTCTGTCACCTTTCACTGCAGATGTCTCATGGTCTGACAACCACCCCTCTAGCTCTGTCACCTTTCACTGCAGATGTCTCATGGTCTGACAACCACCCTTCTAGCTCTGTCACCTTTCACTGCAGATGTCTCATGGTCTGACAACCACCCCTCTAACTCTGTCACCTTTCACTGCAGATGTCTCATGGTCTGACAACCACCTTTCACTGCAGATGTCTCATGGTCTGACAACCACCCCTCTAACTCTGTCACCTTTCACTGCAGATGTCCAACGTAGACGGATGTGGTGGATTGAGATGCAGCCCATGAAAAAAACACATCTCTCGCTTAAACCGACAAAAACGTCTCAGTCTCTTTGTCTGTCGTTCTCTGTTTCTCTGTCTGTCCGTCTGGCAATTCAAAACATGGCATGAATGGGCGGTTGCCACTGTTACCAAAGCATTAAATAAATAGGGGCTAGAAGCATCTTATATGGTGAGCTACCGAGTGGCTAGGACAGGCAAGCCCCATACTATTGTGGAGGAGTGGCTAGGACAGGCAAGCCCCATACTATTGTGGAGGAGTGGCTAGGACAGGCAAGCCCCATACTTTTGTGGAGGAGTTGCTAGGACAGGCAAGCCCCATACTATTGTGGAGGAGTGGCTAGGACATGCAAGCCCCATACTATTGTGGAGGAGTGGCTAGGACAGGCAAGCCCCATACTATTGTGGAGGAGTGGCTAGGACAGGCAAGCCCCATACTATTGTGGAGGAGTGGCTAGGACAGGCAAGCCCCAAAATATTGTGGAGGAGTGGCTAGGACAGGCAAGCCCCATACTATTGTGGAGGAGTGGCTAGGACAGGCAAGTCCCATACTATTGTGGAGGAGTGGCTAGGACAGGCAAGCCCCATACTATTGTGGAGGAGTGGCTAGGACAGGAAAGCCCCATACTATTGTGGAGGACGTGGCTAGGACAGGCAAGCCCCATACTATTGTGGAGGAGTGGCTAGGACAGGCAAGCCCCATACTATTGTGGAGGACGTGGCTAGGACAGGCAAGCCCCATACTATTGTGGAGGAGTGGCTAGGACAGGCAAGCCCATACTATTGTGGAGGAGTGGCTGGGACAGACAAGCCCCATACTATTGTGGAGGAGTGAATTCTTCCTGCTGCCGTGGATATGGCTGGGACAATGCTGGGGGAAAATGTCCAAAAAACTATACAATGTCTTCATCAAACAACACTGTTTCACGACCTATCAGTGACATGGCAGGAGCTGTTTTGAAACAATTACTGCTTCACATGCAAGCCAGTGAAATCTATGTGTTACAGCTGGATGAGTCAACAGGCGTGGCGGGCCTGGCACAGCTCCTGGTATATGTCCATTACGTTTATGGGGGGTCAATTAAGGAATACATCCTCTTCTGCAAACCACTGGAAACCAGGACAACAGGAGAGGATATTTTTTTAAGTACTGGACAGCTTTGTGACATCCAATGGTGGTCAAGATGTGTTGGTATCTGTACTGATGGCGCAAAAGCCATGACAGTGAGACATAGTGGAGTGGTGACGTGCAAGCAGTTGCTCCCGACGCCACTTGGGTACACTGCAGCATCCACCGAGAGGCTCTTGGGTACACTGCAGCATCCACTGAGAGGCTCTTGGGTACACTGCAGCATCCACTGAGAGGCTCTTGCTGCCAAGCTTGAAAGACGTTTTGGACAGTTCAGTGAAAATGTTTAACTTTGTTAAAGCAAGGCCCCTGAACTCTCGTGTATTTTCTGCATTATGCAATGATATGGACAGCGACCATGTAAAGCTTTTACAACATGCCGAAGTGCGCTGGTTATCAAGGGGCAAAGTATTGACACCTTTTTTTTATTGAGAGACGAGCTTAAAGTTCTTAACTGATCATCATTTTGACTTGTCTGATCGCTTGCATGATGACGAGTTTCTCACACGACTGACTTATCTGGGTGATGTTTTTTCTCACCTGAATGTTCTGAATTTAGGATTACAGGGACTCTCTGCAACTATATTCAATGTACGGGACAATGTACGGGACAAAATTGAGGCTATGATTAAGAAGTTGGAGCTCTTCTCTGTCTACATTAACAAGGAAAACACACAGGTCTTTCCACCATTGTATGATTTTTTGGTGTGCTAATGAACTCAAGCTTACGGACAATGTCAAATGTGATATAGCGAAGCACATGAGTGAGCTGGGTGCGCAATTACGCAGGTACTTTCCTGAAACGGACGACACAAACAACTGGATTCGTTATCCCTTTCATGCCCTGCCTCCAGCCCACTTACCGATATCCGAACAAGAGAAACTCATCGAAATTGCAACAAACGGTTCTGTGAAAATTTTATTTAATCAGAAGCCACTGCCAGATTTCTGGATTGGGCTGCGCTCAGAGTATCCTGCCTTGGTAAATCACGCTGTTAAGACACTGATGCCCTTTGCAACCACGTATCACATGTACAGTTGAAGTCGTAAGTTTACATACACAGTAGCCAAATACATTTCAACTCAGTTTTTCACAATTCCTGACATTTAATCAGAGTAAAAATTCCCTGTCTTTGGTCAGTTAGGATCACCACTTTATTTTAAGAATAATAGTTGAGAGAGGGATTTATTTCAGTTTTTATTTCGTTCATAACATTCCCAGTGGGTCAGAAGTTTACATACACTCAATTAATATTTGGTAACATTGCCTTTAAATTGTTTAACTTGGGTCAAATGTTTCGGGAAGCCTTCCACAAGCTTCCCACAATAAGTTGGGTGAATTTTGTCCCATTCCTCCTGACAGAGCTGGTGTAACTGAGTCAGGTTTGTAGGCCTCCTTGCTCGCACAAGCTTTTTCAGTTCTGCCCACAAATGTTCTATAGGATTGAGGTCGGGGCTTTGTGATGGCCACTCCAATACCTTGACTTTGTTGTCCTTAAGCCATTTTGCCACAACTTTGGAAGTATGCTTGGGGTCATTGTCCATTTGGAAGACCCATTTGCGACCAAGCTTTAACTTCCTGACTGATGTTTTGAGATGTTGCTTCAATATATCCACGTAATTTTGCTCCCTCATGAAGCCATCTATTTTGTGAAGTGCACCAGTCCCTTCTGCAGCAAAGCATCCCCACAACATGATGCTGCCACCCCCGTGCTTCGTAGTTGAGATGGTTCATTTGCTTGGAAGCCTCCCCCTTTTTCCTCCAAACATAACAATGGTCATTATGACCAAACAGTTCTACTTTTGTTTCATCAGACTAGAGGACATTTCTCCAAAAATTATGATCTTTGTCCCCATGTGCAGTTGCAAACCATAGTCTAGCTTTTTTTATGGCGGTTTTGGAGCAGTGGCTTCTTCCTTGCTGAGTGGCCTTTCAGGTTATGTCGATATAGGACTCGTTTTACTGTGGATATAGATACTTTTGTACCTGTTTCCTCAAACATCTTCACAAGGTCCTTTGCTGTTGTTCTGGGATTGATTTGTACTTTTCGCACCAAAGTACTTTCATCTCTAGAAGACAGAGCGCATCTCCTTCCTGAGCGGTATGATGTCTGCGTAGTCCCATGGCGTTTATACTTGCGTACTATTGTTTGTACAGATGAACGTGGTACCTTCAGGCATTTGGAAATTGCTCCCAAGGATGAACCAAACTTGTGGGGGCCAACAATTTTGTTTCTGAGGTCTTGGCTGATTTCTTTGGATTTTCCCATGATGTCAAGCAAAGAGGCACTGAGTTTGAAGGTAGACCTCTTTGTGGTGTCTTAAATAAGAGTCTAGTTAAGGCCTCAACACCTAGCTGAATGTATCTGTTCTAACACCTATCTGCATGTATCTGCTCTAACACCTAGCTGAATGTATCTGATCTAACACCTAGCTGAATATATCTGATCTAACACCTATCTGAATGTATGTGATCTAACACCTAGCTGAATGTATGTGATCTAACACCTAGCTGAATGTATCTGATCTAACACCTAGCTGAATGTATCTCATCTAACACCTAGCTGAATGTATGTGATCTAACACCTAGCTGAATGTATCTGATCTAACACCTAGCTGAATGTATCTGATCTAACACCTAGCTGAATGTATCTGATCTAACACCTAGCTGAATGTATCTGATCTAACACCTAGCTGAATGTATCTCATCTAACACCTAGCTGAATGTATCTGATCTAACACCTAGCTGAATGTATCTGATCTAACACCTAGCTGAATGTATCTGATCTAACACCTAGCTGAATGTATCTCATCTAACACCTAGCTGAATTTGTGTCGCAGTCCATTTAGATATTACTGGAGCAATAAGCCGACCTCGTCGCAGCTAATTTTTCATGCACTTGCTTATACTTAGAGCTAAGTGTTAATGGTATAAGAACAAACCTTGTGAATTTACTGAACATCAAATGTAATAATGTTTGTGTATGGTTCAAAAGTCTAAACTCATGTCGACGTTCATTTTTATTGAAGGAGAATGCGCTTCTTATCCAGTTACACAAATCAACAAGGAGTCATTAGAAGCCATATTTATTTAATCAAGTCGGCCATAAGCTCCTCTCTCGGGACAGCTTTATGTAGACCCTAAACGTTTGTGGGCACCGTTTGTCACAGTTATAGTGCATTAACTGCATTTAATGTATTGTTTAGAGTTGCTGGCATGCATCAAACCAGAAAACGTTTTTTTTGCCCTAAGATTGGCATGCTAACATCGCCACTGTTACTAGCTAACGCTTACAAACATTTCCACTTGATTTGCTTTTGTGAGTTATTGCTCTCCCAAGGTAAGGGACGGAACAACATTTACAGAACGTTTACTTGGAGGAAAATGGGGGAGTGTCCGACTTTTTACATTTCATTGAAGGGGGGGGTATAGTATTTTTTATAAATCTAGCCCAGGGAAGGGTCTTGTAATAGGTCATTCATAACATTATATATTTTTCAGTGTTTTATAATTAGTTTCTTATTAGACAATATATCGATGTGTGCCCGATGCCACCCCTCCTCTCAGATTCTCCTCTGAGCACTCAATATCAACTGCACCTGCACCTGCATGCTGGGGGAAGCACAGAGAAAAGTTATATCTCTAAGATAGCTGCTGGCATCCCAGTGTAAATACAAGTAGGCTGCATTACACTCTGCAATGGATATTCCAACCCCGAGCCCCAACCTGCTCTGCTCTTGCTCATCAAAAAATACAATTGTGCTGCTTAACCAATGCTGTGCTGTCAAAGCCTACAGTGGCTGTTCAGGAGGAGAGTCAAAGGTTTCTTCCAATTTTGTAATGTTTTATTAGGCATAAAATGTACTATCTTGCGCGCGAACTAGCTTATGTTCTGTTCAGTTTGAGAAGGAGGACCGAGGTCAACAAACGTATGTGGACACCTGTTCATCGATCATCTCATTCCACAATCATGGACATTAATATGGAATTGATATGGAATTGATCAACCCTTTGCTGCTATAACACTTAGTTGTTGATGTTGAAAGTTTACATACACTTAGGTTGGAGCTTTTGTAGACTTCCAACCTGTGGCACCTCCCAGCGTATTGAGCTGTTGTGGACTTCCTGTGCGTGGCACCTCCCAGCGTATTGAGCTGTTGTGGACTTCCTGTGCGTGGCACCTCCCAGCGTATTGAGCTGTTGTGGACTTCCTGTGCGTGGCACCTCCCAGCGTATTGAGCTGTTGTAGACTTCCTGTGCTTGGCAGTATTGAGCTGTTGTGGACTTCCTGTGCGTGGCACCTCCCAGCGTATTGAGCTGTTGTGGACTTCCTGTGCGTGGCACCTCCCAGCGTATTGAGCTGTTGTGGACTTCCTGTGCGTGGCACCTCCCAGCGTATTGAGCTGTTGTGGACTTCCTGTGCGTGGCACCTCCCAGCGTATTGAGCTGTTGTGGACTTCCTGTGCTTGGCAGTATTGAGCTGTTGTGGACTTCCTGTGCGTGGCACCTCCCAGCGTATTGAGCTGTTGTGGACTTCCTGTGCGTGGCACCTCCCAGCGTATTGAGCTGTTGTGGACTTCCTGTGCTTGGCAGTATTGAGCTGTTGTGGACTTCCTGTGCGTGGCACCTCCCAGCGTATTGAGCTGTTGTGTACTTCCTGCGCGTGGCTGATTTGATTAATGATTGATTTGCCAAATAGGATTTTTTTCCAGTTGCTTGTACATTTAGATTTTTTGACCGTAAGTTAAAGTAAATAGTTGCTCAGCAAAACTCGATATTTGGTGATCAACTAACGTATTTTGACACTGTAGCGCTTGTAGAGCTGGTGAATGTGAGTTTAAGTCTGAGCTTTCTGAGGTCTCTAACACGAAGATATTGGTTAAAGTTTATTTCTATTTATACAATGAGTGGGTCTAATGCTGATTGGTTAAAAGTTCATTCCAGCCTGTGTCTAATCCCCAAGTTACCACCGGCTAAATCTATGACGTTAAAATGCCTATTTATTTCTGTTCCATCTGACTGTGCAATCCACTGTCTCATCAGCCCAGCCAGGTAATGTATAAACTTGATCTTCACTATATAAAGCATCTAGACAATATCTCAAATGTCTTTTTGACTAACATTTAGTTTTCAACAGCGGAGATTTGTATAAACCTTATTGTCTGTCCCTCTGACATTGTTTCAGTATTGAAATTCAATCTTCACCTGTCCCATAGTAATGAACGTGTCGAGAGTCGGGACACGAGAGAGAGGCAGGCAGCCTATCTCAGCCAGTTGAAATCATTAATTAGCTGGCATCATGTTTATGGATATAGACAAAGAAATGTACATTGAGAAAAGGTCAAACGAAAAGAAGTGCAGCTAGTTTGCTGTCTTTCCAGCTTCAGTTTGAAGTGATCGTGTTAGCTGTGTTGTTGGCTAGCTCCTCTGAACAACAGTGTCCTGATGAGAGAGAACATTTTCTACGCCGGACGAAATCGTGCATCATTAGCTCATTGCTATGGATGTATCCAAATAAATGTCACTAGAAAACAGCTTAAACAAATGCAGCTGCTGTTGTTATTCTGTCTGTTTGACCTGACTGTGAGTTAGCCGTAGTTGGCTAGCTAGCAAGCAAGGGATAAGAATGTTGCCAGCCAGTATGGCAATAGAACATTTAGAACGAACTACTGGGTGGCGTTTCAACATATCCTCCAAACACCGGCTTCTCGGGTATTATCACATAAGTATCATTAACGTTCCAACTGAATGTTTGTCACCAATAGCTTAATTGTTTACATGTTCAGTGCTAATAATGTCATAACTTTACCAGCATATTACATCAGATGCTCGTTTGGTCCAAATGATCGGTGACAAAAAAATCTCCTCCTCGTTAGTTGTCGAGTCATCCCAGTCTGCTGACAGACGATACCAGTTACGCTACTGTCTGTAGTCTGTCAGTAGTGTCTGTCTGTAGTGTGCCTGTAGTCTAGTCAGCGTTTAGAACCAACAGCACTCTGCTGATTAGATCACTCCTTCTTCTCCTCCCCCGACGTTCAAGATCAATAACTAACGTCCTCCTTCTCCTCCTCCTCCTCATCATCATCATTAAAACTGCTCTTAAAAGATTACATCCACATACACTCTCTCTCTCTACTAGTGGTTCAGTGTGTGTAGGGAGAGTCTCTCTGTAGTAAGCCTGGTCTCTATTATCTTGAGTAGATAGTAGCCTGTACTGTAGTGCGTTGTTAAAGCCTGTATATCTGACTTCGGGGCTTCAGTTGGTCAGTTCTCTGATGGAAGGAGAGGTGAAGAAGAGAAGGAGGAAGGACCAGATGGTGAATCTGATTGTTGTGTCTTTGCTCCAGTCTGCTGCGGCCAGCCTTATCACCGGTGAGTGACACACACACACACCAAATTAAATTGTATTTGTCACATGTGCTGTACACAACTAGTATAGACTTTATCGTGAAATGCTTGCTGACGCGATGCAGAGTTTAAAAATAACATTTTTTTTTTAAATTAAATAGTAACAGGAGGAATAAAATAAAAGATTGGATTTAAATACAGGAAGTATCAGATCAATGTGGAGCTACATACAGGGAGTACCAGTACCTGATCAATGTGGAGCTACATACAGGGAGTACCAGATCAATGAGGAGTTATATACAGGGAGTACCAGTACCAGATCAATGTGGAGCTATATACAGGAAGTACCAGTACCAGATCAATGTGGAGCTATATACAGGAAGTACCAGTACCAGATCAATGTGGAGCTATATACAGGAAGTACCAGTACCAGATCAATGTGGAGCTATATACAGGGAGTACCAGTGCCAGAACAATGTGGAGCTATATACAGGGACTACCAGTACCAGATCAATGTGGAGCTATATACAGGAAGTACCAGTACCAGATCAATGTGGAGCTATATACAGGAAGTACCAGTACCAGATCAATGTGGAGCTATATACAGGAAGTACCAGATCAATGTGGAGCTATATACTGGGAGTACCAGATCAATGTGGAGCTATATACAGGGAGTACCAGATCAATGTGGAGCTATATACAGGGAATACCAGATCAATGTGGAGCTATATCCAGGGAGTACCAGTACCAGATCAATGTGGAGCTATATCCAGGGAGTACCAGATCAATGTGGAGCTATATACAGGGAGTACCAGTACCAGATCAATGTGGAGATATATACAGGAAGTACCAGATCAATGTGAAGCTATATAGAGGAAGTACCAGATCAATGTGGAGTTATATACAGGAAGTACCAGTACCAGAACAATGTGGAGCTATATAGAGGGAGTACCAATACCAGATCAACGTGGAGCTATATACAGGGAGTACCAGATCAATGTGGAGCTATATATTGGGAGTACCAGATCAATGTGGAGTTATATAGAGAACGTACCAGATCAATGTGGAGCTATATACAGGGAGTACCAGTACCAGAACAATGTGGAGCTATATACAGGGAGTACCAGTATCAGATCAATGTGGAGTTATATACAGGGAGTAGCAGTACCAGATCAATGTGGAGCTATATACAGAGAGTACCAGTACCAGATCAATGTGGAGCTATATACAGGGAGTACCAGATCAATGTTGAGCTATATACAGGAAGTACCAGATCAATGTGGAGCTATGTACAGGGAGTACAAGTACCAAATCAATGTGGAGCTATATACAGGGAGTACCAGATCAATGTGGAGCTATATATAGGGAGTACCAGATCAATGTGGAGCTATATACAGGAAGTACCAGATCAATGTGGAGCTATATACAGGGAGTACCAGATCAATGTGGAGCTATATACAGGGAGTACCAGATCAATTTGGAGCTATATACAGGGAGTACCAGATCAATGTGGAGCTATATACAGGGAGTACCAGGTCCAGATCAATGTGGAGTTATATACAGGGAGTACCAGATCAATGTGGAGCTATATACAGAGAGTAGCAGTACCAGATCATTGTGGAGCTATATACAGGAAGTACCAGATCAATGTGGAGCTCTATACAGGGAGTACCAGTACCAGATCAATGTGGAGCTATATACAGGGAGTACCAGATCAATGTGGAGCTATATACAGGGAGTACCAGTACCAGATCAATGTGGAGATATATACAGGAAGTACCAGATCAATGTGGAGATATATACAGGAAGTACCAGATCAATGTGGAGCTATATACAGGGAGTACCAGATCAATGTGGAGCTATATACAGGGAGTACCAGATCAATGTGGAGCTATATACAGGGAGTACCAGATCAATTTGGAGCTATTTACAGGGAGTATCAGTACCAGATCAATGTGGAGCTATATACAGTAAGTACCTGTACCAGATCAATGTGGAGCTATATACAGGGAGTAGCAGTACCAGATCAATGTGGAGCTATATACAGGGAATACCATATAAATGCAGAGCTATATCCAGGGAGAACCAGATCAATGTGGAGCTATATACAGGAAGTACCAGATCAATGTGGAGCTGTATACAGGGAGTACCAGTACCAGATCAATGTGGAGCTGTATACAGGAAGTACCAGATCAATGTGGAGCTATATACAGGGAGTAGCAGTACCAGATCAATGTGGAGCTATATACAGGGAGTACCAGGTCCAGATCAATGTGGAGTTATATACAGGGAGTAGCAGTACCAGATCAATGTGGAACTATATACAGGGAGTACAAGATCAATGTGGGGCTGTATACAGGGAGTACCAGGTCCAGATCAATGTGGAGTTATATACAGGGAGTACCAGATCAATGTGGAGCTATATACAGGGAGTAGCAGTACCAGATCAATGTGGAGCTGTTTACAGGGAGTACCAGATCAATGTGGAGCTATATACAGGAGGTACCAGATCAATGTGGAGCTATATACAGGAGGTACCAGATCAATGTGGAGCTATATACAGGGAATACCATATAAATGCAGAGCTATATCCAGGGAGAACCAGATCAATGTGGAGCTATATACAGGAAGTACCAGATCAATGTGGAGCTGTATACAGGGAGTACCAGTACCAGATCAATGTGGAGCTGTATACAGGAAGTACCAGATCAATGTGGAGCTATATACAGGGAGTAGCAGTACCAGATCAATGTGGAGCTATATACAGGGAGTACCAGGTCCAGATCAATGTGGAGTTATATACAGGGAGTAGCAGTACCAGATCAATGTGGAACTATATACAGGGAGTACAAGATCAATGTGGGGCTGTATACAGGGAGTACCAGGTCCAGATCAATGTGGAGTTATATACAGGGAGTACCAGATCAATGTGGAGCTATATACAGGGAGTAGCAGTACCAGATCAATGTGGAGCTGTTTACAGGGAGTACCAGATCAATGTGGAGCTATATACAGGAGGTACCAGATCAATGTGGAGCTATATACAGGGAGTACCGGATCAATGTGGAGCTATATACAGGAGGTAGCAGATCAATGTGGAGCTATTTACAGGGAGTATCAGTACCAGATCAATGTGGAGCTATATACAGGAAGTACCAGTACCAGATCAATGTGGAGCTATATACAGGGAATACCAGATAAATGCAGAGCTATATCCAGGGAGAACCAGATCAATGTGGAGCTATATACAGGGAATACCAGATAAATGCAGAGCTATATCCAGGGAGAACCAGATCAATGTGGAGCTATATACAGGAAGTACCAGATCAATGTGGAGCTATATACTGGGAGTACCAGATCAATGTGGAGCTATATACAGGGAGTACCAGATCAATGTAGAGCTATATACAGGGAGTACAAGATCAATGTGGGGCTGTATACAGGGAGTACCAGTACCAGATCAATGTGGAGCTGTTTACAGGGAGTACCAGATCAATGTGGAGCTATATACAGGAGGTTCCAGATCAGTGTTGCACTGTGTTCAGGGATTACACATACCAGATTAATGTGGAGCTATATACAGGGAGTATCAGTACCAGATAAATGTGGAGCTATATACAGGGAATACCAGTACCAGATCAATGTGGAGTTACAGTGTTTGGTTCTCTGTCATCAGATACAGACAGTGGTTGGTTCTCTGTCATCAGATATAAACAGTGGTTGGTTCTCTATCATCAGATATAGACAGTGGTTGGTTCTCTATCCTCAGATACAGACAGTGGTTGGTTCTCTATCCTCAGATATAGACAGTGGTTGGTTCTCTATCATCAGATACAGACAGTGGTTGGTTCTCTATCATCTCTGTTCCTCAAATACAGACAGTGGTTGGTTCTCTATCATCTCTGTTCCTCAGATACAGACTGTGTTTGGTTCTCTATTATCTCTGTTCCTCAGATACAGACAGTGGTTGGTTCTCTATCATCAGATACAGACAGTGGTTGGTTCTCTATCCTCAGATACAGACTGTGTTTGGTTCTCTATTATCTCTGTTCTTCAGATACAGACAATGGTTAGTTCTCTCTTAGGCTTGGGAGGTATACCATACATACCGGGGTATTTGGAAAAATCTATTTAGAAAACAATTAGAATATTTGTTGCTACTTTTTAAGTGTTGGGCAGCATGCGCTAGGTGATCTAATTACAGTATGGAATTCGTAATTAAATGTTTGCCAGCTAGATATCTTGCAGCTATTAAGATAACTGTCTAAAATGTGCTAAATGTTCTGCAGTTGTGGATTTGGTTTGCTATTTTACAGTGTCGTAACTATTTAGCTATCTAGCTAAGTGGTTAGCGTCTTCCAAAATCAAGCATTCGCTTGGTAACAGCAGAGAATCCCCTGGGTCAAGAGCCTTGATGGCTAAAATTAGTTATGTGTGTGCCGCAAAATGTGAGTAGCATTTTTGAGTTAATTGTATACTTGTATAGTTTAGGTCAGACACTATAAAATACATTCTCTATGGGATTGTACATGTACTTGTTAGCATTGCTAAACCTTTTGGATTACAGATTATCAATGGGGTTGAAAACAGCGCCCCTTGTGTTCAGTGCCGGTAGTACTGAATATCCCGGTATGGCACAAAGTCGGTATGAAGGTATGACAATCTGGATACCGCCCTAGCCTAATCTCTCTCATCTACATCAGAATGTTGTTGATGTTATTATATTGGAAGGCTGTGTAAGTGATGTCACTGTAGAGGGGGTTTCATTTAACACAGAAATATAACATACAATAACATGACATTAACTGGCCCCTCTCTCTCTCTCTCTGTCTGTCTGTCTGTCTGTCTGTCTGTCTGTCTGTCTGTCTGTCTGTCTGTCTGTCTGTCTGTCCCTCCATAGCGGAGTTGTTTGAAGTCAGAGGTGAGGTGCAGGGTTGTTTATTAACCAGTATGAATAAAAAATGTCTGTCCCAATTTAGCTAGTTATTATTAGTGTAAATTTCCCCATCGATGTACGTAGCAATAGTAACCGTGTGTGTCTGTGCGTGTGTAGGCCAGCGTGTGTGTAGGGTGGATCGGGGCCGGCCCTGCTATAAACTGGCATATTTTTCTGACCCTGGACGGCGGCTCAGCTTCCTGGAGGCAAAGCTAGCGTGTCGCCGTGACGGAGGGGAGCTGCTGAGCGTTGAGTCACCGGCCGAGCAGCGAATCATAGAGCAGCTTGTCACTGAGCTCCGTCCCTCCGACGGAGACTTCTGGATTGGCCTACGTCGTAACCATGGTGACACGGAAAACGTTGACGACTGTCCCTCACAGTACTACTGGACCGACGGGAGCCTCGCCTCCTTCAGGTGGGTCTGCTCTAAGCCCCGCCTCCATCAGGTGGGTCTGTTCTAAGCCCCGCCTCCATCAGGTGGGTCTGCTCTAAGCCACACCTCCTTCAGGTGGGTCTACTTTAAGCCCAGCCTCCTTCAGTAGGGTTTGCTTTAAGCCACGCCTCCTTCAGGTGGGTCTGCTTTAAGCCACGCCTCCACCAGGTGGGTCTGCTCTAAGCCACACCTCCTTCAGGTTGGTCTACTTTAAGCCCAGCCTCCTTCAAATGGGTTTGCGTTAAGCCACGCCTCCTTCAGTTGGGTCTGCTCTAAGCCCCGCCTCCTTCAGCTAGGTCTGCTTTAAGCCACACCTTCATTGGCTGGGTCTGCTTTAAGCCACGCCTCCTTCTGCTTACATGGAATAGTTCATATAATAATAGACAGCGGTGTGTAACTTTACATATGTGTGTTGCTGTGTGTGTTTGTTCCTGCATGCGTGTGTGTTAGGAACTGGCACTGGGACGAGCCGTCCTGTGGTTACGAGGTGTGTGTGGTGATGTACCACCAACCGTCCGCCCCGCCCGGCCTCGGAGGACTCTACATGTTCCATTGGAACGATGACAACTGTGACACCAAGAACAATTTCATCTGCAAGTACACTGCAGGTACACACACACAAACACACACACACACACACACATACACACACACACACACACACACACACACACACACACACACACACACACACACACACACAGACACACACACACACACACACACACACAGATGATAGTACACAGCAGATACCCCTCAGAGCCTGGTTCCTCTGGTCTACCCAGTACAGCCAGTGGAGGACTGGTCACCCCTCAGAGCCTGGTTCCTCTCTACCCAGTACAGCCAGTAGAGGACTGGTCACCCCTCAGAGCCTGGTTCCGCTCTACCCAGTACAACCAGTAGAGGACTGGCCACCCCTCAGAGCCTGGTTCCTCTGGTCTACCCAGTACAGTCAGTAGAGGACTGGTCACCCCTCAGAGCCTGGTTCCTCTGGTCTACCCAGTACAGTCAGTAGAGGACTGGTCACCCCTCAGAGCCTGGTTCCTCTGGTCTACCCAGTACAGCCAGTAGATGACTGGCCACCCCTCAGAGCCTCAGTCCTCTCTTGGTTGCTTCCTAGGTTCCTTCCTTTCTAGGGAGTTTTTCCTAGCCACAGTGCTTCTACATCTGCACTGATTGCTGTTTGGAGTTTTAGGTTGGGTTGTTGTGACATCTTTGTTACATCTGCTCATGTTAAAAGGGTTTTATAACTGATTGATTGTGTTGTGTTCCAGAGAAGGCTCCTGAACCCTCCCCCAACACTGCACACCCAGGTAACAACGCTACTTAAAGTGTCTGAATATTCATGGTATTAATGAGGTCTGAATATTAATAGGTACACTACATGACCAAAAGTATGTGGACATCTTCTCGTTGAACATCTCATTCCAACATCATGGGCATTAATATGGAGTTGGTCCCCCCTTTACTGCTATAACAGCCTCCACTCTTCTGGGAAGTCATTAATATGGAGTTGGTCCCCCTTTGCTGCTGTAACAACCTCCACTCTTCTGGGAAGTCATTAATATGGAGTTGGTCCCCCTTTGCTGCTATAACAGCCTCCACTCTTCAGGGAAGGTTTTTCACTAGATGCTGGAACATTGCTGCTATAACAGCCTCCACTCTTCAGGGAAGGCTTTCCACTAGATGTAGGAACATTGCTGCTATAACAGCCTCCACTCTTCTGGGAAGGCTTTCCATTAGATGTTGGAACATTGCTGCTATAACAGCCTCCACTTTTCTGGGAAGGCTTTCCACTAGATGTATAGATAGATTTAACTAAATTACTATGTATTGTTGAAGTCGGAAACTTTACATACACTTAGGTTAGAGTCATAACTCATTTTTTCAATCACTCCACAAATTTCATGTTAACAAACTATAGTTTTGGCAAGTTGGTTAGGACATCTACTTTGTGCATGACACAAGTAATTTTTCCAGCAATTGTTTACAGACAGATTATTTCCCTTATAATTCACTGTATCACAATGGTCAGAAGTTTACAAGTTTACATAAACTAAGTTGACTGTGCCTTTAAACAGCTTGGAAAATTCCAGAAAATGATGTCATGGCTTTAGAAGCTTCTGATAGGCTACTTGCCATCATTTGAGTAAATTAGGTGTGTACCTGTTTGGAGGTTTACCTGTGGATGTATTTCAAGGCCTATCTTAAAACTCAGTGTCTCTTTGCTTGACATCATGGGAAAATCAAAAGAATTCAGCCAAGACCTCAGATTTTTTTTTAAGACCTCCACAAGTCTGGTTCATCCTTGGGAGCAATTTCCAAACGCCTGAAGATACCAAGTTCATCTGTACAAACAATAGTATGCACGTATAAATGTCATGGGATCATGCAGCCGTCATACCACTCAGGAAGGAGATGCGTTCTGTCTTGTAGAGATGAACGTACTTTGATGTGAAAAGTGCAAATGTCCTCTGGTCTGATGAAACAAAAATGCAACTGTTTGGTCATAATGACCATCGTTATGTTTGGAGGAAAAAGGGTGAGGCTTGCAAGCCGAAGAACACCATCCCAACTGTGAAGCACGGGGGTGGCAGCATCATGTTGTGGGGGTGCTTTGCTGCAGGAGGGACTGGTGCACTTCACAAAATAGATGGCATTGTGAGTTAGGAAAATCTCAAGACGTCAGTCAGGAAGTTAAAGCTTGGTCACTAATGGGTCTTCCAAATGGACAATGACCCCAAGAATTCTTCCAAAGTTGTCGCAAAATGGCTTAAGGACAACAAAGTCAAGGTTTTGGAGAGGCCGTCACAAAGCCCTGACCTATACCAGCTCTGTCAGGAGGAATGGGCCAAAATTCACCCAAATTATTGTGGGAAGCTTGTGGAAGGCTACCAGAAAAACTTGACCCAAGTTAAACAATTTAAAGGCAATGTTACCAAATACTAATTAAGTGTATGTAAACTTCTGACCCACTGGGAATGTGATGAAAGAAATAAAAGCTGAAATAAATAATTCTCTCTACTATATTTCACTTTCTTGAAACTTGGCACCCTGTGTTTTGGGTAGTCACTTTTACTGTCCGCGCCCTGTGTTGTTGGGCTTGTCATTTACTGTCCCCGCCCTGTGTTGTTGGGCTTGTCTTTTACTGTCCGCGCCCTGTCGGGCTTGTCATTTACTGTCCGCGCCCTGTGTTGTTGGGCTTGTCATTTACTGTCCGCGCCCTGTGTTGTTGGGCTTGTCATTTACTGTCCGCGCCCTGTGTTGTTGGGCTTGTCATTTACTGTCCGCGCCCTGTGTTGTTGGGCTTGTCATTTACTGTCCGCGCCCTGTGTTGTTGGGCTTGTCATTTACTGTCCGCGCCCTGTGTTGTTGGGCTTGTCTTTTACTGTCCCCGCCCTGTGTTGTTGGGCTTGTCATTTACTGTCCGCGCCCTGTGTTGTTGGGCTTGTCATTTACTGTCCGCACCCTGTGTTGTTGGGCTTGTCATTTACTGTCCGCGCCCTGTGTTGTTGGGCTTGTCATTTTTTGTGCCATATTAAAAGAGCACTTTTTCCCAGTGGAACTCTCTGCGCCTGATTCCTTCCTCACCCACCTAGTCCCGCGTGACAGATATAACTAAATGACTATGAGTATAGATAGATATAACTAAATGACTATGAGTATAGATAGATATAACTAAATGACTATGAGTATAGATAGATATAACTAAATTACTATGAGTATAGATAGATATAACTAAATGACTATGTATAGATGAGAATCGATAGATATAACTAAATGAATGAACATTAATGTTCCTGTCTACAGAGGTTCCTCCCTTGTCTCTGTCACCCCTGACCACGACCTTTGACACTGAAGAGAAGAGACAGACCCCAGGTACCCTGACCTCTAACCTATTACCCTGACCTCTTACCGTGTGTGTGTTTTTTGTGCATGTCTCTGAACTGTGTGTGTCTGTTTCAGCTCTGAACATTGTTTACATAGTCCTGCCCATCATCCCGTTGTTGATGGTGTTACTAATAGCAACTGCGGTCTTCTGCTTCACGCTGCTGGCTCGACGGTGAGGAGCAAGTACTAACTAGCATGAGATAGACTGGTAGTATGGATAGCATTCATACTATCAGATTGAGAATAATGCATTGACTGATTTAGTGACTGTCAATATATCTATTCCAGAAGCTCACTGTCTCTGTGTGTAGAAGGAAGCTCACTGTCTCTGTGTGTAGGAGGAAGTTCACTGTCTCTGTGTGTAGGAGGAAGCTCATTGTCTCTGTGTGTAGGAGGAAGCTCATTGTCTCTGTGTGTAGGAGGAAGCTCATTGTCTCTGTGTGTAGGCGGAAGCTCACTGTCTCTGTGTGTAGGAGGAAGCTCATTGTCTCTGTGTGTAGGAGGAAGCTCACTGTCTCTGTGTGTAGGAGGAAGCTCACTGTCTCTGTGTGTAGGAGGAAGCTCATTGTCTCTGTGTGTAGGAGGAAGCTCACTGTCTCTGTGTGTAGGAGGAAGCGGCGTGAGCAGCAGACAGAGGTGTGTCCTAGCGACCCAGGGTCCTGTCCAAACCCCGCCCAGCCGCCTGACGTCTACAACGTGATTCGCTCCCAGCAGGAGGCCGACCTGGCTGGAACACGCCCCCACACCAAGAACACTTCCTTCTTAGGTAAACATATGTTTTATTGTCACTGGTGCAGTGTAATGTGGTGTTGTCCAGGGTCAGTGTAATGTGGTGTTGTACAGGGTCAACCGTAGATGTACTGGAGAAAATGAAGGGGTTAAGTGCCTTACTCAAGGCCACAGACAGATGTTTTATTATTATTGGAAACGGTTTCTGATTCGACAATACATTTTCCAAAATCTGTTTTTGTTTTGTCATTATGAGGTATTGTGTGTAGATTGATCAGGGGGAAAAAAACAATTTAATCTATTTTAAAATAAGGCTGTAACTCAACAAAATGTGGAAAAAATCAAGGGGTCTGAATACTTTACAAATGCACTGTATAGTCCAACTGTGCATTTCTATTCTGTTTCTACAGATTGTAAATTTAAGATAATCATTTTTGCTAAGAGTTTTATTATATTATTGATTGACTATGATTTTTTTTATCACCTTGCAGTGCTATTTGCAGAGTCAGCCATTCCTGAACCTTTTACCAAAAGAAAGGTACATATGGACAGTGTTGCGAACTGGCTCGTAGCCCATAACAAAGAGGGAGACAATGCAGAGATAAAGAAATAACAAAAATATATTTATTAAACAAAGTAACCTATATCCAAGTAACAATGGTGTGTGTAGTCAGTAGTCAGTAGTGTAAATGAGTGGACGCATGTATAGATGGTGATTAATGAGGGGTGTTGAGATGTGCCAAAACAAATCATAACAAATGAACACAAAGAAGCCCCAAAATGCAATACCAAAAACCGCCCATCGACATCCTATTAAGGAAAACAAGAGCAGAGAGAAAGAATTCGGCAGACAGAGTAGGAGGGTCGTCGCAACAGTACCAAAACATATGATCTAATGATTCTGTCTCTTTGCAGCAAAATCTGGGGAGTTGGGATGGTTTAATCCCCCATAAATACAGTGGGGCAAAAAGTATTTAGTCAGCCACCAATTGTGCAAGTTCTCCCACTTAAAAAGATGAGAGAGGCCTGTAATTTTAATCATAGGTACCCTTCAACTATGACAGACAAAATTAGAAAAGAAATCCAGAAAATCACATTGTAGGATTTTTAATTTATTTATTTGCAAATTATGCTTATTTAAGATTGTGAGGAAAGCACTTTTAAAGAATAACCAAGCATCCTCTACTGACGAGATGAGGTCAATTTCCTTCCAGGATACCCCGGCCAGGTCGATTAGAAAGACCTGCTCGCTGAAGTGTTTTAGGGAGCGTTTGACAGTGATGAGGGGTGGTTGTTTGACCGCAGACCCATTACGGATGCAGGCAATGAGGCAGTGATCGCTGAGATCTTGGTTGAAAACAGCAGAGGTGTATTTGGAGGGCAAGTTGGTTAGGATGATATCTATCTATCTATAGATAGATAGACCCGTTTAATTTTGTCTGGCTTGCCGTTCCAAATAAAATGGAATCTTTTTTGATCATCTAATTTTAAAAACAAGTCGCTAGGTGTAGGCAAGCCCATAAGCAAATAGGTAAACTAGGATATGACTAAAGAGTTAATCAGGGTAAACTGGGATATGACTAAAGAGTGATTTTTCCACAGATAGACAGGTACCTTTCCTTTCCATGGTAGCAAAAATGGATAAGATCTTGCTAACTAGATCCTCTATGAGGCTGTGGAGGGATTCACATGTAGAGTTAAGAGAAAACATGAATCATCAGCGTACAATGACACCTTTGTTTTTAAGCACTGGAATTCTAGGCCCTTGATATTATTGTTGGATCTGATTTGGGCTCCCGAGTGGCGCAGCGGTCTAAGGCACTGCATCTCAGTGCTAGAGGCATCACTACAGACCCTGGTTTGATTCCAAACCAACCGGCAGTGATTGGGGGTCCTATAGGGCGGCACACAATTGGCCCAGCATCATCTGGGTTAGGGTTTGGCCGGGGTAGGCTGTCATTGTAAATAATAATTTCTTCTTAACTGACTTGCCTAGTTAAATGCAGGTTAAATAAAAAATAATAATAGCTAACATTTCGATGACCAGAAATAAATAGTGGACAACCTTGTTTTACTCCTCTTGACAGTTTAATTCTTTCTGAGAAGTAGCCTATATTGAACATTTTACGCCTGGTGTTACTATACATAACTTTAACCCATTCTCCAAAATGGGATTTTATAATAATGAATGATAAAACATTGTAGAATATACTAATGACAGTCAATACGTCTTCCTGACTGTAGACTGCTGCAGTATGTCTTCCTGACTGTAGACTGCTGCAGTACGTCTTCCTGACTGTAGACTGCTGCAGTATGTCTTCCTGACTGTAGACTTCTGCAGTACGTCTTCCTGACTGTAGACTGCTGCAGTACGTCTTCCTGACTGTAGACTGCTGCAGTATGTCTTCCTGACTGTAGACTGCTGCAGTACGTCTTCCTGACTGTAGACTGCTGCAGTACGTCTTCCTGACTGTAGACTGCTGCAGTACGTCTTCCTGACTGTAGACTGCTGCAGTATGTCTTCCTGACTGTAGACTGCTGCAGTACGTCTTCCTGACTGTAGACTGCTGCAGTATGTCTTCCTGACTGTAGACTGCTGCAGTATGTCTTCCTGACTGTAGACTGCTGCAGTATGTCTTCCTGACTGTAGACTGCTGCAGTATGTCTTCCTGACTGTAGACTGCTGCAGTATGTCTTCCTGACTGTAGACTGCTGCAGTACGTCTTCCTGACTGTAGACTTCTGCAGTACTGCAGGATGGTAACGAGAGACTATTTCTAATGTACACTGTGGATCATCCTTGTACTAAAGACTCAGCAGAGTAACATCGGCAGAGTAACCTCGGCAGAGTAACCTCGGCAGAGTAACACCTCGGCAGAGTAACCTCGGCAGAGTAACCTCGGCAGAGTAACCTCAGCAGAGGCCAAATGGTGCACTGGCCCCTTAAGAACTGCTTGTGCCCCTGGTAGTTAAAATGTCTGTCTGGAAAGGCTGGCAGAAACTACCTTTTCACCTGTTGTTAGGTTCTGCAGCAACATTCATACTTTTCTTTACGTTGTGTGTGTGTCCAATAACATGAGGTAAGAAACATGCACTGTTTTACCTGATGGAGGCAATTGGTTTGAATTCAGTCACATGTAAACTTCTAAGTTTGGGGTCACTTAGAAATATCCTTGTTTCTGAAAGAAAAGCACATTTTCTGTCCATTAAAATAACATTAAATTGATAAGAAATACAGTGTAGACATTTTTAATGTTGTAAATTACTATTGTAGCTGGAAACTGTAGTTTTTTTTTAATGGAATATCTACATAGGCGTACACAGGCCCATTATCAGCAACCATCACTCCTGTGTTCCAATGGAACGTTGTGTTATCTAATATATAAAGTTTATCACTTTAAAAGGCTAATTAATCATTAGAAAACCATTTTGCAATTATGTTAGCACAGCTGGAAACTGTTGTCCTGATTAAAGAAGCAATAAACCTGGCCTTCTTTAGACTAGTATCTGGGGCGGCAGGTAGCCTAGTGGTTAGAGCGTTGGACTAGTAAACGAAAGGTTGTAAGATTGAATCAACGAGCTGACAAGGTAAACATTTAACCCACTGATCCTAGGCCTTCATTGAAAATAAGAATTTGTTCTTAACTGACCTAGTTAAATAAATAAAACAAATAAAAACAAATCTGGAGCATCAGCGTTTGTGGGTTCGATTACAGGCTCAAAATGTCCAGAAACAAAGACCTTTCTTCTATTCTTGTTCTGAGACATGAAGGCTATTCCAAGCGAGAAATTGCCAAGAAACTGAAGATCTCGTACTACGCTGTGTACTACTCCCTTCACAGAAGAGTGTAAACTGTCCCTAACCAGAATACAAAGAGGATTGGGAAGCCCCGGTGCACAACTGAGCAAGAGGACAAGTACATTAGAGTGTCTAGTTTGAGAAACAGACACCTCACAAGTCCTCAACTGGCAGCTGAATTAAATAGGAACCGCAAAACACCAGTCTCAACGTCAACAGTGAAGAGGCGACTCCGGGAGTTCCTCTGTCCAGTGTCTGTGTTCTTTTGCCCATCTTAATCTTTTCTTTTTATTGGCCAGTCTGAGATATGGCTTTTTCTTTGCAACTCTGCCTAGAAGGCCAGCATCCCGGAGTCGCCTCTTAACTGTTGACGTTGAGACTGGTGTTTTGCGGGTAAATATATTGGCCATTTCCAGTTACAATAGTCATTTACAACATGACCAATGTCTACACTCTATTTCTGATCAATTTGATGTTATTTTAATGGACCAAAACATTTATTTTCTTTCAAAACCAAGGACATTTCTAAGTGACTACAAACTTTCGAACGGTAGTGTTTGTAAATGTGATATTTTGTTAATTTTTTTATAAATTACCGGATGGCCTAACCTTCCTCCTAAACTTTGATTGTTGCTCTCATGACATGGTTACATATATTTGTTTCAATTGTTAAACTATTTTTCTATTTAATTCGATGCACTTTGAGATAATTATTGTATAATGAAAAGCGCTTTTGAAATGTAATAAATTGTTATTATTTTGCAAACTAGCAAACAGAACAACTCTGTAAAATGTGTCCTACCTCATCTGAAAACAGTGACGATAACAAAACACATAGCAACAACAGGCATATAGGGGAGGGGTCTTGAAATGTAACATCCAATCAACATGTAGCCAGCGGTCCATTCACACCAGTTTTGCTAAAACAAAATTCCCCAGACCTCAAAGGGAGGCGTGACAACAACATGGCTTCGTGAGACTAGCTTTCGACACACCCACTGGTGTTGCTCCTCCCACTTTCAGACAAACTCTTTGTATGCAGTTACCCATGACTCATTCAAAGGGGAAGGGAAACACTGATCCTGTTGTTTCTCCATAGTAACGGCCTGTGTTCTTTCTCCTAGGCTCCTCCCCCGACATGTCCCCTGGTGACTATGACAACCTGGGGGGTCTGCGAGACACGGAGAGTGGTTTCGTCACGCTGGCCAGCACAGAGAGCAACTTCCAGTTGACCTCTGAACTCTACGACCTTAGTCTGGGGCGACGCAAAGACGACTCAGACATTTACCACAACAGTCTGGGTCGCAACAGAGAGGTTTATAACAACAGTCTGGGTCGGCATGGTAACCGAGAGGTTTATAACAACAGTCTGGATCGTCATGGCAACGGAGAGACACACGATAACAGTCTGGGTTGTCACGGCAACGGAGGAACGTACAACAACAGACTGGGTCTTCATGGCCGTGTGGTGAAGAGCAGTGAGCTGTACAACACTAGTCACTATAGAGACAGTCTTTACCAAACCAGCCTGGACCGCTATGGTAACCCTGAACAGCACGAGAGAAGCCTGGGACGTCATGGGAACGATGCCAGTGTAGATTGCTATGGGAAGGAGGCCACTGTGGGTTACTATGGCAACGAGGGCAGTCTGGGTGGGAAGTGCTACAAAGAGTGGTTGGACAGTGACAGCAACTAACAACTACTGACAGTTACAGCTACTGACAGCTACTGACAGTGCCAACTACTGACAGTTACAGCTACTGACAGTTACTGACAGTGACAGCAACTGACAGCTACTGACAGTGACAGCTACTGACAGCTACTGACAGTGCCAACTACTGACAGTTACAGCTACTGACAGTTACTGACAGTGACAGCTACTGACAGTGACAGCTACTGACATATACTGACAGTGACAACTACTGACATATACTGACAGCTACTGACAGTTACATCTACTGACAGCTACTGACAGTGACAGCTACTGACAGTGACAGCTACTGTGACAGCTACTGACAGCTACGGACAGCTACTGACAGCTACTGACAGTTATATCTACTGACAGCTACTGACAGTGACAGCAACTGACAGCTACTGACAGTGACCGCTACTGACATATACTGACAGTGACAACTACTGACAGCTACTGACAGTGACAGCTACTGACAGCTACTGACAGTGAAACCTACTGACACTGACAGCTACTGACAGCTACTGAGAGTGATAGCTACTGTGACAGCTATTGACAGCTACTGACAGCTACTGACAGCTACTGACACTGACAGCTACTGACAGCTATTGACAGCTACTGACAGTGACAGCTACTGACAGCTACTGAGAGTGATAGCTACTGTGACAGTTACTGACAGCTACTGAGAGTGATAGCTACTGTGACAGCTACTGACAGTGACAGCTATTGACAGCTACTGACAGTGACAGCTACTGACATATACTGACAGTGACAACTACTGACAGCTACTGACAGTGACAGCTACTGACAGTGACAGCTACTGTGACAACTACTGACAGCTACGGACAGCTACTGACAGTGACAACTACTGACAGTTATATCTACTGACAGCTACTGACAGTGACAACTACTGGCAGTTATATCTACTGACAGCTACTGACAGCTACTGACAGTGACAGCTACTGACAGCTACTGAGAGTGATAGCTACTGTGACAGTTACTGACAGCTACTGAGTGTGATAGCTACTGTGACAGTTACTGACAGCTACTGACAGCTACTGAGAGTGATAGCTACTGTGACAGCTACAGACACTGACAGCTACTGAGAGTGACAGCTATTGACAGCTACTGACAGTGAAACCTACTGACACTGACAGCTACTGAGAGTGATAGCTACTGTGACAGCTACTGACAGTGACAGCTACTGACAGCTACTGACAGCTACTGACAGTGACAGCTACTGACAGTGACAGCTACTGACAGCTACTGACAGTGAAACCTACTGACACTGACAGCTACTGACAGCTACTGAGAGTGATAGCTACTGTGACAGCTATTGACAGCTACTGACAGCTACTGACACTGACAGCTACTGACAGCTATTGACAGCTACTGACAGTGACAGCTACTGACAGCTACTGAGAGTGATAGCTACTGTGACAGTTACTGACAGCTACTGAGAGTGATAGCTACTGTGACAGTTACTGACAGCTACTGAGAGTGATAGCTACTGTGACAGCTACTGACAGTGACAGCTATTGACAGCTACTGACAGTCTGTGTGTGTGCATGGCCCTGTTATGCTGCCCTCCCCTGAGGGGTCACTGTCAGGTCATGAACCTTGACCCCAGCTGTGCCTGAGACACCAAAGCCTGGTCCTGTCCTCCTCCTGTCTCGTCCTCCTCCTGTTCAGATCTTGTCCCATTCTTCCCTTGCTGCCTGACCATGACATGACAACAATAATTTAGGCGTGATAGGCCCGATTCAGAACACGCCCCTTGAATTCGCACTTCTCTGTAGTTGGTATACAGACTAACCTTGTGCAGGTGCATAATGAGCTTTGCACGCATGGCTCCCTTTCGCACGCTGAATACATTTAATACAACTGCTGAAATCCCTCCCACTTGCTGGCCAACAGATTTACTTGTGGAGTCATTCATTTACGTGTGGAGTCATTTCATTAAATAGGGTTTTCAGTACTTTTATCTAAAGCCATCCCTTTAAATTTGGTGTACCTTTTAATTCTCTACAGACTCTAATACATGGAGAGAACGGTTCAGAATATTAGGGATCACTGAAATACATGCATATTCATCTACTTTTCAGCAACAATTGGTAGATAAAAAATATACTCTGATCTTGTTTATTATTTAGAGATAGGAAAGTTTTTATATAATAATAAATATATTAACAGCGTTGGAGAGCCTTTATGCACGAAATATATGTGAATAAAAAATGCAATGGTTTGATTTTATCGTGAAAGTTGCCATAGGAGTAGCCTAGTGGTTAGAGTGTTGGACTAGTAACCGAAAGGTTGATGAATCTAATCCCTGAGCTGACAAGGTAAAACATCTGTCATTCTGCCCCTGAACAAGGCAGTTAACCCACTGTTCCCCTGAACAGGCAGTTAACCCACTGTTCCTAGGCCAGTTAACCCACTGTTCCTAGACCAGTTAACCCACTGTTCCCCTGAACAGGCAGTTAACCCACTGTTCCTAGACCAGTTAACCCACTGTTCCTAGGCCAGTTAACCCACTGTTCCCCTGAACAAGGCAGTTAACCCACTGTTCCTAGACCAGTTAACCCACTGTTCCCCCGTCATTGAAAATAAGAATTTGTTCTTAACTGACTTGCCTATAATAACATTTTTAAAGATTCAATTGTTGAATCCATAAAATATTGGAAGGTCACATACAATTTAATTGAGATTAGACTGGAATTATAGCAACCAGGAAGTGATTTCTACATTGGCCACTTTCACCCAGTCTGTCACTGCTCGTTGTGTCGAGGGCGAGATGACCACACCTCTCAGTGATGTCGATGGAGGAGAGGGAAGGTGCAGTTTTCCCATCTTGACAGAAGCCAGTCTTTTATTGTCAAATACAAAGTCTGCATTTAAAAAAAATATAAAAAATGGTGATACACTGTCATTCCACTATTACTGCAGATACCTGTATATTATGGACATTTTCTGAAATGACAATGCAAACATGTTACAGTGTGTTTAAAGTGTGTGTGTACGCCCTAAATAAAAGCATCTGCACTCAGTGTCTTTCTTCAGAAGGTTTTTATTAACCTCTGACCTGGCCCTGTCTCTACGGTGATGAGGATGATATCAGTTTAATGTAGAGTGTAATGACCAGTTAACCTCTGACCTGGCCCTGTCTCTATGGTGATGATGTGGTATGTGGTAGACAGGGCAGTGTTATATACCTGTGGTAGGGCAGTGTTATATACCTGTGGTAGGGCAGCGTTATATACCTGTGGTAGGGCAGTGTTATATACCTGTGGTAGGGCAGTGTTATATACCTGTGGTAGGGCAGCGTTACATACCTGTGGTAGGGAAGTCTTATATACCTGTGGTAGACAGGGCAGTGTTATATACCTGTGGTAGAGAGGGCAGTGTTATATACCTGTGGTAGACAGGGCAGTGTTATATACCTGTGGTAGAGCAGCGTTATATACCTGTGGTAGGGCAGTGTTATATACCTGTGGTAGGGCAGTGTTATATACCTGTGGTAGGGCAGTGTTATATACCTGTGGTAGACAGGGCAGTGTTATATACCTGTGGTAGGGCAGCATTATATACCTGTGGTAGAGAGGGCAGTGTTATATACCTGTGGTAGAGCAGTGTTATATACCTGTGGTAGACAGGGGAGTGTTATATACCTGTGGTAGGGCAGTGTTATATACCTGTGGTAGGGCAGCGTTACATACCTGTGGTAGGGAAGTCTTATATACCTGTGGTAGACAGGGCAGTGTTATATACCTGTGGTAGACAGGGCAGTGTTATATACCTGTGGTAGACAGGGCAGTGTTATATACCTGTGGTAGGGCAGTGTTATATACCTGTGGTAGACAGGGGAGCGTTATATACCTGTGGTAGACAGGGCAGTGTTATATACCTGTGGTAGACAGGGCAGTGTTATATACCTGTGGTAGACAGGGCAGTGTTATATACCTGTGGTAGGGCAGCGTTACATACCTGTGGTAGGGAAGTCTTATATACCTGTGGTAGACAGGGCAGTGTTATATACCTGTGGTAGACAGGGCAGTGTTATATACCTGTGGTAGACAGGGCAGCGTTATATACATGTGGTAGGGCAGTGTTATATACCTGTGGTAGACAGGGCAGTGTTATATACCTGTGGTAGGGCAGCGTAATATACCTGTGGTAGGGCAGCGTTACATACCTGTGGTAGAGAGGGCAGTGTTATATACCTGTGGTAGGGCAGCGCGTTATATACCTGTGGTAGACAGGGCAGTGTTATATACCTGTGGTAGGGCAGTGTTATATACCTGTGGTAGGGCAGTGTTATATACCTGTGGTAGACAGGGGAGCGTTATATACCTGTGGTAGACAGGGCAGTGTTATATACCTGTGGTAGACAGGGCAGTGTTATATACCTGTGGTAGACAGGGCAGTGTTATATACCTGTGGTAGACAGGGCAGCGTTATATACCTGTGGTAGGGCAGTGTTATATACCTGTGGTAGAGCAGCGTTATATACCTGTGGTAGACAGGGCAGTGTTATATACCTGTGGTAGGGCAGTGTTATATACCTGTGGTAGACAGGGGAGCGTTATATACCTGTGGTAGGGCAGTGTTATATACCTGTGGTAGACAGGGGAGTGTTATATACCTGTGGTAGACAGGGCTACGGCCCCAGTGGCGACAGGTAGTCTTACTGGGGTACGACACAATGAAAAATTAATTACAGACATTACCCAATGACTGTCTATAGCAGACCCCCTCTAATGACTGTCTATAGGATACCTTCTCTAATGACTGTCTATAGCAGACCCCCTCCTATGACTGTCTATAGCAGACCCCCTCCAATGACTGTCTATAGCAGACCTCCTCTAATGACTGTCTATAGCAGACCCCCTCTAATGACTGGCTATAGCAGACCCCCTCCAATGACTGTCTATAGTAGACCTCCTCTAATGACTGTCTATAGCAGACCCCCTCTAATGACTGGCTATAGCAGACCCCCTCCAATGACTGTCTATAGTAGACCTCCTCTAATGACTGTCTATAGCAGACCTCCTCTAATGACTGTCTATAGGATACCTCCTCTAATTACTGTCTAAGCAGACCCCCTCCAATGACTGTCTATAGCAGACCCCCTCCAATGACTGTCTATAGCAGACCTCCTCTAATGACTGTCTATAGCAGACCCCCTCTAATGACTGGCTATAGCAGACCCCCTCCAATGACTGTCTATAGTAGACCTCCTCTAATGACTGTCTATAGCAGACCTCCTCTAATGACTGTCTATAGGATACCTCCTCTAATTACTGTCTAAGCAGACCCCCTCCAATGACTGTCTATAGCAGACCCCCTCCAATGACTGGCTATAGGATACCTCCTGTCTATAGCAGACCTCCTCTAATGACTGTCTATAGCAGACCCCCTCTAATGACTGACTATAGCACTATAGCAGACCCCCTCCAATGACTGTCTATAGCAGACCTCCTCTAATGACTGACTATAGTAGACCCCCTCTAATGACTGACTATAGCAGACCCCCTCTAATGACTGACTATAGTAGACCCCCTCTAATGACTGGCTATAGCAGACCCCCTCTAATGACTGACTATAGCAGACCCCCATCAATGACAGGGTACTGCAGACCCCTCTATTGACTGACTATAGCAGACCCCTTCAATGACAGGGACCCCCTCCTATGACTGGCTATAGCAGACCCCCTCTAATGACTGGCTATAGCAGACCCCCTCCAATGACTGTCTATAGTAGACCTCCTCTAATGACTGTCTATAGCAGACCTCCTCTAATGACTGTCTATAGGATACCTCCTCTAATTACTGTCTAAGCAGACCCCCTCCAATGACTGTCTATAGCAGACCCCCTCCAATGACTGGCTATAGGATACCTCCTGTCTATAGCAGACCTCCTCTAATGACTGTCTATAGCAGACCCCCTCTAATGACTGACTATAGCAGACCCCCTCCAATGACTGTCTATAGCAGACCTCCTCTAATGACTGACTATAGTAGACCCCCTCTAATGACTGACTATAGCAGACCCCCTCTAATGACTGACTATAGTAGACCCCCTCTAATGACTGGCTATAGCAGACCCCCTCTAATGACTGACTATAGCAGACCCCCATCAATGACAGGGTACAGCAGACCCCTCTATTGACTGACTATAGCAGACCCCTTCAATGACAGGGACCCCCTCCTATGACTGGCTATAGCAGACCCCCTCTAATGACTGGCTATAGCAGACCCCCTCTAATGACAGGCTATAGCAGACCCCCTTCAATGACTGGTATAGCAGACCCCCTCTAATGACTGACTATAGCAGATCCCCTCTAATGACAGGCTATAGCAGACCCCCTCTAATGACTGACTATAGCAGATCCCCTCTAATGACAGGCTATAGCAGACCCCCTCTAATGACTGACTATAGCAGACCCCCTTCAATGACTGACTATAGCAGACCCCCTTCAATGACAGGCTATAGCAGACCCCCTCTAATGACTGGCTATAGCAGACCCCCTCTAATGACTGGCTATAGCAGATCCCCTCTAATGACTGGCTATAGCAGACCCCCTCTAATGACTGGCTATAGCAGACCCCCTCTAATGACTGGCTATAGCAGACCCCCTCTAATGACTGGCTATAGCAGACCCCCTTCAATGACTGGTATAGCAGACCCCCTCTAATGACTGACTATAGCAGATCCCCTCTAATGACAGGCTATAGCAGACCCCCTTCAATGACCGGCTATAGCAGACCCCCTTCAATGACCGGCTATAGCAGACCCCCTCTAATGACTGGCTATAGCAGACCCCCTCTAATGACTGGCTATAGCAGACCCCCTCTAATGACTGGCTATAGCAGACCCCCTTCAATGACTGGTATAGCAGACCCCCTCTAATGACTGACTATAGCAGATCCCCTCTAATGACAGGCTATAGCAGACCCCCTTCAATGACCGGCTATAGCAGACCCCCTTCAATGACCGGCTATAGCAGACCCCCTCTAATGACTGGCTATAGCAGACCCCCTCTAATGACTGACTATAGCAGACCCCCTCCTATTACATTTTTAATTTTAGACGACTGCTTCCCTCAGAGCTCGAGGAGAGGTCGTCTCTTGTTCGCTTCGATGTATCTGATTATTTTTGTGCATATCAAAATACTGATCAATAAATAGTTCAAGGTTCTCTATATATTCCAGAATGTTTGTTTTTTCGCAGTTATCAGCTACTCCTCAATTTATTAATGGGACAAGCTGTGCCTACCACATCATCAACCACGGATCAGGACTTGCTTTTTGGTGTGGTGTCAAAAAAGCAGAGCATCTCTTTATTACAGACAGACCATTCTCCATCTTTACAACCATTGAATCTACAGTGCCTTCGCGAAAGTATTCAGACCCCTGTGGTAGATTCTATTGAATGGACATGATTTGGAAAGGCACACACCTGTCCCACAGTTTACACTGCATGTCAGAGCAAAAACCAAGCCATGAGGTCGAAGGAATTGTCCGTAGAGCTCAGAGACAGGATTGAGTCGAGGCACAGATCTGGAGAAGGGTACCAAAACATTTCGACAGCATTGAAGGTCCCCAAGAACACAGTGGCCTCCATCATTCTAAAATGGAAGAAGTTTGGAACCACCAAGACTCTTCCTAGAGCTGGGAAAAGTACCCAAATTTCATACTTGAGTAAATGTACCTTATTATTAGAAAATTACTCAAGTAAAAGTAAAAGTCACCCAAAATACTACTTGAGTAAAAGTCTAAAAGTGTTTGGTTTAAAAAGTATAAATACTTTAAAATGTCTTATATTAAGGAAACCAGACATAATTTTTTATATTTCTCCGGTGAGGGCGAGCACTTCGTTATTTATCTCCGGTAATGAACATACTATTCTCCGTCTTAAATTGTATAAGTTTATTGGTAACGTTTGGGATTCATTTTGTATGCATTTTGAACGAGGGAAACCGGTGGATTACTGAATGAAGCGCGCCAACTAAACTGACCGTTTTGGGATATAAAGAAGGACTTTATCGAACAAAACAACCATTTGTGAAGTCGCTGGGACCCTTTGTATTGCAAACAAAGGAAGATCTTCAAAGGTAAGTGATTTATTTTATCGCCATTTCTGACTTTCGTGACGCCTCTGCTTGGTTGGAACATGTTTTTAATGCTTTTGTATGCTGGGCGCTGTCCTCAGATGGTATGCTTTCGCCATAAAGCCTTTTTGAAATCTGACACATCGGATGGATTAACAAGAAGTTAATCTTTTAACTGATGTGTAACACTTGTATTTTCATGAATGTTTAATATTACTAATTTTGGATTTTGAATTTCGCTCTCAGCAATTTCACTGGATGTTGGCTAGCGTCCCACTGATCCGGTTTTAAGTAAAAATACTTTTAAGTACTACTTAAGTACTTTACACCACTGCCAAGAACCTGATGGTCACTCTGACAGAGCTCCAGAGTTTCTCTGTGGAGATGGGAGAACCTTCCAGAAAGACAACCATCTCAGCAGCACTCCACCAATCAGGCCTTTATGGTAGACTGGCCAGACGGAAGCCACTCTACAGTAAAACATACATGACCGCCCGCTTGGAGTTCGCCAAAAGGCACCTAAAGACTCTCAGACCATGAGAAACAAGATTCTCTGGTCTGATGAAACCAAGATCGAACTCTTTGGCCTGAATGACAAGCGTCACGTCTGGAGGAAACCTGGCACCATTCATACGGTGAAGCATGGTGGTGGCAGCATCAAAGTACAGAGATCCTTGATGAAAACCTGCTCCAGAGCGCTCAGGGCCTTCCGACTTGGGCAAAGGTTCAGCTGCCAATGACCCTAAGCACACAGACAAGACAACGCAGGAGTGGCTTCGGGACAAGTCTCTGAATGTCCTTGAGTGGCCCAGCCAGAGTCCTGACTTGATCCCAATCGAAACATGGAGAGACCTGAAAATAGCTGTGCAGCAACACTCCCCTTCCAACCTGACAGAGCTTGAGAGGATCTGCAGAGAAGAATGGGAGAAACTCCCCAAATTGTGCCGAGCTTGTAGAGTTATACCCAATAATACTCACGGTTGTAATCACTGCCAAAGGTGCTTCAACAAAGTACTGAGTAAAGGGTCTGAATACTTATGTAAATGTGATATTTTATATGTGCAAAATTTCTAAAAACCTGTTTTAAAAAAATATATTTGTCGTTATGGGGTATTGTATTATGTATGTAGATTGATGAGGGGGGGAAAACTATTTAATACATTTTCGAAAAAGGCTGTAATGTAACAAAATGTAGAGAATGTCAAAGTAAATGCTTGTACATGTTTTGAACATGACAGTTTACAATCTAAGATAAACCCAGCATTTACTCTGCTTCAACTTGCTCAACAGCCACACTATTCATCACCAAATTCAATTGTGGTCTAAGGCTTAGAGAATGGCTAGCACCAAATACAACGCTCTAAAATGTAGAGATGTTCAGGACCAGTTTATTATTGGCCACCCATTCCTATGGGATTCCCTATCACGGTCGGATGTAATACAGCCTAGATTGAAACCAGGGACTGTAGTGACACCTCTAGGGTTGAGATGCAGTCCCTGAGACCGCTGCACCACTAGGGAGCCCTCTAGCATTGAGATGCAGTCCCTGAGACCGCTGCACCACTAGGGAGCCCTCTAGCGTTGAGATGCAGTCCCTGAGACCGCTGCACCACTAGCGTTGAGATGCAGTCCCTGAGACCGCTGCATCACTAGGGAGCCCTCTAGCGTTGAGATGCAGTCCCTGAGACTGCTGCACCACTAGGGAGCCCTCTAGCGTTGAGATGCAGTCCCTGAGACCGCTGCACCACTAGGGAGCCCTCTAGCGTTGAGATGCAGTCCCTGAGACCGCTGCATCACTAGGGAGCCCTCTAGCGTTGAGATGCAGTCCCTGAGACCGCTGCACCACTAGGGAGCCCTCTAGCGTTAAGATGCAGTCCCTGAGACCGCTGCATCACTAGCGTTGAGATGCAGTCCCTGAGACCGCTGCACCACTAGGGAGCCCTCTAGAGTTGAGATGCAGTCCCTGAGACCGCTGCATCACTAGCGTTGAGATGCAGTCCCTGAGACCGCTGCACCACTAGGGAGCCCTCTAGAGTTGAGATGCAGTCCCTGAGACCGCTGCACCATTAGGGAGCCCTCTAGCGTTGAGATGCAGTCCCTGAGACCGCTGCACTACTAGGGAGCCCTCTAGCGTTGAGATGCAGTCCCTGAGACCGCTGCATCACTAGGGAGCCCTCTAGCGTTGAGATGCAGTTCCTGAGACCGCTGCACCACTAGAGAGCCCTCTAGCGTTGAGATGTAGTTCCTGAGACCGCTGCACCACTAGGGAGCCCTCTAGCGTTGAGATGCAGTCCCTGAGACCGCTGCACCACTAGGGAGCCCTCTAGCGTTCAGATGCAGTCCCTGAGACCGCTGCACCACTAGGGAGCCCTCTAGCGTTGAGATGCAGTCCCTGAGACCGCTGCACCACTAGGGAGCACTCTAGCGTTGAGATGCAGTCCCTGAGACCGCTGCACCACTAGAGAGCCCTCTAGCGTTGAGATGCAGTTCCTGAGAACGCTGCACCACTAGGGAGCCCTCTAGCGTTCAGATGCAGTCCCTGAGACCGCTGCACCACTAGGGAGCCCTCTAGAGTTGAGATGCAGTCCCTGAGACCGCTGCACCACTAGCGTTGAGATGCAGTCCCTGAGACCGCTGCACCACTAGGGAGCCCTCTAGCGTTGAGATGCAGTCCCTGAGACCGCTGCACCACTAGGGAGCCCTCTAGCGTTGAGATGCAGTTCCTGAGAACGCTGCACCACTAGGGAGCCCTCTAGCGTTCAGATGCAGTCCCTGAGACCGCTGCACCACTAGGGAGCCCTCTAGCGTTGAGATGCAGTCCCTGAGACCGCTGCACCACTAGGGAGCCCTCTAGAGTTGAGATGCAGTCCCTGAGACCGCTGCACCACTAGCGTTGAGATGCAGTCCCTGAGACCGCTGCACCACTAGGGAGCCCTCTAGCGTTCAGATGCAGTTCCTGAGACCGCTGCACCACTAGGGAGCCCTCTAGCGTTGAGATGCAGTTCCTGAGACCGCTGCACCACTAGGGAGCCCTCTAGCGTTCAGATGCAGTCCCTGAGACCGCTGCACCACTAGGGAGCCCTCTAGCATTGAGATGCAGTCCCTGAGACCGCTGCGCCACTAGGGAGCCCTCTAGCGTTGAGATGCAGTCCCTGAGACCGCTGCACCACTAGGGAGCCCTCTAGCGTTCAGATGCAGTTCCTGAGACCGCTGCACCACTAGGGAGCCCTCTAGCGTTGAGATGTAGTTCCTGAGACCGCTGCATCACTAGGGAGCCCACTTACGTGGAACTTATTATGTGACTTATTAAGCAAATGTGTACTCCTGAACGTATTTAGGCTTGCCATAACAAAGGGGTTGAATACTGATTGACTCATGACATTTCAGCTTTTCATTTTTTATTAATTTGTCAAAATTTTGAAAAACATCATTCCACTTTGACCTTACAGGGTAAGTGTGGAGTCCAATGACACAAACATAATTCCACAACACAACACCAACACCATCCTGACACCAACACAACATCAACACCATCCTGACATCAACACCATCCTGACATCAACACAACACCAACACCGTACTGACACCAACACCATCCTGACATCAACACCATCCTAACACCAACACCGTACTGACACCAACACCATCCCGACACCAACACCATCCTGACATCAACACCATCCTGACATCAACACCATCCTGACATCAACACCATCCTGACATCAACACAACACCAACACCGTACTGACACCAACACCATCCTGACATCAACACCATCCTGACACCAACACCGTACTGACACCAACACCATGCTGACATCAACACCATCCTGACACCAACACCGTACTGACACCAACACCATCCTGACATCAACACCATCCTGACACCAACAGCATATTACAACACTGCACTCATCTCTCCCAGACAGACATACACTACCTGACGGTGAGATGCATGCGTGTGGATAGCAGGCTTTGCAGGTGTGTGTGGAGTTTGAGCGCGCACGTGTGTGAGAGGGCATGTGTGTGTGAGCGATAGGTGAGTCTGTAACAGTAGCTGGTGTGTGGTACGTCAGGGTGTGTGTCGTTCTGTGTGTTGGGTGTGTAGGTGTGTGGTACGTCAGGGTGTGTGTCGGTCTGTGTGTTGGGTGTGTAGGTGTGTGTTATGTCAGGGTGTGTGTCGGTCTGTGTGTTGGGTGTGTAGGTGTGTGTTATGTCAGGGTGTGTGTCGGTCTGTGTGTTGGGTGTGTAGGTGTCGATGAGCGTAACGTTCTCTACCATCTCTCTACTGGCCTCCCTGACTAGAGCATGAAACGCTGCCTCCTGCCAGTCTGGCCCCGCCCAGAAGCTGATGTCATAAACAAAGCTCTGTGGAAACAGGGAGAAGGGATGGAACGGTTGCTCTGGCAATGGGCGGAGCAGGAAGTGGTTGAGGAAGCGGGGGTCAGGTGACCAGAGCAGGCGCCAGTCAGGTAGGGAGTAGACCAGTGACGCCAGGAGGTCAAGGTTCAGACACACACTGACGCCATCAGTGAGGTCATCAGCCCACAGCCGGCCTAGCCGTCCCATCGGCTCGGCTGCCAGCCACAGAGACCCCTGCTCCTCAGCCAGGGAAAGCCCATAGGGGGTCAGCAGACGCTCCAAACTCCGCCCCAGGTCAGGGATTGACTGAGAGGCTTTGGGCCATGCTCCCCAGAGGAGGAGCTGGTGGAAGGCAGGGGGGGACCAGGGACTGATGTGAACTCTCTGAAAGACTAGGCCGCTCACACCATGCAGAACCTCCTCTCTCTCTCTGTGTTCTCTCTCCTCTCTCAGTATCTCCATCTGAGGCAGTAGAGAAGGACGCAGCACGTATCCCCCAACACCTACACACTCCTCTCCCTCACCTACACACTCCTCTCCCTCACCTACACACTCCTCTCCCTCACCTACACACTCCTCTCCCTCACCTACACACTCCTCTCCCTCACCTACACACTCCTTAAAACGGCTGCTACACTCTCTCTCCCTTCCCTCATCCTCTGAGTCGTAGGTTATGTGTGTGTCTGCCAGTAGAGTGTCTATGTATTTGTGATCATCTGAGGGTGTGTGTGAAGTGGTGTGTGTGTGGGAGGGGTGTAGCCAGTAGCAATGTGTGTGTGTGTCTTGTATCTCAGGGCAACATGCATTTAGTCTCTGGGGGGAGGAGTGTATGAGCAGGGGGAGGGGCTCTGTAACCATGGAGACAGGCCATTCCCTCTCCAGGGCCTGAACCAGAAAGTCCTGAACCAGCCTGACGGGATGATTAGAATTCGAGAGAAAACCCCTGTAGAGAGAGAGAGAGAGTTACAACACTGTATAAAGACATAATGACATTTGAAATGTCTTTATTCTTTTAGAACTTGTGTGACTGTTAAAAATATAAAACTTATCCCCCTGTTGGGGGGAGGATGCAGAGAGCTGTGGATTGGCAGGGCACTACATTGCTGTCTGCCATAAGATGAGGGACAGTGTCTGACAGACCACTACATTGCTGCCTGCCATAAGATGAGGGACAGTGTCTGACAGACCACTACATTGCTGTCTGCCATAAGATGAGGGACAGTGTCTGACAGACCACTACATTGCTGCCTGCCATAAGATGAGGGACAGTGTCTGACAGACCACTACATTGCTGCCTGCCATAAGATGAGGGACAGTGTCTGACAGACCACTACATTGCTGCCTGCCATAAGATGAGGGACAGTGTCTGACAGACCACTACATTGCTGCCTGCCATAAGATGAGGGACAGTGTCTGACAGACCACTACATTGCTGCCTGCCATAAGATGAGGGACAGTGTCTGACAGACCAACCTGTCCTCTATGCTTATTGTTAATGTTCAATGTGTGGTTGTTTTGACTCTTGATTATTTGGGGCGGCAGGTAGCCTAGTGGTTAAAGCGTTGGGCCAGTACCCAAAAGATTGCTAGATCGAATCTCCGATCATCGACTCATTGTAAATAAGAATTTGTTCTTAACTGACCTGCCTAGTTAAATAAAAAATAATTGTTGTTTGTATTTGTTTTTATTATGGATCCCCATTAGTTCCTGCCAAGGCAGCAGCTACTCTTCCTGGGGTTTATTATGGATCCCCATTAGTTCCTGCCAAGCCAGCAGCTACTCTTCCTGGGGTTTATTATGGATCCCCATTAGTTCCTGCCAAGGCAGCAGCTACTCTTCCTGGGGTTTATTATGGATCCCCATTAGTTCCTGCCAAGGCAGCAGATACTCTTCCTGGGGTTTATTATGGATCCCCATTAGTTCCTGCCAAGGCAGCAGCTACTCTTCCTGGGGTTTATTATGGATCCCCATTAGTTCCTGCCAAGCCAGCAGCTACTCTTCCTGGGGTTTATTATGGATCCCCATTAGTTCCTGCCAAGGTAGCAGCTACTCTTCCTGGGGTTTATTATGGATCCCCATTAGTTCCTGCCAAGCCAGCAGCTACTCTTCCTGGGGTTTATTATGGATCCCCATTAGTTCCTGCCAAGGCAGCAGCTACTCTTCCTGGGGTTTATTATGGATCCCCATTAGTTCCTGCCAAGGCAGCAGCTACTCTTCCTGGGGTTTATTATGGATCCCCATTAGTTCCTGCCAAGGCAGCAGCTACTCTTCCTGGGGTTTATTATGGATCCCCATTAGTTCCTGCCAAGCCAGCAGCTACTCTTCCTGGGGTTTATTATGGATCCCCATTAGTTCCTGCCAAGGCAGCAGCTACTCTTCCTGGGGTTTATTATGGATCCCCATTAGTTCCTGTCAAGGCAGCAGCTACTCTTCCTGGGGTTTATTATGGATCCCCATTAGTTCCTGCCAAGGCAGCAGCTACTCTTCCTGGGGTTTATTATGGATCCCCATTAGTTCCTGCCAAGGCAGCAGCTACTCTTCCTGGGGTTTATTATGGATCCCCATTAGTTCCTGCCAAGGCAGCAGCTACTCTTCCTGGGGTTTATTATGGATCCCCATTAGTTCCTGCCAAGGCAGCAGCTACTCTTCCTAGGGTTTATTATAGATAGCCTTGGCAGGAACTAATGGGGATCCATAATAAACCCCAGGAAGAGTAGCTGTTGCCTTGACAGGAACTAATGGGGATCCATGATAAACCCCAGGAAGAGTAGCTGTTGCCTTGACAGGAACTAATGGGGATCCATGACAAACCCCAGGAAGAATAGTACAAATACACTGCAAAAGTACTTTTAAAGAGCTGAAGCAAGTCACAGTTTATCTTAATGGACAATTACCATGTAATTACCACTATTATTATTTGACTTCATCCTGACGGGTTGCATCACTTCCTGGTACGGCAACTGCTCGGCCTCCGACCGCAAGGCATAACAGAGGGTAGAGCGAACGGCCCAGTACATCACTGGGGCTAAGCGTCCTGCCATCCAGGACCTCTACACCAGGCGGTGTCAGAGGAAGGCCCTAAAAATTATCAAAGACTCCAGCCACCCTAGTCATAGACTGTTCTCTCTGCTACCGCTCGGCAAGCGGTACTGACGCACCAAGTCTAGGTCCAAGAGGCTTCTGAACAGCTTCTACCCCCAAGCCATAAAACTCCTGAACATCTAATCAAATGACTACCCAGACTATTGGCAGCGGAAACTATTTAAAGCTGAAATATTTGAAGCTCTTAACATGAAAACGCCTTTTAAAAAGCCTACAGGAGGGCCCAACTTAGAATGCTGGAGAAAATAGTAGTGAAGGCATTAATACTGTTTGTGCTACAGCAATATTTAAATGAGCTCCCAATGCATTTCAATGGCAACTAGGTGGCACTTTCATATGAAGGAAAATGATGTGCCTTTCTTCAGCTCTTTAAAAATAAATGTTGCCAGTGGATAGGATAGCCTGAACATGTGAACGTTGGTTTGGTATCTCTAGTTTGAATGAAACAAATTGATATCAAATGACTGGCATGCAGACACAGTTTGGACATTTCCCTGGAAAATAGGTGAAAAATTATCATTCAGGATGGACAGTGATGATGAAATTTGAAATGAGGTATGCCTAACTTGAGACAGTATGTGTGGACAGTATGTGTGGGCAGTGTGTGTGGGCAGTGTGTGTGGGCAGTGTGTGTGGGCAGTATGTGTGGGCAGTGTGTGTGGGCATTGTGTGTGTGGGCAGTGTGTGTGTGGGCAGTGTGTGTGGGCAGTATGTGTGTGGGCAGTGTGTGTGGGCAGTGTGTGTGGGCAGTATGTGCGGGCAGTGTGTGTGGACAGTGTGTGTGGGCAGTGTGTGTGGGCAGTGTGTGTGGACAGTGTGTGTGGGCAGTGTGTGTGGACAGTGTGTGTGGGCAGTGTGTGTGGGCAGTGTGTGTGGGCAGTGTGTGTGGACAGTGTGTGTGGGCAGTGTGTGTGGGCAGTGTGTGTGGGCAGTGTGTGTGGACAGTGTGTGTGGGCAGTGTGTGTGGGCAGTGTGTGTGGGCAGTGTGTGTGGGCAGTGTGTGTGGACAGTGTGTGTGGGCAGTGTGTGTGGGCAGTGTGTGTGGGCAGTGCCAGACGTTGGAGGAACCATAATGATATTCATCTGTTTTTATTCATGTAGGCAACACTGTCCCGCAAAATCATCCTGTTGTTCCACAAAATCATCCTGTTGTCCCACAAAATCATCCTGTTGTCCCACAAAATCATCCTGTTGTCCCACATTTGGGGATTTTAAATGTGGTCACCCTACAGGTATGTGGTAGGTCAGTGTGTGTGTGTGTGTGTACCTGTGTATGTAATGTGAAAGTTCAGCAGGTATGTGGTAGGTCAATGGTCGTCCTCCCAGAATGTGCTGCTTCATGTCCTTCCTCTGGGGGGCGCTGCAGGCCACACTACGACTGAACACATGAGTCACGCCCTGCTCTGCATGGAAACACTTATCCTGGCTCCTGACAACACACACAAACACACAGTCAACAAAACCCTTCCTCTTGGGTGCCTTCACCTCAATTCAATGTTTTCTACGTTCTTTAACAACCAGTGAGGTATGTTTGCTGCTGCATTGCCTTCTGCTTTCAGGCTGGGTATCTGCCCTGTGGGCTTTTAGGCTGGGTATCTGCTCTGTGGGCTTTTAGGCTGGGTATCTGCTCTGTGGGCTTTTAGGCTGGGTATCTGCCCTGTGGGCTTTTAGGCTGGGTATCTGCCCTGTGGGCTTTTAGGCTGGGTATCTGCCCTGTGGGCTTTTAGGCTGGGTATCTGCCCTGTGGGCTTTTAGGCTGGGTATCTGCCCTGTGGGCTTTTAGGCTGGGTATCTGCTCTGTGGGCTTTTAGGCTGGGTATCTGCCCTGTGGGCTTTTAGGCTGGGTATCTGCCCTGTGGGCTTTTAGGCTGGGTATCTGCTCTGTGGGCTTTTAGGCTGGGTATCTGCTCTGTGGGCTTTTAGGCTGGGTATCTGCTCTGTGGGCCTTTAGGCTGGGTATCTGCTCTGTGGGCTTTTAGGCTGGGTATCTGCTCTGTGGGCTTTTAGGTTGGGTATCTGCTCTGTGGGCATTTAGGTTGGGTATCTGCTCTGTGGGCATTTAGGCTGGGTATCTGCTCTGTGGGCATTTAGGCCGGGTATCTGCTCTGTGGGCATTTAGGCTGGGTATCTGCTCTGTGGGCTTTCAGGACGGGTATCTGCTCTTTGGGATTTAGGCCGGGTATCTGCTCTGTGGGCATTTAGGCCGGGTATCTGCTCTGTGGGCTTTCAGGACGGGTATCTGCTCTGTGGGCTTTCAGGACGGGTATCTGCTCTGTCGGCATTTAGGCCGGGTATCTGCTCTGTGGGCATTTAGGCCGGGTATCTGCTCTGTGGGCATTTAGGCCGGGTATCTGCTCTGTGGACATTTAGGCCGGGTATCTGCTCTGTGGGCATTTAGGCCGGGTATCTGCTCTGTGGGCATTTAGGCTGGATATCTGCTCTGTGGGCTTTTAGGCTGGGTATCTGCTCTGTGGGTATCTGCTCTGTGGGCTTTTAGGCTGGGTATCTGCTCTCTGGGCATTTAGGCTGGTTATCTGCTCTGTGAGCTTTTAGGCTGGGTATCTGCTCTGTGAGCTTTTAGGCTGGGTATCTGCTCTGTGGGTATCTGCTCTGAGGGCTTTTAGGCCGGGTATCTGCTCTGTGGGCATTTAGGCTGGATATCTGCTCTGTGGGCTTTTAGGCTGGGTATCTGCTCTGTGGTTATCTGCTCTGTGGGCTTTTAGGCTGGGTATCTGCTCTGTGGGCATTTAGGCTGGGTATCTGATCTGTGAGCTTTTAGGCTGGGTATCTGCTCTGTGGGTATCTGCTCTGAGGGCTTTTAGGCCGGGTATCTGCTCTGTGGGCTTTTAGAACGGGTATCTGCTCTGTGGGCTTTTAGGCAGGGTATCTGCTCTGTGGGCTTTTAGGCCGGGTATCTGCTCTGTGTGCTTTTAGGCTGGGTATTTGCTCTGTGGGTATCTGCTCTGTGGGCTTTTAGGCCCGGTATCTGCTCTGTGGGCTTTTAGGCTGGGTATCTGCTCTGTGGGCTTTTAGGCCCGGCATTTGCTCTGTGGTCTTTTAGGACGGGTATCTGCTCTGTGGACTTTTAGGCTGGGTATCTGCTCTGTGGGTATCTGCTCTGTGGGCTTTTAGGCCCGGTATCTGCTCTGTGGGCTTTTAGGCCCGGTATCTGCTCTGTGGGCTTTTAGGCCCGGTATCTGCTCTGTGGACTTTTAGGCTGGGTATCTGCTCTGTGGGCTTTTAGGCCCGGCATCTGCTCTGTGGGCTTTTAGGCTGGGTATCTGCTCTGTGGCTTTTAGGCTGGGTATCTGCTCTGTGGGCTTTTAGGCCGGGTATCTGCTCTGTGGGCTTTTAGGCCGGGTATCTGCCCTGTGGGCATTTAGGCTGGGTATCTGCTCTGTGGGTATTTGCTCTGTCAGCTTTTAGGCCCGGTATCTGCTCTGTGGGCTTTAGGGCGGGTATCTGCTCTGTGGACTTTTAGGCCCGGTATCTGCTATGTGGGCTTTTAGGCCCGGTATCTGCTCTGTGGGCTTTTAGGCCCGGTATCTGCTCTGTGGGCTTTTAGGCTGGGTATCTGCTCTGTGGCTTTTAGGCTGGGTATCTGCTCTGTGGGCTTTTAGGCCGGGTATCTGCCCTGTGGGCATTTAGGCTGGGTATCTGCTCTGTGGGTATCTGCTCTGTCAGCTTTTAGGCCCGGTATCTGCTCTGTGGGCTTTAGGGCGGGTATCTGCTCTGTCAGCTTTTAGGCCCGGTATCTGCTCTGTGGGCTTTAGGGCGGGTATCTGCTCTGTGGACTTTTAGGCCCGGTATCTGCTCTGTGGACTTTTAGGCCCGGTATCTGCTATGTGGGCTTTTAGGCCCGGTATCTGCTCTGTGGGCTTTTAGGCCCGGTATCTGCTCTGTGGGCTTTTAGGCTGGGTATCTGCTCTGTGGCTTTTAGGCCGGGTATCTGCTCTGTGGGCTTTTAGGCCGGGTATCTGCCCTGTGGGCATTTAGGCTGGGTATCTGCTCTGTGGGTATCTGCTCTGTCAGCTTTTAGGCCCGGTATCTGCTCTGTGGGCTTTAGGGCGGGTATCTGCTCTGTGGGCTTTTAGGCCCGGTATCTGCTTTGTGGGCTTTTAGGCCCGGTATCTGCTCTGTGGGCTTTTAGGCCCGGTATCTGCTCTGTGGGCTTTTAGGCCCGGTATCTGCTCTGTGGACTTTTAGGCCAGGTATCTGCTCTGTGGGCTTTTAGGCTGGGTATCTGCCCTGTGGGCATTTAGGCTGGGTATCTGCCCTGTGGGCATTTAGGCTGGGTATCTGCTCTGTGGGTATCTGCTCTGTGGGCTTTTAGGCCCGGTATCTGCTCTGTGGACTTTTAGGCTGGGTAAAGGGCTTTGTAAATACATTTGATTGATTGGTTGGTTTGCCACGATGTCCATATCCTCTCATTCATTTTGATCTGATCCTAGATCAGCACTCCTACTCCGAGACGCCATCAGCTCACCTGTACCCGGTGGATTGGTAACTGTCAGGTTTCTCGCCATCGAAGGGGCGGACCTCGTTCAGGATAAGCCCTGCCTCTGCTGCCATGGCGACCACCTGCCAGCTGTTGTGCCACTCTCTCATTGGCCGGTCGGCTGGAGTCCCGCCCTGCCCGTTGCACAGAGACACAAGCACCTCCCCTTCCTCCTTCAGCACCCCCACACAGCTACACACACACACTTAGAGGTGAGATGAGATTCAACAGTGTTGTGTGTGTGTGTGTGTGTGTGTGTCTCACCTGAGGAAAAAGTGTTTGAGCAGCAGCCTGTTCTTCTTCACGCCACTCTTCCGACCGCAGTGAGGGAAGTTAAAGATGACGCGGTCAAACTGTCGACCACGCAGACACACACACTCTGACAGACGCGTACAATCCACCTCAAACAGCACCTCCCCACCTGACACACACACACACACACACACACACACACACACACACACACACACACACACACACACACACACACACACACACACACACACACACACACACAGACATTAGACCAACTGTATATAAGGACATCATATTGTCCATTCAGAAACAAAACTGTCTCTAATTGGAGTGTGTGATGGTGTCAGAGACGGAAGAGAAAGTGAGACATTATATTTTTTGATTGAGGCGGGCCACACTGGTCTTCTTATTGCCCCGGAACCGTGGAGGGGGTGCCCCAGAGACGGCAGAGAAAGGATAGGTGGGGCAATAAGTAGACCAGAAGCAGCAATACCCTCTCTCCAAGCCAGATGTTATGAAGAAAAGCAACACCCACTTACACAGACAGAAACCATTAACACAAATCTGTAAATGGCTTGAGTCGTCTTCATTTATCCACAATCTTTAATGGTGCGGTTGTGGGCGGGGCTACCTGAGTGTGTGATTGTGTGTATGTTGTGGGCGGAGCTACCTGAGTGTGTGATTGTGTGTATGTTGTGGGCGGAGCTACCTGAGTGTGTGATTGTGTGTATGTTGTGGGCGGAGCTACCTGAGTGAGTGATTGTGTGTATGTTGTGGGCGGAGCTACCTGAGTGTGTGATTGTGTGTATGTTGTGGGCAGAGCTACCTGAGTGTGTGATTGTGTGTATGTTGTGGGCAAAGCTACCTGAGTGTGTGACTGTGTGTATGTTGTGGGCGGAGCTACCTGAGTGAGTGATTGTGTGTATGTTGTGGGCGGAGCTACCTGAGTGAGGGATTGTGTGTATGTTGTGGGCGGAGCTACCTGAGTGTGTGATTGTGTGTATGTTGTGGGCAAAGCTACCTGAGTGTGTGATTGTGTGTATGTTGTGGGCGGAGCTACCTGAGTGTGTGATTGTGTGTATGTTGTGGGCAGAGCTACCTGAGTGTGTGATTGTGTGTATGTTGTGGGCGGAGCCGTGGTGTCGTAGCGCCTCCTCTTTGGTCTGGAGACAGGTGGCTGTGATCCTCAAACCCCTCCCACCGGCTATGTCATCGGTCCCCGTGGTGATGTTATCGGTCTCCCTTGTGATGTCATCGGTCCCTGAGGTGATGTCATTTGTCTCCGTGGCGACGATCCGGCTCAGAGCGGCAGAGAACGAGAAGTTCCCCTCTCCAACCAGAAGCACCGCCTCCCTACCTTCTGATGACGTCATCACTCTGCACCGACGGACGGACAGTCAAAAAACAATCAATCATAATCACTAGTTAACTACACATGATTGATGATATTACTAGATATTATCTAGCGTGTCCTATAATCTGACTGAGCATACAAGTATCTAAGTATCTGACTGAGCGGTGGTAGGCAGAAGCAGGCGCGTAAACATTCATTCAAACAGCACTTTCGTGCGTTTTGCCAGCAGCTCTTCGTTGTGCGTCAAGCATTGCGCCGTTTATGACTTCAAGCATATCAACTCCCGAGATGAGACTGGTGTAACCGAAGTGAAATGGCTAGCTAGTTAGCGCGCGCTAATAGCGTTTCAAACGTCACTCACTCTGAGCCTTCTAATAGTTGTTCCCCTTGCTCTGCATGGGTAACGCTGCTTCGATGGTGGCTGTTGTTGTTGTGTTGCTGGTTCGAGCCCAGGGAGGAGCGAGGAGGGGGACGGAAGCTATACTGTTACACTGGCAATACTAAAGTGCCTATAAAGACATCTAAACAACTAAACATCTAATAGTCAAAGGTTAATGAAATACAAATGGTATAGAGAGAAATAGTCCTATAATTTCCTATAATAGCTACAACCTAAAACTTCTTACCTGGGAATATTGAAGACTCATGTTAAAAGGAACTACCAGCTTTCATATGTTCTCATGTTCTGAGCAAGGAAGTGAAATGTTAGCTTTCTTACATAGCACATATTGCACTTTTACTTTCTTCCCCACACTTTGTTTTTGCATTGTTTAAACCAAATTGAACATGTTTCATTATTTACTTGAGGCTAAATTGATTTTATTGATGTATTATATTAAGTTAAAATAAGTGTTCATTCAGTATTGTTGTAATTGTCATTATTACAAATAAATTGTAAAAACATCGGCCGATTAATCGGTCAATACAGGATTAAGATTGAATCCTAATACACCGGCTCTGATGCTCGTCAGATGTGGCAGGTTTTGAAAACTATTACGGACTACAAAGGGAAACCCAGACGCGAGCTGCCCAGTGACGCGAGCCTTCCAGACAAGCTAAATTACTTTTATGCTCGCTTCGAGGCAAGCAACACTGAAGTATGCATGAGAGCACCAGCTGTTCTGGATGACTGTGTGATAATGCTCTTGGCAGCCAATGTGAACAAAACATTTAAAACAGACCAATATTCACAAAGCCGCTAGGCCAGACGGATTTCCAGGACGTGTACTCAAAGCATGCACTGACATGCACTGACATTTTCTCCCTGACCAAGTCTGTAATACCTACATGTTTCAAGCAAACCACCATAGTCCCTGTGCCCAAGGAAGCGAAGGTAACCTGCCTAAATTATTTCCGCCCCGTGGCACTCACGTCGGTAGCCATGAAATGCTTTGAAAGGCTGGTCATGGCTCACATCAACAGCATCCTCCCGGACACCCTAGACCCACTTAAATTCTCATACCGGCACAACAGATCCACACATCAATCACGCTGTTCATTGACTACAGTTCAGTGTTCAACACCATAATGCCCACGAAGCTCATCACTAAGCTAAGGACTCTGGGACTAAACACCTCCCTCTGCAACTGGATCCTGGACTTCTTGACAGGCCGGGCCACCCCCAGGTGGTAAGGGTAGGCAACAACACGTCTGCCACACTGATCCTCAACACTGGGGCCCCTCAGGGGTGTGTACTTAGTCCCCTCCTGTATTCCCTGTTCACCCACAACTGCGTGGCCAAACAAGACTCCAACACCATCCTTAAGTTTGCTGACGACACAACAGTGGTAGGCCTGATCACCGACAACGATGAGACGGCCTATAGGGAGGAGGTCAGAAAACTGGCATTGTGGTGCAAGGACAACAACCTCTCCCTCAATGTGAGCAAGACTAAGAAGATAGATGATTGTGGACTACAAGAAAAAGGAGGACCGAGCACGCCCCCATTCTCATCAACGGGGCTGCAGTGGAGCAGATTGAGAGCTTCAAGTTCCTTGGTGTCCACATCACCAACAAACTAACATGGTCCAAGCACACTAAGACAGTCGTGAAGAGGGCACGACAAAACCTTTTCCCCCCTCAGGAGACTGATTTAGCATGGGTCCTCAGATCCTCAAAAGGTTCTACAGCTGCAGCATCGAGAGCATCCTGACCGGTTGCATCACCGCCTGGTATGGCAACTGCTCGGCATCTGACCATAAGGCGCTACAGAGGGTAGTGCGAATGGCCCAGTACATCACTGGGGCCAAGCTTCCTGCCATCCAGGACCTCTATACCAGGCAGTGTCAGAGGAAAGCCCATAAAACTGTCAGAGACTCCAGTCACCCAAGTCATAGACTTTTCTCTGCTACCACATGGCAAGCGGTACCGGAGCACCAAGTCTAGGACCAAAAGGCTCCTCAACAACTTCTACCCTCAAGCCATAAGACTGCTGAAAAATGTATAAATTCGCCACTGGACAATTTACAATGACACCACCACCCATCCCCTCCCTTTTGTACACTGCTGCTACTCGCTGGTTGGTTGTTACATATGCTTAGTCACTCCGCCTCCACCTACATGTACAGATTACCTCAACTAGCCTGTACCCCTGCACACTGACTCGGTACCGGTGCCCCCTGTTTAAAGACTCGTTATTGTTATTCTTATTGTGTTACTTTTTATTTTAGTCTACTTGGTAAATATGTTCTTCTTCTTGAGCTGCACTGTTGGTTAAGGGCTGGTAAGTAAACATTTCCCGGTAAAGCCTACACTTGTTGTATTCGACGCATGTGACAAATAAAGTTAGATTTTTTTTTTAAATGCTTAAGTGATCATCAATTAAGAACAGTCGGATTAAGTAATAGTAAAATGTATTTCAACAAAAGAGAAGACAATCATAGCCAAAGGTAATGTGAGCATTGTGAAAGGCAATTACTTTATATGAACATGTATTGCAATGTGAAACATGTATTTCTAGATGAAACACTAAATTTGGTGGAAAAGTGACTGATTTGGTGTATTGTACTAAGTCAATTTAAAATGAGTTTTGAATCAACTGCATTGTTGATGATCTGCTTTGAGTTTTGTACTTAGTTGTGAAAATGTACCGCCTACCTCTGAAAATTGCACCAAAGTTTGGTGTCCATCCTGATGTTTGTCAGGTCAGCGCAGAAGACAGCCATTGTTCTCAAACCCTCTCAAAAGCATTTCCTCAGAGGCCGTTTTGACAGAACACTGGAATGAAGTAGTCAGGATCCTCAGATCTTCTGCTCCAATGTGCTTTGAGAAGAGAAGAAGAGGGACACTCGGGGTATCAAGGAAATACAATTGAGATGCTCCCAATGTGAGGAAGCCTCTTCAGACTATAGGGACGCCCCCCACTAGTTATTCCATAGCTCAATGCACGAGACGAGGCTTTCAGAAAGAAGAGTTGCTAACTTAGCCATTTGTCTGTCTACTCGCATTGATCTAGCTTGCCAATGTATGTAATATAATAATGTTGCTAACATTGGCAAAGCAACTCACGTTTCCTCCCGGTAGATTTGAACAGTGACGTTCTGTCCCCATTAGCCTCTGCCTCACTGCCGCTCATCAATGAAAAACGGTTTATCGTCAATAATAATCAGCAGGGGAAACATCGAGTTGGGGTAATTATCGATCATAAGATTCATGTTATTTTGTCATCAGCAGTGGAGCCGGTCGGCACGAGTAGAATGTGCAAAACAATACGGTCGGTGTCACACTTACAGTAGTATGGACGGAAACAAAACTAATGGTATAGAAGGTTCCTTGGGACGTCCATAACCTAACCCTAAAATTAACTCCTTACCGTAACCATACCCCTTACCTAATCCTTCCTCTCTTTCTTTGGTATCATGGCGTCAAATCCTTCTTCTCCTTCTTTGGTATCAAGGCGTTAGGACATTTATTTGTGCATGCTTACAGCTGCTGTGCAGGAGTGTGTGATCGGCCAGGTTGCATTTTGTGATACAAAAATAAAAAGAAAGGGGAAAGGACAAAAAATAGCCAAGATTACATCTACATCTATATACCACTATTACACACCACCAACTAACATCTATATACCACTATTACACACCACCAACTAACATCTATATACCACTAATACATACCACCATCTATATACCTCTATTACATACCACCATCTATATACCCCTATTACACACCACCATCTATATACCACTATTACATACCACCATCTAACATCTATATACCACTATTACATACCACCATCTATATACCACTATTACACACTACCATCTATATACCCCTATTACACACCACCATCTATATACCACTATTACATACCACCATCTATATACCACTATTACATCTAACATCTATATACCACTATTACACACCACCAACTAACATCTATATACCACTATTACACACCACCAACTAACATCTATATACCACTAATACATACCACCATCTATATCCCACTATTACACACCACCATCTATATACCTCTATTACACACCACCATCTATATACCACTATTACACACCACCATCTATATACCACTATTACACACCACCAACTATATACCCCTATTACATACCACCATCTATATACCACTATTACACACCACCATCTATATACCACTATTACACACCACCATCTATATACCACTATTACATACCACCATCTATATACCACTATTACACACCACCATCTATATACCACTATTACATCTAACATTTATATACCACTATTACATACCACCAACTAACATCTATATACCACTATTACACACCACCATCTAACATCTATATACCACTATTACATACGACCATCTATATACCACTATTACACACCACCATCTAACATCTATATACCACTATTACATACCACCAACTAACATCTATATATCACTATTACATACGACCATCTATATACCACTATTACACACCACCATCTATATACCACTATTACACACCACCATCTATATACCACTATTACATACCACCATCTATATACCACTATTAAACACCACCCTCTAACATCTATATACCTCTATTACACACCACCATCTATATACCACTATTACACACCACCATCTATATACCACTATTACACACCACCAACTATATACCCCTATTACATACCACCATCTATATGCCACTATTACACACCACCATCTATATACCACTATTACACACCACCATCTATATACCACTATTACATACCACCATCTATATACCACTATTACACACCACCATCTATATACCACTATTACATCTAACATCTATATACCACTATTACATACCACCAACTAACATCTATATACCACTATTACACACCACCATCTAACATCTATATACCACTATTACATACGACCATCTATATACCACTATTACACACCACCATCTAACATCTATATACCACTATTACATACCACCAACTAACATCTATATATCACTATTACATACGACCATCTATATACCACTATTACACACCACCATCTATATACCACTATTACACACCACCATCTATATACCACTATTACATACCACCATCTATATACCACTATTAAACACCACCCTCTAACATCTATATACCCCTATTACATACCACCAACTAATATCTATATACCACTATTACACACCACCATCTATATACCACTATTACACACCACCATCTATATACCACTATTACATCTAACATCTATATACCACTATTACATACCACCAACTAACATCTATATACCACTATTACATACGACCATCTATATACCACTATTACACACCACCATCTAACATCTATATACCACTATTACATACCACCAACTAACATCTATATACCACTATTACACACCACCATCTAACATCTATATACCACTATTACATACGACCATCTATATACCACTATTACACACCACCATCTAACATCTATATACCACTATTACATACCACCAACTAACATCTATATACCACTATTACATACGACCATATATATACCACTATTACACACCACCATCTATATACCACTATTACACACCACCATCTATATACCACTATTACACACTACCATCTATATACCACTATTACACACCACCATCTAACATCTATATACCACTATTACACACCACCAACTAACATCTATATACCACTATTACATACCACCATCTATATACCACTATTACACACTACCATCTATATACCCCTATTACACACCACCATCTAACATCTATATACCACTATTACACACCACCAACTAACATCTATATACCACTATTACATACCACCATCTATATACCACTATTACATACCACCATCTATATACCACTATTACATACCACCATCTATATACCACTATTACATACCACCATCTATATACCACTATTACACACCACCATCTATATACCACTATTACACACCACCATCTATATACCACTATTACACACCACCATCTATATACCACTATTACACACCACCATCTATATACCACTATTACACACCACCATCTATATACCACTATTACACACCACCATCTATATACCACTATTACATACCACCATCTATATACCACTATTACACACCACCATCTAACATCTATATACCACTATTACACACCACCAACTAACATCTATATACCACTATTACATACCACCATCTATATACCACTATTACACACTACCATCTATATACCCCTATTACACACCACCATCTAACATCTATATACCACTATTACACACCACCAACTAACATCTATATACCACTATTACATACCACCATCTATATACCACTATTACATACCACCATCTATATACCACTATTACATACCACCATCTATATACCACTATTACATACCACCATCTATATACCACTATTACATACCACCATCTATATACCACTATTACATACCACCATCTATATACCACTATTACATACCCCTATCTATATACCACTATTAAACACCACCATCTATATACCACTATTACACACCACCATCTATATACCACTATTACATACCACCATCTATATACCACTATTACATACCACCATCTATATACCACTATTACATACCCCTATCTATATACCACTATTACACTCCACTATCTATATACCACCATCTATATACCACTATTACATACCACCATCTATATACCACTATTACATACCACCATCTATATACCACTATTACATACCACCATCTATATACCACTATTACATACCACCATCTATATACCACTATTACATACCCCTATCTATATACCACTATTAAACACCACCATCCATATACCACTATTACATACCACCATCTATATACCACTATTACACACCACCATATATATACCACTATTACACACCACCATCTATATACCACTATTACACACCACCAACTATATACCCCTATTACACACCACCATCTAACATCTATATACCACTATTACACACCACCAACTAACATCTATATACCACTATTACATACCACCATCTATATACCACTATTACATACCACCATCTATATACCACTATTACACACCACCATCTATATACCACTATTACATACCCCTATCTATATACCACTATTAAACACCACCATCTATATACCACTATTACATACCACCATCTATATACCACTATTACACACCACCATCTATATACCACTATTACACACCACCATCTATATACCACTATTACACACCACCATCTATATACCACTATTACACACCACCATCTATATACCACTATTACACACCACCATCTATATACCACTATTACACACCACCATCTATATACCTCTATTACACACCACCATCAATATACCACTATTACACACCACCATCTATATACCACTATTACACACCACCATCTATATACCTCTATTACACACCATCTATATACCACTATTACACACCACCAACTAACATCTATATACCACTATTACACATCACCAACTAACATCTATATACCCCTATTACACACCACCAACTATATACCACTATTACACACCACCATCTATATACCCCCATCTATATACCACTATTACATACTACTATCTATATACCACTATTACACACCCCATCTATATACCACTATTACACATCACCAACTAACATCTATATACCCCTATTACACACCACCAACTATATACCACTATTACACACCACCATCTATATACCACTATTACACATCACCAACTAACATCTATATACCCCTATTACACACCACCAACTATATACCACTATTACACACCACCATCTATATACCCCCATCTATATACCACTATTACATACTACTATCTATATACCACTATTACACACCACCATCTATATACCCCCATCTATATACCACTATTACATACTACTATCTATATACCACTATTACATACTACTATCTATATACCACTATTACACACCCCCATCTATATACCACTATTACACACCACCATCTATATACCCCCATCTATATACCACTATTACATACTACTATCTATATACCACTATTACACACCACCATCTATATACCCCCATCTATATACCACTATTACATACTACTATCTATATACCACTATTACACACCACCATCTATATACCCCCATCTATATACCACTATTACATACTACTATCTATATACCACTATTACATACTACTATCTATATACCACTATTACACACCCCCATCTATATACCACTATTACACACCACCATCTATATACCCCCATCTATATACCACTATTACATACTACTATCTATATACCACTATTACACACCACCATCTATATACCCCCATCTATATACCACTATTACATACTACTATCTATATACCACTATTACACACCACCATCTATATACCCCCATCTATATACCACTATTACACACCACCATCTATATACCCCCATCTATATACCACTATTACACACCACCATCTATATACCACTATTACACATCACCATCTATATACCACTATTACACACCACCATCTCTATACCACTATTACACACCACCATCTATATACCCCTATTACACACCACCATCTAACATCTATATACCACTATTACATACCACCATCTATATACCACTATTACACACCATCTATATACCACTATTACACACCACCATCTATATACCACTATTACATACCACCATCTATATACCACTATTACATACCACCATCTATATACCACTATTACATACCACCATCTATATACCACTATTACATACCACCATCTATATACCACTATTACATACCACCATCTATATACCACTATTACACACCACCATCTATATACCCCTATTACACACCACCATCTATATACCACTATTACATACCACCATCTATATACCACTATTACACACCACCATCTATATACCCCTATTACACACCACCATCTATATACCACTATTACATACCACCATCTATATACCACTATTACACACCACCATCTATATACCCCTATTACACACCACCATCTACATACCACTATTACATACCACCATCTATATACCCCTATTACACACCACCATCTACATACCACTATTACACACCACCATCTATATACCACTATTACACACCACCAACTAACATCTATATACCACTATTACTCACCACCATAGAAATCGAATAGAAAACAGATTGACCTCAAAACTTTTTTTCCCTGGATCGATTGTGCTCGGGGTTTCACCTGTCAAATCAGTTCTGTTATACTCACAGACATTATTCAAACAGTTGTAGAAACTTCAGAGTGTTTTCTATCCAAATCTACTAATAATATGCATATCCTAGCTTCTGGGCCTGAGTAGCAGGCTGTTTACTTTGGGCACGTTTTCATCCGGACATGAAAATACCACCCCCTAGCCCAAAGAGGTTTTAACTGACTTGCCTAGTTAAATGAAGGTTAAATAAATACAAATAAAAACATCATGGAGCTGAGTTTACCTTTCTGCCCAAAATTTCATTTAAGGTGCTGCAGAGCTTTTTACTATCATTCTTTATATAATTTATATTTGTTTCATAGTGTAGTTTCTTCTTCTTTGTATTCAGTTTAGTCACATGATTTCTTAATTTGTAGTACGTTTGCCAATCAGTTGGGCTGCCAGACTTATTTGCCATACATCTCCCTCTCAACCATACAATTTTTCAACTCCTCATCAATTCAAGGGGAAAAACAGTTTTTTACAGTCATTTGTAAAATGGGTGTGTGCTTATTAGTAACTGGAATTAGCAATTTCATAAATGTGTCAAGTGCAACATCTGGTTGCTCCTCATTACACACCACAGACCAGCAGCATCTGGTTGCTCCTCATTACACACCACAGACCAGCAAATATTCTTTACATCAACAACATATGAATCACTACAGAACAGGTTGGAGGCACTGGTTACAGTTTGAAGCTTTTTCTTGAGTGGGCAGCTTGATAAAAGCCAGTCAATATTTAAATCACCCAGAAAATATACCTCTCTGTTGATATCACATACATTATCAAGCATTTCACACATGTTATCCAGATAGTGACTGTTAGCACTTGGTCTATAGCAGCTTCCCATGAGAATGTGCTTTAGGTGAGGCAGATGAATCTGTAGCCATATGACTTCAACAGTATTTAACATGAGATCGTCTCTAATCTTTACAGGAATGTGGTTCTGAATATAAACAGCAACACCTCCACCTTTGGCATTTCTGTCTTTTCTGTAGATGTTATAACCATGTATTGCTACGACTGTACCATCAAAGGTGTTATCTAAGTGAGTTTCAGAGATAGTCAGAATATGAATGTAATCTGTTACTAGCATGTTACTGATTTCAGGAACCTTGTTCATTGACTATTTTTAGCACTTTTCTGGGACGTTTGATTGTTTTAATTGCTTTATTGGGAAGCTTAGCAGAAGTAGACATGCTGTCCCGCCCTGGCCAAAGAGCGGCTTTTATTCTCTATTTTGGTTAGGCCAGGGTGTGACTAGGGTGGGCGTTCTATGTTCTTTTTTATATGTTTTTGTATTTCTTTGTTTTTGGCCGGGTATGGTTCTCAATCAGGGACAGCTGTCTATCGTTGTCTCTGATTGAGAACCATACTTAGGCAGCCTGTTTTCCCACTATGGGTTGTGGGTAGTTATTTTCTATTTAGTGTGTGTTGCACCTGACGGAGCTGTTTCGGTTGTGCCTTTTGTTACTTGGTTATCTAGTGTTCAGTTATATTTAATAAAATGCCAAACACGTACCACGCTGCACCTTGGTCCTCACCTTCTTCCACCAACGACAGCTGTTACACATGCTCATGTTATTTCTGTTAGTGCAGGGTGAGCTGCACACAGTGGACTTCCTACTAGGGCACACCGCCTCCGTTCTAACAGTGTAAATCTGGTTCATAGGCTCATGATTACTGCTTACAATAGCTGTAGGATCAGCAGAGGTATTCAGCACCTTGGTCCTCAGACTACATTGTGTCTACTAACTCCCCTGGTTTAATGTGCATTTGCTGAAGCATTATGACATCTCTGCATCACAATGGTAGGGATTAACTGAGCTGGGCTTGAGTCATTGATAAGTCATTGCCTCAATGCAGCCTTATAATTCTGTGAAAGGATCCAGGAACCCAAATGATTTGGGTGGTTCCCATCGTCCTTATACAACGTGTTTTGTTTCCAAAAGGTGTTGAAATTGTCAACAAAAGTTACACCCATTGAGCTGCAATAATCACATAGCCAGTTGTGAAGAGAGAGAATCCTGCTGAAGCGTACAATGCCACGATTCAGAGAGGGATCAGGGCCAGATATGATGGATCTTTTATATAGTGTCTAAGGAAGCCACTTCAATCCTACTGTATAATCCTCGGCAAGCAAAACAATTGCCTGGTCCTGAAACAAGCATAGTAGACACAGCTCCTACAGCTCTGGAAACATTAATTTAATGTTGTTAGTCTGTTATTAGTCTGTTGTTAATCTGTTATTAGTATGTTATTAGTGTGTTGTTAGTCTGTTATTAGTATGTTATTAGTCTGCTATTAGTATGTTATTAGTCTGTTATTAGTCTGTTGTCAGTCTGTTATTAGTCTGTTATTAGTCTGTTATTAGTCTGTTGTCAGTCTGTTGTTAGTCTGTTATTAGTATGTTATTAGTCTGTTGTTAGTCTGTTATTAGTATGTTATTAGTCTGCTATTAGTATGTTATTAGTCTGTTGTTAGTCTGTTGTCAGTCTGTTGTTAGTCTGTTATTAGTCTGTTATTAGTCTGTTGTTAGTCTGTTGTTAGTCTGTTATTAGTCTGTTATTAGTCTGTTGTCAGCCTGTTATTATTCTGTTATTAGTCTGCTGTTAGTCTGTTGTTAGTCTGCTATTAGTCTGTTATTAGTCTGTTATTAGTCTGCTATTAGTCTGTTGTTAGTCTGTTATTAGTCTGCTATTAGTCTGTTGTTAGTCTGCTATTAGTCTGTTATTAGTCTGTTATTAGTCTGTTATTAGTTATTAGTCTGTTATTAGTCTGTTATTAGTTATTAGTCTGTTGTTAGTCTATTATTAGTCTGTTATTAGTCTGTTATTAGTCTGTTATTAGTCTGTTGTTAGTCTGTTATTAGTCTGTTGTTAGTCTGTTGTTAGTCTGTTATTAGTCTGTTATTAGTTATTAGTCTGTTGTTAGTCTATTATTAGTCTATTATTAGTCTGTTGTTAGTCTGTTATTAGTCTGTTATTAGTCTGTTGTTAGTCTGTTATTAGTCTGTTATTAGTCTGCCATCAGTCTGTGTATGAGCTAAATGGAGTAGAATGTGTGTGTGTACTCTATTTGTAGCCTTTTTATCAATCTCCGTGGAGCCAAACATTCTTTTGGATAAACTCCCCCTGTTCCCTCTCCTCTCCCTGTCCTCGTTCATACCCTCACTCTCTATCCCCTTACTCACTCCCTCACTCCCTCCCTCCATCTGCCTCACTCTCTCTTTCTCCTTCTGTCAGTCATTGAGTCATGATGGCGGAGCGGACAGTGCCTCATGCATATCCCATGAGTACTCAGTGTGAACTGAACTCTCCCAGAAGGATCTACGACCAGAACTTTGGAGAGGGTAGGAACCTCTCCCTCTCTCTGTCGCTTTCTGTCTGTCTCTCTGTCGCTCTCTGTCTGTCTTTGTCTCTCTGTGTGTTTTTAAATCAGAGGTGTATTTAGTTTGTGATCTAGCGAAAGCTACGCTATAAAACTATCACTGGATCACTGTCTGTAGCTAACATGCTATATCTCAGTACTAGTAATGAGTGGTGTGTGTGTGTGTGTGTGTCACTAGTCACTATAAATCCAAAACAAACAGAGATGAATGTCCAATATTGTTTTCCCCTGAACTAGGGAACCCCGCTCCTCAGAAGGACTGTGTGTATAAATAGAACGTCCAGCTGAACAGGGTTCCATAATAACCTATGGCAGCCTGGAACACACACACAGGGCTGTAAAGCCTGCATAGAGACTGGGTATGGAAAAACATGTCTGATTAGAGGAGAGGCAGAAAAATAACAGGGGTGAGTTTCTCCTAAGCCTTGTAGCCTGAGGTATGTTTTCTGACCCACACACCATCCTAGAACAGCTGCACTGGGTTTTATAGTAACTACTGTAAATCTCTTACCCCCCCCCCAGCCCTGAGAGAACTATCAAACTAATGTAAACCTCTTTCCCTCCAGCCCTGAGAGAACTATCAAACTACTGTAAATCTCTTCCCCCCCCAGCCCTGAGAGAACAATCAAACTACTGTAAATCTCTTCCCCCCCAGCCCTGAGAGAACTATCAAACTACTGTAAACCTTGACTCCTCCCCATTTATATGATTCTATTATCTAACTCCTGACCCAGCTATATGATTCTATTATTTGACTCCTCCCGCAGCTATATGATTCTATTACTTGACTCTTCCCCCATCTATATGATATATTATCTCACTCCTCCCCCTGCTATATCATTCGATTATCTGACTCCTCCCACATCTATATGACTCTATTATCTGACTCCTCCCCCATCTATATGATTCTATTATCTCACTCCTCCCCCTGCTATATGATTCTATTATCTGACTCCTCCCACATCTATACGATTCTATTATCTGACTCCTCCCCCAGCTATATGATTCTATTATTTGACTCCTCCCCCAGCTATATGATTATATTATTCGACTCCTCCCACATCTATATGATTTTTTTCTCTGACTCCTCCCCCAGCTATATGATTCTATTATCTGACTCCTCCCCCAGCTGTATGATTCTGATATCTGACTCCTCCCCCAGCTCTTACCCCCCAGGACCTCCTCACCCCCACCCTGTACCATGGTTACTATGTCCGTCCAAGAATCACCAAGCAGCTAGGGCGGGGCTTCTCTGATATAGAGGCGGAGCCAGGGAAGTGGACCGTTCGATTGGACGTGTGTCAGTTCACTCCTGATGAAGTCACTGTTCGCACTGTCGACAACCTACTGGAGGTAAAGACTTCTAACCCCTGACCTCTAACGAAATGGTTGATGGACATCAACAAATTAATACATACCATATGAAACACAATATAAAGTATCACACGTAATGGAGTGTCTGATTTACTTACAGAATAATATGAAATGCTCTAAGACTAGGTGGCTTTGAATGCCACTTTGGTCAACTTATTAGTGGTTGTCCCAGTGTTGGCCACTCTGGTCAACTTATTGAGTGGTTGTCCCAGTGTTGGCCACTCTAGTCAACTTATTGAGTGGTTGTCCCAGTGTTGGCCACTCTAGTCAACTTATTAGTGGTTGTCCCAGTGTTGGCCACTCTAGTCAACTTATTGAGGAGTTGTCCCAGTGTTGGCCACTCTAGTCAACTTATTGAGTGGTTGTCCCAGTGTTGGCCACTCTGGTCAACTTATTGAGGAGTTGTCCCAGTGTTGGCCACTCTGGTCAACTTATTGAGTGGTTGTCCCAGTGTTGGCCACTCTAGTCAACTTATTGAGTGGTTGTCCAAGTGTTGGCCACTCTGGTCAACTTATTGAGGAGTTGTCCCAGTGTTGGCCACTCTAGTCAACTTATTGAGTGGTTGTCCCAGTGTTGGCCACTCTAGTCAACTTATTGAGTGGTTGTCCCAGTGTTGGCCACTCTGGTCAACTTATTGAGGAGTTGTCCCAGTGTTGGCCACTCTAGACAACTTATTGAGTGGTTGTCCCAGTGTTGGCCACTCTACTCAACTTATTAGTGGTTGTCCCAGTGTTGGTCACTCTACTCAACTTATTAGTGATTGTCCCAGTATTGGCTACTCTAGTCAACTTATTGAGGAGTTGTCCCAGTGTTGGCCACTCTAGTCAACTTATTGAGTGGTTGTCCCAGTGTTGGCCACTCTAGTCAACTTATTGAGTGGTTGTCCCAGTGTTGGCCACTCTGGTCAACTTATTGAGTGGTTGTCCCAGTGTTGGCCACTCTAGTCAACGTATTAGTGGTTGTCCCAGTATTGGCCACTCTAGTCAACTTATTGAGTGGTTGTCCCAGTGTTGGCCACTCTGGTCAACTTATTGAGTGGTTGTCCCAGTGTTGGCCACTCTAGTCAACTTATTGAGTGGTTGTCCCAGTGTTGGCCACTCTGGTCAACTTATTGAGGAGTTGTCCCGGTGTTGGCCACTCTGGTCAACTTATTGAGTGGTTGTCCCAGTGTTGGCCACTCTAGTCAACTTATTGAGTGGTTGTCCCAGTGTTGGCCACTCTGGTCAACATATTGAGGAGTTGTCCCATTGTTGGCCACTCTAGTCAACTTATTGAGTGGTTGTCCCATTGTTGGCCACTCTAGTCAACTTATTGAGTGGTTGTCCCAGTGTTGGCCACTCTGGTCAACTAATTGCCCCCACCCCGTGAAGGGGTTGCATCCGAGCGAGACTTCAAAATGGTCCTCAATGGCGATGCCCACGCTAAAAATACCTCTATCATGCTCTATTCCCCTGATTAACATGACCTGTTACCCCTGACCTCAAACCCCTAATCAAACCTTCTGGAGTTAAAGACCTGTCTCTCTCTCTCCCTCTTCCTTGGTTCGTTGTGGTGTGTGTTTGTGCGTGTGTGTGTGTCAGGTCAGTGGTAACCACTCCCAGAGACAAGATGTCCACGGGTTCATCAGTCGGTCGTTTACGAGGACCTACATACTTCCTGTGGGTGTCGACCCTCTACTGCTCTTCGTCGACCTATCACACGACGGCATCCTCTCTGTCTCCGCTCCCCGGACAACCCCCGACCCGCCCTCTTCACACACGCATATCATACACACACACACCGACAAGACAACCTAGTGACGACACACAGACACAACCAAAATACGACCTAGTGTCCTCTGTCATGGATCAACCCCAATTCCCCCTAGGATCAACCCCAACACCCTCTAGGATCAACCCCAACACCCTCTAGGATCAACCCAACACCCTCTAGGATCAACCCCAATTCCCCTTAGGATCAACCTCAATTCTCCTTAGGATCAACCCCAACACCCTCTAGGATCAACCCCAACACCCTCTAGGATCAACCCCAACACCCTCTAGGATCAACCCCAACACCCTCTAGGATCAACCCCAATACCCTCTAGGATCAACCCAACACCCTCTAGGATCAACCCCAATACCCTCTAGTGTCCTCTGTCATGGATCAACCCCAATACCCTCTAGGATCAACCCCAATTGCCCCTAGGATCAACCCCAACACCCTCTAGGATCAACCCCAATACCCCCTAGTGTCCTCTGTCATGGATCAACCCCATTACCCTCTAGTGTCCTCTGTCATGGATCAACCCCAATACCCCCTAGTGTCCTCTGTCATGGATCAACCCCAATACCCCCTAGTGTCCTCTGTCATGGATCAACCCCAATACCCTCTAGGATCAAACCCAATACGCCCTAGTGTCCTCTGTCATGGATCAACCCCAATATCCCCTAGTGTCCTCTGTCATGGATCAACCCCAACACCCTCTAGGATCAACCCCAATACCTCCTAGTGTCCTCTGTCATGGATCAACCCCAACACCCTCTAGGATCAACCCCAATACCCCCCAGTGTCCTCTGTCATGGATCAACCCCAATTCCCCCTAGGATCAACCCCAACACCCTCTAGGATCAACCCCAACACCCTCTAGGATCAACCCCAACACCCTCTAGGATCAACCCCAACACCCTCTAGGATCAACCCCAATACCCTCTAGGATCAACCCAACACCCTCTAGGATCAACCCCAATACCCTCTAGTGTCCTCTGTCATGGATCAACCCCAATACCCTCTAGGATCAACCCCAATTGCCCCTAGGATCAACCCCAACACCCTCTAGGATCAACCCCAATACCCCCTAGTGTCCTCTGTCATGGATCAACCCCAATACCCTCTAGTGTCCTCTGTCATGGATCAACCCCAATACCCTCTAGGATCAAACCCAATACGCCCTAGTGTCCTCTGTCATGGATCAACCCCAATATCCCCTAGTGTCCTCTGTCATGGATCAACCCCAACACCCTCTAGGATCAACCCCAATACCTCCTAGTGTCCTCTGTCATGGATCAACCCCAACACCCTCTAGGATCAACCCCAATACCCCCCAGTGTCCTCTGTCATGGATCAACCCCAATTCCCCCTAGGATCAACCCCAACACTCTCTAGGATCAACCCCAACACCCTCTAGGATCAACCCCAACACCCTCTAGGATCAACCCCAACACCCTCTAGGATCAACCCCAACACCCTCTAGGATCAACCCCAATACCCCCTAGTGTCCTCTGTCATGGATCAACCCCAATACCCTCTAGTGTCCTCTGTCATGGATCAACCCCAATACGCCCTAGTGTCCTCTGTCATGGATCAACCCCAATACCCCTAGTGTCCTCTGTCATGGATCAACCCCAATACCCCCTAGTGTCCTCTGTCATGGATCAACCCCAATACCCTCTAGGATCAAACCCAATACGCCCTAGTGTCCTCTGTCATGGATCAACCCCAACACCCTCTAGGATCAACCCCAATACCCCCTAGTGTCCTCTGTCATGGATCAACCCCAACACCCTCTAGGATCAACCCCAATACCCCCCAGTGTCTTCTGTCATGGATCAACCCCAATTCCCCCTAGGATCAACCCCAACACCCTCTAGGATCAACCCCAACACCCTCTAGGATCAACCCAACACCCTCTAGGATCAACCCCAATTCCCCTTAGGATCAACCTCAATTCTCCTTAGGATCAACCCCAACACCCTCTAGGATCAACCCCAACACCCTCTAGGATCAACCCCAACACCCTCTAGGATCAACCCCAACACCCTCTAGGATCAACCCAACACCCTCTAGGATCAACCCCAATACCCTCTAGGATCAACCCAACACCCTCTAGGATCAACCCCAATACCCTCTAGTGTCCTCTGTCATTGATCAACCCCAATACCCTCTAGGATCAACCCCAATTGCCCCTAGGATCAACCCCAACACCCTCTAGGATCAACCCCAATACCCCCTAGTGTCCTCTGTCATGGATCAACCCCAATACCCTCTAGTGTCCTCTGTCATGGATCAACCCCAATACGCCCTAGTGTCCTCTGTCATGGATCAACCCCAATACCCCCTAGTGTCCTCTGTCATGGATCAACCCCAATACCCCCTAGTGTCCTCTGTCATGGATCAACCCCAATACCCTCTAGGATCAAACCCAATATCCCCTAGTGTCCTCTGTCATGGATCAACCCCAACACCCTCTAGGATCAACCCCAATACCCCCTAGTGTCCTCTGTCATGGATCAACCCCAACACCCTCTAGGATCAACCCCAATACCCCCCAGTGTCCTCTGTCATGGATCAACCCCAACACCCTATAGGATCAACCCCAATACCCCCTAGTGTCCTCTGTCATGGATCAACCCCAACACCCTCTAGGATCAACCCCAATACCCCCCAGTGTCCTCTGTCATGGATCAACCCCAATACCACTTGGAATGAAATATATGGAACGCAGACCTTGGGAGATAGAACAAGGAACGCAGACCGTGGGGGAAAGAACAAGGAATGAAGACCGTGGGGGAAAGCAGAAGGAACAGAGACTGTGGGGGTTAGTAGACTGTGGGGGATAGGAGACTGTGGCAGATAGAACAAGGACCGTAGACCATGGGGGATACTAGAAGGAACGTAGACCGTGGGAGACAGTAGAAGGAAGGTAGACCGTGGGAGATAGAGCAAGGACCGTAGACCGTGGGGGACAGTACAAGGAACGTAGATTGTAGGTGATAGCAGACTGTGGGGGATAGCAGACTGTGGGGGATAGCAGACTGTAGGTGATAGCAGACTGTGGGGGATAGCAGACTGTGGGGGATAGCAGACTGTAGGTGATAGCAGACTGTGGGGATAGCAGACTGTGGGGAATAGCAGACTATAGGTGATAGCAGACTGTGGGGGATAGCAGACTGTGGGGGATAGCAGACTGTAGGTGATAGCAGACTGTGGGGGATAGCAGACTGTAGGGGATAGCAGACTGTGGGGGATAGCAGACTGTAGGTGATAGCAGACTGTAGGTGATAGCAGACTGTGGGGGATAGCAGACTGTGGGAGATAGCAGACTGTAGGGGATAGCAGACTGTAGGGGATAGCAGACTGTGGGAGATAGCAGACTGTGGGAGATAGCAGACTGTTGGTGATAGCAGACTATAGGGGATAGCAGACTGTAGGGGATAGCAGACTGTGGGGGATAGCAGACTGTAGGGGATAGCAGACTGTGGGGGATAGCAGAATATAGGGGATAGCAGACTGTGGGAGATAGCAGACTGTTGGTGATAGCAGACTATAGGGGATAGCAGACTGTAGGGGATAGCAGACTGTGGGGGATAGCAGACTGTAGGGGATAGCAGACTGTGGGGGATAGCAGACTGTGGGTGATAGCAGACTATAGGGGATAGCAGACTGTAGGGGATAGCAGACTGTGGGGGATAGCAGACTGTAGGTGATAGCAGACTGTGGAGGATAGCAGACTGTAGGGGATAGCAGACTGTGGGGGATAGCAGACTGTAGGGGATAGCAGGCTGTGGGGGATAGCAGACTGTAGGGGATAGCAGACTGTAGGGGATAGCAGACTGTAGGGGATAGCAGGCTGTGGGGCATAAGTCGCCATCATTGGTGCCCATTCAGCGATGCTGATCTAACATGGTGGATATTAATCAAGGCCCACAATGTGGTTACTACAATCCCATTGATGTGTTCTATCAGGTTCACAATGTGGTTTCTACAATCCCATTGATGTGTTCTATCAGGTTCACAATGTGGTTTCTACAATCCCATTGATGTGTTCTATCAGGTTCACAATGTGGTTTCTACAATACCCATTGATGTGTTCTATCAGGCCCACAATGTGGTTACTACAATCCCATTGATGTGTTCTATCAGGTTCACAATGTGGTTTCTACAATCCCATTGATGTGTTCTATCAGGCCCACAATGTGGTTTCTACAATCCCATTGATGTGTTCTATCAGGCCCACAATGTGGTTTCTACAATCCCATTGATGTGTTCTATCAGGCCCACAATGTGGTTTCTACAATCCCATTGATGTGTTCTATCAGGTTCACAATGTGGTTTCTACAATACCCATTGATGTGTTCTATCAGGCCCACAATGTGGTTTCTACAATCCCATTGATGTGTTCTATCAGGCCCACAATGTGGTTTCTACAATCCCATTGATGTGTTCTATCAGGCCCACAATGTGGTTTCTACAATCCCATTGATGTGTTCTATCAGGTTCACAATGTGGTTTCTACAATACCCATTGATGTGTTCTATCAGGCCCACAATGTGGTTTCTACAATCCCATTGATGTGTTCTATCAGGCCCACAATGTGGTTTCTACAATCCCATTGATGTGTTCTATCAGGCCCACAATGTGGTTTCTACAATCCCATTGATGTGTTCTATCAGGCCCACAATGTGGTTTCTACAATCCCATTGATGTGTTCTATCAGGCCCACAATGTGGTTTCTACAATACCCATTGATGTGTTCTATCAGGCCCACAATGTGGTTTCTACAATCCCATTGATGTGTTCTATCAGGCCCACAATGTGGTTTCTACAATCCCATTGATGTGTTCTATCAGGCCCACAATGTGGTTTCTACAATCCCATTGATGTGTTCTATCAGGCCCACAATGTGGTTTCTACAATCCCATTGATGTGTTCTATCAGGCCCACAATGTGGTTTCTACAATCCCATTGATGTGTTCTATCAGGTTCACAATGTGGTTTCTACAATACCCATTGATGTGTTCTATCAGGCCCACAATGTGGTTTCTACAATCCCATTGATGTGTTCTATCAGGCCCACAATGTGGTTTCTACAATCCCATTGATGTGTTCTATCAGGCCCACAATGTGGTTTCTACAATCCCATTGATGTGTTCTATCAGGTTCACAATGTGGTTTCTACAATACCCATTGATGTGTTCTATCAGGCCCACAATGTGGTTTCTACAATCCCATTGATGTGTTCTATCAGGCCCACAATGTGGTTTCTACAATCCCATTGATGTGTTCTATCAGGCCCACAATGTGGTTTCTACAATCCCATTGATGTGTTCTATCAGGCCCACAATGTGGTTTCTACAATCCCATTGATGTGTTCTATCAGGCCCACAATGTGGTTTCTACAATACCCATTGATGTGTTCTATCAGGCCCACAATGTGGTTTCTACAATCCCATTGATGTGTTCTATCAGGCCCACAATGTGGTTTCTACAATCCCATTGATGTGTTCTATCAGGCCCACAATGTGGTTTCTACAATCCCATTGATGTGTTCTATCAGGCCCACAATGTGGTTTCTACAATCCCATTGATGTGTTCTATCAGGCCCACAATGTGGTTTCTACGATCCCATTGATGTGTTCTATCAGGCCCACAATGTGGTTTCTACAATCCCATTGATGTGTTCTATCAGGCCCACAATGTGGTTTCTACAATCCCATTGATGTGTTCTATCAGGCCCACAATGTGGTTTCTACAATCCCATTTGGATATATTTGTCTGTTTTCGCTGCATAATATTTAGACATTTCTGAAGATTTATATTGTTGCTTAGTGATGCTCTAGTTTACAATAACATATACCTATTGTTTTTTGCAATAAACAATAGTGTTGTTTCTTAAACTAGAATATAGTCTAATGATCTCCATAGATCATAAATAAATGAATAAACAAGGATTGAGTTCTCGAATTGAATGGTTTATTAACCGGAACTCACACATGCTACTGTTTGGTCTTAGCCTCCACCAAATTACTCCCAATTCAACACTCTGTTAAGATGTGAAAGAGGCAGAACAATGCAAACATGGCAACACATCAAACCTGTAGTGCCCAGCGCCCTCCCCAGCCATCCAGCCGTTGCACCAACCCAAGGATGCCAGGCGCCGAAACATTTCCTTCCTTTGATTGGCCGACAGAATATCAGAACACAGGCACATAACTGTCCAAGCGGGTCGCTAGTCGATACAATTGTTTTGTGATCTTTTTAGATTGGTTCTGTGAATAATAAAAGTCAAGTTTAAAGACTAAGGGGATATCTGTGATTTCTGTAGTCTGGCTCTCTGCAGCGAGGATGTGTGTCTGTGTGGATTTAAAATAACTCAAGAAATCTGTCATTAATTTTGACGTTTTTGCCAAGGGTCATTTTACTAACTAAGATGTTTGGTGTTTCTCAAAGAAAAAAATGTGCATGAAAACAAGTAATCTGTTGTTGAATGTGGAAGAATCTGTTGAAGAATCCCAACTGTTGACCAATCACAGCCGAAGGAGCGTGGACTTTGGGTCCTAACTTCGACTTGCCTCTAGAAAAAATGAACAGACGAAAAAAAAACTCACTAAGTCCAAAACGAACAAAAACGTCACAAAATGTCATCATAAGACATGCACAAACTCTTTCTAACTGTTTCGGCTGTATATGTGAAAATAAGCATGCCGAAATCAAGTGCAAAGCACACTGGGTATTATTATTGGCCTTGTTTTGGGGTGGAGCTCATTAGAATATTACACAGCATGCTTTGCAATTGATAATTTTTACGTTTTCTGTACATTTACATGTAGTTAACTTATCACACCATAATGCCATCAGATTTCTGATACCGATGCAGGGTAAAAGGGGGACCCAAAATTGTAAACCACTTTTTTAAAAATGGTATAAAAAAGTATTTTGTATTTTGAAAATACAAATTTCAGCTAAAATACCTAAATCCAGTACCAGTCAATAGTTTGGACACACCTACCCATTCAAGGGGTTTCTTTATTTTTACAATTTTCTACATTGTAGAATAATAGTGAAGACATCAAAACTATGAAATAACACATATGGAATCATGTAGTAACCAAAGAAGTGTAAACAAATCAAAAATATATTTCCTATTTGAGATTCTTCTAATAGCCACCCTTTGCCTTGACAGCTTTTTACACTCTTGGCATTCTCTCAACCAGCTTCATGAGGTAGTCACCGGGAATGCATTTCAATTAACTGGTGTGCCTTGTTAAAAGTGAATTTGTGGAATTTATTTCCTTCTTAATAGGTTTCAGCCAATCAGTTGTGTTGTGACAAGGTAGGGGGGTATACAGAAGATAGCCCTATTTGGTAAAAGACCAAGTCCATATTATGGCAAGAACAGCTCAAATAAGCAAACAGAAAGGACAGTCCATCATTACTTTAAGACATGAAGTTCAGTCAATATGTAAAAATTCAAGAACTTTGTAAGTTTCTTCAAGTGCAGTCACAACAACCTTCAAGCTCTATGATGAAACTGGCTCTCATGAGGACTGCCACAGGAATGGAAGACCCAGAGTTACCTCTGCTGCATAGGATAAGTTCATTAGGGTTAACTGGCTCTCATGAGGACCGCCACAGGAAAGGAAGACCCAGAGTTACCTCTGCTGCAGAGGATAAGTTCATTAGAGTTACCAGCCTCAGAAATTGCAGCCCAAATAAATGCTTCACAGAGTTCAAGTAACAGACAAATCTCAAAATGAACTTTTCAGAGTACTGTGTGAATCAGACCTTCATGGTCAAATTGCTGCAAAGAAACCACTACTAAAGGACACCAATAATAAGAAGAGACTTGCTTGGGCCAAGAAACATGAGCAATGGACATTGGACCGGTGGAAATCTGTCCTTTGGTCTGATTAGTCCAAATTTGAGATTTTTGATCTCCGCATGTGTGGTTCCCACCGTGAAGCATGGAGGAGGTGTTATGGTGTGGGGGGTGCTTAGCTGGTGAAACTGTCTTGATTGATTTGGAATTCAAGGCACACTTAACCAGCATGGATACCACAGCATTCTGCAGCAATACACCATCCCATCTGGTTTGTGCTTAGTGGGACTATCATTTGTTTTTCAACAGGACAATGACCAAACCACACCTCCAGGCTATGTAAGGTCTATTTGACCAAGGAGAGTGATGGAGTGCTGCATCAGATGACCTGGCCTCCACAATCACCTGGCCTCAACCCCATTGAGGTGATTTGGGATGAGTTGGACCGCAGAGTGAAGGAAAAGCAGCCAACAAGTTCTCTGCATATGTGGAAACTCCTTCAATCCCGTTGTAGATAACATTATAATCCGCCAGTATAAAGTCTTCATGTATGTACATATTATTACATACAGTCTTTATTAATATTGACAATATGTATGTAATAATATCGACATTAATAAAGACAGTGTCTATATTATAATATCTACATGAATAAAGACAGTGTCTATATAATAATATCTACATTAATAAAGGCAGTATCTATATAATAATATCTACATTAATAAAGACAGTGTCTATATAATAATATCTACATTAATAAAGACAGTGTCTATATAATAATATCTACATTAATAAAGACAGTGTCTATATAATAAAATCTACATTAATAAAGACAGTATCTATATAATAATATCTACATTAATAAAGACAGTGTCTATATAATAAAATCTACATTAATAAAGACAGTGTCTATATAATAATATCTACATTAATAAAGACAGTGTCTATATAATAATATCTACATTAATAAAGACAGTGTCTATATAATAATATCTACATTAATAAGGACAGTGTCTATATAATAATATCTACATTAATAAAGACAGTATCTATATAATAATATCTACATAAATAAAGACAGTATCTATATAATAATATCTACATTAATAAAGACAGTATCTATATAATAATATCTACATAAATAAAGACAGTGTCTATATAATAATATCTACGTTAATAAAGACAGTATCTATATAATAATATCTACATAAATAAAGACAGTGTCTATATAATAATATCTACGTTAATAAAGACAGTATCTATATAATAATATCTACATTAATAAAGACAGTGTCTATATAATAATATCTACATTAATAAAGGCAGTATCTATATAATAATATCTACATTAATAAAGACAGTGTCTATATAATAATATCTACATTAATAAAGACAGTGTCTATATAATAATATCTACATGAATAAAGACAGTGTCTATATAATAATATCTACATTAATAAAGACAGTGTCTATATAATAATATCTACATTAATAAAGACAGTGTCTATATGATAATATCTACATTAATAAAGACAGTATCTATATAATAATATCTACATTAATAAGGACAGTATCTATATAATAATATCTACATTAATAAAGACAGTGTCTATATTATAATATCTACATGAATAAAGACAGTGTCTATATAATAATATCTACATTAATAAAGACAGTGTCTATATTATAATATCTACATGAATAAAGACAGTATCTATATAATAATATCTACATTAATAAAGACAGTGTCTATATGATAATATCTACATTTGTAAGGGGTGCGTAATCGGTGGCAGGGAAGTCAGACGCAGGAGAGCAGAACTTGGTAATTAGCCGGAGCCGTTTAATAGCAAAACCCACGGCATAAAAATAAAAATTGGGTACAAAAACCCGTTGCGCACCAAACAACATGTGCACAAGCACTTACAGTAAACAATCCCACACAAAGACATGGGGGAAACAGAGGGTTAAATACACAACAAATGACTGAGGGAATTGAAACCAGGTGTGAGGAAAAACAAGACAAAAAGAAAACGCATGGAAAATAAAAAGTGGATCGATGATGGCTGGAAGACCGGCGAAGCCGAGCGCCGAGCGCCGAGCGCCGAGGCGCCGAGCGCTGCCAAAACAAGGAGAGGACCCGACTTCGGCGGAAGTCATGACAACATTAATATAGGCAGTATGTATTTAAGAATATCTACATGAATAAAGACTGAATGTATATTATAATATATACATTAATAAAGACAGTGTCACGCCCTGATGATGGTTCCACTGTGTATTACTGTCAGTTATATACAACAACATGGTGATGGTTCCACTGTGTATTACTGTCAGTTATATACAACAACATGGTGATGGTTCCACTGTGTATTACTGTCAGTTATATACAACAACATGATGATGGTTCCACTGTGTATTACTGTCAGTTATATACAACAACATGATGATGGTTCCACTGTGTATTACTGTCAGTTATATACAACATGATGATGGTTCCACTGTGTATTACTGTCAGTTATATACAACAACATGATGATGGTTCCACTGTGTATTACTGTCAGTTATATACAACAACATGATGATGGTTCCACTGTGTATTACTGTCAGTTATAAACAACAACATGATGATGATGGTTCTACTGTGTATTACTGTCAGTTATATACAACAACATGATGATGGTTCCACTGTGTATTACTGTCAGTTATATACAACAACATGATGATGGTTCCACTGTGTATTACTGTCAGTTATATACAACATGATGATGGTTCCACTGTGTATTACTGTCAGTTATATACAACATGATGATGGTTCCACTATGTATTACTGTCAGTTATATACAACAACATGATGATGGTTCCACTGTGTATTACTGTCGGTTATATACAACATGATGATGGTTCCACTGTGTATTACTGTCAGTTATATACAACATGATGATGGTTCCACTGTGTATTACTGTCAGTTATATACAACAACATGATGATGGTTCCACTATGTATTACTGTCAGTTATATACAACAACATGATGATGGTTCCACTGTGTATTACTGTCAGTTATATACAACAACATGATGATGGTTCCACTATGTATTACTGTCAGTTATATACAACAACATGGTGATGGTTCCACTGTGTATTACTGTCAGTTATATACAACAACATGATGATGGTTCCACTGTGTATTACTGTCAGTTATATACAACATGATGATGGTTCCACTGTGTATTACTGTCAGTTATATACAACAACATGATGATGGTTCCACTGTATATTACTGTCAGTTATATACAACATGATGATGGTTCCACTGTGTATTACTGTCAGTTATATACAACAACATGATGAGGGTTCCACTGTGTATTACTGTCAGTTATATACAACATGATGATGGTTCCACTGTGTATTACTGTCAGTTATATACAACAACATGATGATGGTTCCACTGTGTATTACTGTCAGTTATATACAACAACATGGTGATGGTTCCACTGTTTATTACTGTCAGTTATATACAACAACATGATGATGGTTCCACTGTGTATTACTGTCAGTTATATACAACATGATGATGGTTCCACTGTGTATTACTGTCAGTTATATACAACAACATGATGATGGTTCCACTGTTTATTACTGTCAGTTATGTACAACAACATGATGATGGTTCCACTGTGTATTACTGTCAGTTATATACAACATGATGATGGTTCCACTGTGTATTACTGTCAGTTATATACAACATGATGATGGTTCCACTGTGTATTACTGTCAGTTATATACAACATGATGATGGTTCCACTGTGTATTACTGTCAGTTATATACAACAACATGATGATGGTTCCACTATGTATTACTGTCAGTTATATACAACAACATGGTGATGGTTCCACTGTGTATTACTGTCAGTTATATACAACAACATGATGATGGTTCCACTGTGTATTACTGTCAGTTATTTACAACATGATGATGGTTCCACTGTGTATTACTGTCAGTTATATACAACAACATGATGATGGTTCCACTGTGTATTACTGTCAGTTATATACAACATGATGATGGTTCCACTGTGTATTACTGTCAGTTATATACAACAACATGATGATGGTTCCACTGTGTATTACTGTCAGTTATATACAACATGATGATGGTTCCACTGTGTATTACTGTCAGTTATATACAACAACATGATGATGGTTCCACTGTGTATTACTGTCAGTTATATACAACATGATGATGGTTCCACTGTGTATTACTGTCAGTTATATACAACATGATGATGGTTCCACTGTGTATTACTGTCAGTTATGTACAACATGATGATGGTTCCACTATGTATTACTGTCAGTTATATACAACAACATGATGATGGTTCCACTGTGTATTACTGTCAGTTATATACAACAACATGATGATGGTTCCACTGTGTATTACTGTCAGTTATAAACAACAACATGATGATGATGGTTCTACTGTGTATTACTGTCAGTTATATACAACAACATGATGATGGTTCCACTGTGTATTACTGTCAGTTATATACAACAACATGATGATGGTTCCACTGTGTATTATTGTCAGTTATATACAACAACATGATGATGGTTCCACTGTGTATTACTGTCAGTTATAAACAACAACATGATGATGATGGTTCTACTGTGTATTACTGTCAGTTATATACAACAACATGATGATGGTTCCACTGTGTATTACTGTCAGTTATATACAACAACATGATGATGGTTCCACTGTGTATTACTGTCAGTTATACACAACATGATGATGGTTCCACTGTGTATTACTGTCAGTTATATACAACAACATGATGATGATGGTTCTACTGTGTATTACTGTCAGTTATATACAACAACATGATGATGGTTCCACTGTGTATTACTGTCAGTTATAAACAACAACATGATGATGGTTCCACTGTGTATTACTGTCAGTTATAAACAACAACATGATGATGGTTCCACTGTGTATTACTGTCAGTTATATACAACATGATGATGGTTCCACTGTGTATTACTGTCAGTTATATACAACATGATGATGGTTCCACTGTGTATTACTGTCAGTTATGTACAACATGATGATGGTTCCACTATGTATTACTGTCAGTTATATACAACAACATGATGATGGTTCCACTGTGTATTACTGTCAGTTATATACAACAACATGATGATGGTTCCACTGTGTATTACTGTCAGTTATAAACAACAACATGATGATGATGGTTCTACTGTGTATTACTGTCAGTTATATACAACAACATGATGATGGTTCCACTGTGTATTACTGTCAGTTATATACAACAACATGATGATGGTTCCACTGTGTATTATTGTCAGTTATATACAACAACATGATGATGGTTCCACTGTGTATTACTGTCAGTTATAAACAACAACATGATGATGATGGTTCTACTGTGTATTACTGTCAGTTATATACAACAACATGATGATGGTTCCACTGTGTATTACTGTCAGTTATATACAACAACATGATGATGGTTCCACTGTGTATTACTGTCAGTTATACACAACATGATGATGGTTCCACTGTGTATTACTGTCAGTTATATACAACAACATGATGATGATGGTTCTACTGTGTATTACTGTCAGTTATATACAACAACATGATGATGGTTCCACTGTGTATTACTGTCAGTTATAAACAACAACATGATGATGGTTCCACTGTGTATTACTGTCAGTTATAAACAACAACATGATGATGGTTCCACTATGTATTACTGTCAGTTATATACAACAACATGATGATGGTTCCACTGTGTATTATTGTCAGTTATATACAACAACATGATGATGGTTCCACTGTGTATTACTGTCAGTTATATACAACAACATGATGATGGTTCCACTGTGTATTACTGTCAGTTATATACAACAACATGATGATGGTCCCACTGTGTATTACTGTCAGTTATATACAACATGATGATGGTTCCACTGTGTATTACTGTCAGTTATATACAACAACATGATGATGGTTCCACTGTGTATTACTGTCAGTTATAAACAACATGATGATGATGGTTCTACTGTGTATTACTGTCAGTTATATACAACAACATGATGATGGTTCCACTGTGTATTATTGTCAGTTATATACAACAACATGATGGTGGTTCCACTGTGTATTACTGTCAGTTATATACAACAACATGATGATGGTTCCACTGTGTATTATTGTCAGTTATATACAACAACATGATGATGGTTCCACTGTGTATTACTGTCAGTTATATACAACAACATGATGATGGTTCCACTGTGTATTACTGTCAGTTATAAACAACATGATGATGGCTCCACTGTGTATTACTGTCAGTTATATACAACAACATGATGATGGTTCCACGATGTATTACTGTCAGTTATATACAACATGATGATGGTTCCACTATGTATTACTGTCAGTTATATACAACCTGATGATGATGGTTCCACTATGTATTACTGTCAGTTATATACAACAACATGATGATGGTTCCACTGTGTATTACTGTCAGTTATATACAACATGATGATGGTTCCACTGTGTATTACTGTCAGTTATATACAACAACATGATGATGGTTCCACTGTGTATTACTGTCAGTTATATACAACATGATGATGGTTCCACTGTGTATTACTGTCAGTTATATACAACAACATGATGATGGTTCCACTGTTTATTACTGTCAGTTATATACAACAACATGATGATGGTTCCACTGTGTATTACTGTCAGTTATATACAACATGATGATGGTTCCACTGTGTATTACTGTCAGTTATATACAACAACATGATGATGGTACCACTGTTTATTACTGTCAGTTATATACAACAACATGATGATGGTTCCACTGTGTATTACTGTCAGTTATATACAACATGATGATGGTTCCACTGTGTATTACTGTCAGTTATATACAACATGATGATGGTTCCACTATGTATTACTGTCAGTTATATACAACAACATGATGATGGTTCCACTGTGTATTACTGTCAGTTATATACAACATGATGATGGTTCCACTGTGTATTACTGTCAGTTATATACAACATGATGATGGTTCCACTGTGTATTACTGTCAGTTATATACAACAACATGATGATGGTTCCACTATGTATTACTGTCAGTTATATACAACAACATGGTGATGGTTCCACTGTGTATTACTGTCAGTTATATACAACAACATGATGATGGTTCCACTGTGTATTATTGTCAGTTATATACAACAACATGATGATGGTTCCACTGTGTATTACTGTCAGTTATAAACAACAACATGATGATGATGGTTCTACTGTGTATTACTGTCAGTTATATACAACAACATGATGATGGTTCCACTGTGTATTACTGTCAGTTATATACAACAACATGATGATGGTTCCACTGTGTATTACTGTCAGTTATACACAACATGATGATGGTTCCACTGTGTATTACTGTCAGTTATATACAACAACATGATGATGATGGTTCTACTGTGTATTACTGTCAGTTATATACAACAACATGATGATGGTTCCACTGTGTATTACTGTCAGTTATAAACAACAACATGATGATGGTTCCACTGTGTATTACTGTCAGTTATAAACAACAACATGATGATGGTTCCACTATGTATTACTGTCAGTTATAAACAACAACATGATGATGGTTCCACTGTGTATTACTGTCAGTTATAAACAACAACATGATGATGGTTCCACTATGTATTACTGTCAGTTATAAACAACAACATGATGATGATGGTTCTACTGTGTATTACTGTCAGTTATATACAACAACATGATGATGGTTCCACTGTGTATTATTGTCAGTTATATACAACAACATGATGGTGGTTCCACTGTGTATTACTGTCAGTTATATACAACAACATGATGATGGTTCCACTGTGTATTATTGTCAGTTATATACAACAACATGATGATGGTTCCACTGTGTATTACTGTCAGTTATATACAACAACATGATGATGGTTCCACTGTGTATTACTGTCAGTTATATACAACAACATGATGATGGTCCCACTGTGTATTACTGTCAGTTATATACAACATGATGATGGTTCCACTGTGTATTACTGTCAGTTATATACAACAACATGATGATGGTTCCACTGTGTATTATTGTCAGTTATATACAACAACATGATGATGGTTCCACTGTGTATTACTGTCAGTTATATACAACAACATGATGATGGTTCCACTGTGTATTACTGTCAGTTATATACAACAACATGATGATGGTCCCACTGTGTATTACTGTCAGTTATATACAACATGATGATGGTTCCACTGTGTATTACTGTCAGTTATATACAACAACATGATGATCGTTCCACGATGTATTACTGTCAGTTATATACAACATGATGATGGTTCCACTATGTATTACTGTCAGTTATATACAACCTGATGATGATGGTTCCACTATGTATTACTGTCAGTTATATACAACAACATGATGATGGTTCCACTGTGTATTACTGTCAGTTATAAACAACATGATGATGGCTCCACTGTGTATTACTGTCAGTTATATACAACATGATGATGGTTCCACTGTGTATTACTGTCAGTTATATACAACATGATGATGGTTCCACTGTGTATTACTGTCAGTTATATACAACAACATGATGATGGTTCCACTATGTATTACTGTCAGTTATATACAACAACATGGTGATGGTTCCACTGTGTATTACTGTCAGTTATAAACAACATGATGATTGTTCCACTGTGTATTATTGTCAGTTATATACAACAACATGATGATGGTTCCACTATGTATTACTGTCAGTTATAAACAACAACATGATGATGGTTCCACTGTGTATTACTGTCAGTTATATACAACAACATGATGATGGTTCCACTGTGTATTATTGTCAGTTATATACAACAACATGATGATGGTCCCACTGTGTATTACTGTCAGTTATATACAACATGATGATGGTTCCACTGTGTATTACTGTCAGTTATATACAACAACATGATGATGGTTCCACTGTGTATTACTGTCAGTTATAAACAACAACATGATGATGATGGTTCTACTGTGTATTACTGTCAGTTATATACAACAACATGATGATGGTTCCACTGTGTATTACTGTCAGTTATATACAACAACATGATGATGATGGTTCTACTGTGTATTACTGTCAGTTATATACAACAACATGATGATGGTTCCACTGTGTATTACTGTCAGTTATATACAACAACATGATGATGGTTCCACTGTGTATTACTGTCAGTTATACAGAACATGATGATGGTTCCACTGTGTATTACTGTCAGTTATATACAACAACATGATGATGATGGTTCTACTGTGTATTACTGTCAGTTATATACAACAACATGATGATGGTTCCACTGTGTATTACTGTCAGTTATAAACAACAACATGATGATGGTTCCACTGTGTATTACTGTCAGTTATAAACAACAACATGATGATGGTTCCACTATGTATTACTGTCAGTTATAAACAACAACATGATGATGGTTCCACTGTGTATTACTGTCAGTTATAAACAACAACATGATGATGGTTCCACTATGTATTACTGTCAGTTATAAACAACAACATGATGATGATGGTTCTACTGTGTATTACTGTCAGTTATATACAACAACATGATGATGGTTCCACTGTGTATTATTGTCAGTTATATACAACAACATGATGGTGGTTCCACTGTGTATTACTGTCAGTTATATACAACAACATGATGATGGTTCCACTGTGTATTATTGTCAGTTATATACAACAACATGATGATGGTTCCACTGTGTATTACTGTCAGTTATATACAACAACATGATGATGGTTCCACTGTGTATTACTGTCAGTTATATACAACAACATGATGATGGTCCCACTGTGTATTACTGTCAGTTATATACAACATGATGATGGTTCCACTGTGTATTACTGTCAGTTATATACAACAACATGATGATGGTTCCACTGTGTATTACTGTCAGTTATAAACAACATGATGATGATGGTTCTACTGTGTATTACTGTCAGTTATATACAACAACATGATGATGGTTCCACTGTGTATTATTGTCAGTTATATACAACAACATGATGGTGGTTCCACTGTGTATTACTGTCAGTTATATACAACAACATGATGATGGTTCCACTGTGTATTATTGTCAGTTATATACAACAACATGATGATGGTTCCACTGTGTATTACTGTCAGTTATATACAACAACATGATGATGGTTCCACTGTGTATTACTGTCAGTTATATACAACAACATGATGATGGTCCCACTGTGTATTACTGTCAGTTATATACAACATGATGATGGTTCCACTGTGTATTACTGTCAGTTATATACAACAACATGATGATGGTTCCACGATGTATTACTGTCAGTTATATACAACATGATGATGGTTCCACTATGTATTACTGTCAGTTATATACAACCTGATGATGATGGTTCCACTATGTATTACTGTCAGTTATATACAACAACATGATGATGGTTCCACTGTGTATTACTGTCAGTTATAAACAACATGATGATGGCTCCACTGTGTATTACTGTCAGTTATATACAACATGATGATGGTTCCACTGTGTATTACTGTCAGTTATATACAACATGATGATGGTTCCACTGTGTATTACTGTCAGTTATATACAACAACATGATGATGGTTCCACTATGTATTACTGTCAGTTATATACAACAACATGGTGATGGTTCCACTGTGTATTACTGTCAGTTATATACAACAACATGATGATGGTTCCACTGTGTATTATTGTCAGTTATATACAACAACATGATGATGGTCCCACTGTGTATTACTGTCAGTTATATACAACATGATGATGGTTCCACTGTGTATTACTGTCAGTTATATACATCAACATGATGATGGTTCCACTGTGTATTACTGTCAGTTATAAACAACAACATGATGATGATGGTTCTACTGTGTATTACTGTCAGTTATATACAACAACATGATGATGGTTCCACTGTGTATTACTGTCAGTTATATACAACAACATGATGATGGTTCCACTGTGTATTACTGTCAGTTATACACAACATGATGATGGTTCCACTGTGTATTACTGTCAGTTATATACAACAACATGATGATGATGGTTCTACTGTGTATTACTGTCAGTTATATACAACAACATGATGATGGTTCCACTGTGTATTACTGTCAGTTATAAACAACAACATGATGATGGTTCCACTGTGTATTACTGTCAGTTATAAACAACAACATGATGATGGTTCCACTATGTATTACTGTCAGTTATAAACAACAACATGATGATGGTTCCACTGTGTATTACTGTCAGTTATAAACAACAACATGATGATGGTTCCACTATGTATTACTGTCAGTTATAAACAACAACATGATGATGATGGTTCTACTGTGTATTACTGTCAGTTATATACAACAACATGATGATGGTTCCACTGTGTATTATTGTCAGTTATATACAACAACATGATGGTGGTTCCACTGTGTATTATTGTCAGTTATATACAACAACATGATGATGGTTCCACTGTGTATTACTGTCAGTTATATACAACAACATGATGATGGTTCCACTGTGTATTACTGTCAGTTATATACAACAACATGATGATGGTCCCACTGTGTATTACTGTCAGTTATATACAACATGATGATGGTTCCACTGTGTATTACTGTCAGTTATATACAACAACATGATGATGGTTCCACTGTGTATTACTGTCAGTTATAAACAACATGATGATGATGGTTCTACTGTGTATTACTGTCAGTTATATACAACAACATGATGATGGTTCCACTGTGTATTATTGTCAGTTATATACAACAACATGATGGTGGTTCCACTGTGTATTACTGTCAGTTATATACAACAACATGATGATGGTTCCACTGTGTATTATTGTCAGTTATATTCAACAACATGATGATGGTTCCACTGTGTATTACTGTCAGTTATATACAACAACATGATGATGGTTCCACTGTGTATTACTGTCAGTTATATACAACAACATGATGATGGTCCCACTGTGTATTACTGTCAGTTATATACAACATGATGATGGTTCCACTGTGTATTACTGTCAGTTATATACAACAACATGATGATGGTTCCACGATGTATTACTGTCAGTTATATACAACATGATGATGGTTCCACTATGTATTACTGTCAGTTATATACAACCTGATGATGATGGTTCCACTATGTATTACTGTCAGTTATATACAACAACATGATGATGGTTCCACTGTGTATTACTGTAAGTTATAAACAACATGATGATGGCTCCACTGTGTATTACTGTCAGTTATATACAACATGATGATGGTTCCACTGTGTATTACTGTCAGTTATATACAACATGATGATGGTTCCACTGTGTATTACTGTCAGTTATATACAACAACATGATGATGGTTCCACTATGTATTACTGTCAGTTATATACAACAACATGGTGATGGTTCCACTGTGTATTACTGTCAGTTATATACAACAACATGATGATGGTTCCACTGTGTATTATTGTCAGTTATATACAACAACATGATGATGGTTCCACTGTGTATTACTGTCAGTTATATACAACATGATGATGGTTCCACTGTGTATTACTGTCAGTTATATACAACAACATGATGATGGTTCCACGATGTATTACTGTCAGTTATATACAACATGATGATGGTTCCACTATGTATTACTGTCAGTTATATACAACCTGATGATGATGGTTCCACTATGTATTACTGTCAGTTATATACAACAACATGATGATGGTTCCACTGTGTATTACTGTCAGTTATAAACAACATGATGATGGCTCCACTGTGTATTACTGTCAGTTATATACAACATGATGATGGTTCCACTGTGTATTACTGTCAGTTATATACAACATGATGATGGTTCCACTGTGTATTACTGTCAGTTATATACAACAACATGATGATGGTTCCACTATGTATTACTGTCAGTTATATACAACAACATGGTGATGGTTCCACTGTGTATTACTGTCAGTTATATACAACAACATGATGATGGTTCCACTGTGTATTATTGTCAGTTATATACAACAACATGATGATGGTTCCACTGTGTATTACTGTCAGTTATAAACAACAACATGATGATGATGGTTCTACTGTGTATTACTGTCAGTTATATACAACAACATGATGATGGTTCCACTGTGTATTACTGTCAGTTATACACAACATGATGATGGTTCCACTGTGTATTACTGTCAGTTATATACAACAACATGATGATGATGGTTCTACTGTGTATTACTGTCAGTTATATACAACAACATGATGATGGTTCCACTATGTATTACTGTCAGTTATAAACAACAACATGATGATGGTTCCACTGTGTATTACTGTCAGTTATAAACAACAACATGATGATGGTTCCACTATGTATTACTGTCAGTTATAAACAACAACATGATGATGATGGTTCTACTGTGTATTACTGTCAGTTATATACAACAACATGATGATGGTTCCACTGTGTATTATTGTCAGTTATATACAACAACATGATGGTGGTTCCACTGTGTATTACTGTCAGTTATATACAACAACATGATGATGGTTCCACTGTGTATTATTGTCAGTTATATACAACAACATGATGATGGTTCCACTGTGTATTACTGTCAGTTATATACAACAACATGATGATGGTTCCACTGTGTATTACTGTCAGTTATATACAACAACATGATGATGGTCCCACTGTGTATTACTGTCAGTTATATACAACATGATGATGGTTCCACTGTGTATTACTGTCAGTTATATACAACAACATGATGATGGTTCCACTGTGTATTACTGTCAGTTATAAACAACATGATGATGATGGTTCTACTGTGTATTACTGTCAGTTATATACAACAACATGATGATGGTTCCACTGTGTATTATTGTCAGTTATATACAACAACATGATGGTGGTTCCACTGTGTATTACTGTCAGTTATATACAACAACATGATGATGGTTCCACTGTGTATTACTGTCAGTTATATACAACAACATGATGATGGTCCCACTGTGTATTACTGTCAGTTATATACAACATGATGATGGTTCCACTGTGTATTATTGTCAGTTATATACAACAACATGATGATGGTTCCACTGTGTATTACTGTCAGTTATATACAACAACATGATGATGGTTCCACTGTGTATTACTGTCAGTTATATACAACAACATGATGATGGTCCCACTGTGTATTACTGTCAGTTATATACAACATGATGATGGTTCCACTGTGTATTACTGTCAGTTATATACAACAACATGATGATGGTTCCACTGTGTATTACTGTCAGTTATAAACAACATGATGATGGCTCCACTGTGTATTACTGTCAGTTATATACAACAACATGATGATGGTTCCACGATGTATTACTGTCAGTTATATACAACATGATGATGGTTCCACTATGTATTACTGTCAGTTATATACAACCTGATGATGATGGTTCCACTATGTATTACTGTCAGTTATATACAACAACATGATGATGGTTCCACTGTGTATTACTGTCAGTTATAAACAACATGATGATGGCTCCACTGTGTATTACTGTCAGTTATATACAACATGATGATGGTTCCACTGTGTATTACTGTCAGTTATATACAACAACATGATGATGGTTCCACTGTGTATTACTGTCAGTTATATACAACAACATGATGATGGTTCCACTGTGTATTACTGTCAGTTATATACAACATGATGATGGCTCCACTGTGTATTACTGTCAGTTATATACAACAACATGATGATGGTTCCACGATGTATTACTGTCAGTTATATACAACAACATGATGATGGTTCCACTGTGTATTACTGTCAGTTATATACAACAACATGATGATGGTTCCACTGTGTATTACTGTCAGTTATATACAACAACATGATGATGGTTCCACTGTGTATTACTGTCAGTTATATACAACAACATGATGATGGTTCCACTGTGTATTACTGTCAGTTATATACAACAACATGATGATGGTTCCACTGTGTATTACTGTCAGTTATATACAACAACATGATGATGGTTCCACTATGTATTACTGTCAGTTATATACAACATGATGATGGTTCCACTGTGTATTACTGTCAGTTATATACAACAACATGATGATGGTTCCATTGAGGAGAGACAGAGAAAGCTGTACCACTACAGGTGAGGAGAGACATAGAGGACAGGTGAGGAGAGACAGGGAGAGCTGTACCACTACAGGTGAGGAGAGACAGAGAGAGCTGTACCACTACAGGTGAGGAGAGACAGAGCGGACAGGTGTGGAGAGACATAGAGAGCTGTACCACTACAGGTGAGGAGAGACAGAGAGAGCTGTACCACTACAGGTGAGGAGAGACAGAAAGAGCTGTACCACTATGCTGCTTTGCCATTATCTACACTTTGTATTACATGCCAATAAAGCAATCTGAACTCAAGATTGTGATCAAGGGGTGAGAGGGAGAGAGAGAGAGGTAACATCAGAGAGAGAGATATGTGAAAAGAGAGAGAGGAGAGTTGGAGAAAGAAAGAGAGAGAGAGAGAGAGAGAGAGAGAGAGAGAAAGGAGAGAGAGAGAGAGAGAGAGAGAGAGAGAGAGCGAGAGAGTCAGAGAGAGAGATAGGGAGGTAGAGAGAAAGACAGAGAGAAAGACAGAAACATAGAGACAGAAAGAGAGAGAGAGAGAGAGCGGGAGAGCGAGAGAGCGAGAGAGAGAGGGGGGGAGGTAGAGAGAAAGACACAGAGAGAGAGAGAGAGAGAGAGAGAGAGAGAGAAAGGAGAGAGAAAGGAGAGAGAGGGAGAGTGAGAGAGTCAGAGAGAGAGATAGAGAACTCAATCTCTGAACTCAAGATTGTGATCAAGGGGTGAGAGGGCGAGAGAGAGAGGTAACATCAGAGAGAGAGATATGTGAAAAGAGAGAGAGGAGAGTTGGAGAAAGAAAGAGAGAGAGAGAGAGAGAGAGAGAGAGAGAGAGAGAGAGAGAGAGAGAGGGAGGAAGGTATAGAGAGGGAGAGGAAGGTAGAGAGAGAGAGAGAGAGAGAGAGAGAGAGAGAGAGAGAGAAAGACATAGAAAGAGAGAGAGAGAGAGAGAGAGAGAGAGAGAGAGAGAGAGAGAACAATCACTGACTGTTCTGTGTGTCACTTGTAGGTGGAGCTTCCAGCCTCATTTGCATATGCCCCGCTCCCTTAGACGCAGATATGATATGATATATATTTTCTGGTCCGCAATGGTGAAAATTGACTAGGACATCAGAGAGTGCTGCTACTTCCACATAAATACATGAATACGTGGAGTAACCCCCCATCATACATCCCACTCCCACCTACTAGTATGCAGAGGGTGAGGGGCAGCCCCACAGAAACCCGATGAATCACACACACCTGAGGAGGCAAACAGGAAGAGCAGTAGAAGTTGTTTGGCAGCAACAGCAGCAGGAGCAGGTAGGAGACACAACACACACAGGTTAGTGTTTGGTGTTAATAGTTCGTGTTTGGTGTTAACGGTTAGTGTTTGGTGTTAACGGTTAGTGCTTGGTGTTAACGGTTAGTGTTTGGTGTTAACGGTTAGTGCTTGGTGTTAACGGTTAGTGTTTGGTGTTAACGGTTAGTGTTTGGTGTTAACGGTTAGTGTTTGGTGTTAACGGTTAGTGTTTGGTGTTAACGGTTAGTGTTTGGTGTTAACGGTTAGTGCTTGGTGTTAACGGTTAGTGTTTGGTGTTAACGGTTAGTGTTTGGTGTTAACGGTTAGTGTTTGATGTTAACGGTTAGTGTGTGTGTAGAGGACAGTACAGTTCTCTCTGTTCCATACTGTCTGCTTATGCAACCCAAACCAGCTTTTAGAGAAGGGTGTGTATCGGTGTGACTGTGGAATGGGGAGGTGGATAGGGTATGCCACTGAAACTGCTATTTATAGTAATGCAGTAGTATAGTGGTAGTATTGCAGCCGTATAGTGGTAGTATTATAGCCGTATAATAGTATAGTGTCAGCATAGTAGTATAGTGGTAGTATTGCAGCAGTATAGTGGTAGTAATGTAGTAGTGTAATAGTATAGTGTCAGCATAGTAGTATAGTGGTAGTATTGCAGCAGTATAGTGGTAGTATTGTGGCAGTATAATAGTATAGTGTCAGCATAGTAGTATAGTGGTAGTATTGCAGCAGTATAGTGGTAGTATTGTGGTAGTATAATAGTATAGTGTCAGCATAGTAGTATAGTGGTAGTATTGCAGCAGTATAGTGGTAGTATTGTGGTAGTATAATAGTATAGTGTCAGCATAGTAGTATAGTGGTAGTATTGCAGCATTACTGCAGCAGCGTTGTAGTAGTATAATAGTATAGTGTCAGCACAGTAGTATAGCGATGTGTTGTAGTATAGTGGTAGTGTTGTAGTATAGCGATGTGTTGTAGTATAGTGTCAGTGTAGTAGTATAGTGATAGTGTTGTAGTATAGTGGTAGTGCTGTAGTATAGTGTCAGCGTAGTAGTATAGTGGTAATGTTGTAGTATAGTGGTAGTGTTGTAGTATAGCAGTAGTGTTGTAGTATAGCGGTAGTGCTGTAGTATAGTGTCAGTGTAGTAGTATAGTGGTAATGTTGTAGTATAGTGGTAGTGTTGTAGTATAGCAGTAGTGTTGTAGTATAGTGGTAGTGTTGTAGTATAGTGGTTGTGTTGTAGTATAGCAGTAGTGTTGTAGTATAGTGGTAGTGTTGTAGTATAGTGGTAGTGCTGTATTATAGTGGTAGTGTTGTAGTGTAGTCATAGTGTTGTAGTATAGTGGTAGTGTTGTAGTATAGTGGTAGTGCTGTAGTAGTATAGTGGTAGTGTTGTAGTATAGTGGTAGTGTTGTAGTATAGTGTTAGTGTAGCAGTATAGTGGTAGTACTGTAGTATAGTGTCAGCATAGTAGTATAGTGGTAGTGCTGTAGTATAGTGTCAGCGTAGTAGGATAGTGGTAGTGCTGTAGTATAGTGTCAGCGTAGTAGTATAGTGGTAGTGTTGTAGTATAGTGGTAGTGTTGTAGTATAGTGCTAGTGTTGTAGTATAGTGTTAGCATAGTAGTATAGTGGCAGTGTTGTAGTAGAGTGGTAGTGGTGTAGTATAGTGGTAGTGTTGTAGTATAGTGGTAGTGGTGTAGTATAGTGGTAGTGTTTTAGTATAGTGGTAGTGTTTTAGTATAGTGGTAGTGCTGTAGCATAGTGGTAGTGGTGTAGTATAGTGGCAGTGTTGTAGTATAGTGGTAGTGTTGTAGTATAGTGGTAGTGTTGTAGTATAGTGGTAGTGTTGTAGTATAGTGGTAGTGCTGTAGCATAGTGGTAGTGTTGCAGTATAGTGGCAGTGTTGTAGTATACTGGTAGTGTTGTAGTATAGTGGTAATGTTGTAGTATAGTGGTAGTGTTGTAGTATAGTGGTAGTGTTGTAGTGTAGTGGTTGTGTCGTGGTATTGTGGTAGTGTTGTAGTATAGTGGTAGTGCTGTAGTATAGTGGTAGTGGTGTAGTATAGTGGTAGTGTTGTAGTGTAGTGGTAGTGCTGTAGTATAGTGGTAGTGTTGTAGTATAGTGGTAGTGTTTTAGTATAGTGGTAGTGCTGTAGCATAGTGGTAGTGTTGTAGTATAGTGGCAGTGTTGTAGTATAGTGGTAGTGTTGTAGTATAGTGGTAGTGTTGTAGTATAGTGGTAGTGTTGTAGTATAGTGGCAGTGTTGTGGTATAGTGGTAGTGTTGTAGTGTAGTGGTTGTGTTGTGGTATTGTGGTAGTGTTGTAGTATAGTGGTAGTGCTGTAGTATAGTGGTAGTGGTGTAGTATAGTGGTAGTGCTGTAGTATAGTGTTAGTGCTGTAGTATAGTGTCAGCGCAGTAGTATAGTGGTAGTGTTGTAGTGTAGTGGTAGTGTTGTAGTGTAGTGGTAGTGTTGTAGTATAGTGGTAGTGTTGTAGTGTAGTGGTAGTGCTGTAGTGTAGTCATAGTGTTGTAGTATAGTGGTAGTGCTGTAGTGTAGTGGTAGTGTTGTAGTATAGTGGTAGTGTTGTAGTGTAGTGGTAGTGTTGTAGTGTAGTGGTAGTGCTGTAGTGTAGTGGTAGTGTTGTAGTATAGTGGTAGTGTTGTAGTATAGTGATAGTGTTGTAGTATAGTGGTAGTGTTGTAGTATAGTGGTAGTGTTGTAGTATAGTGGTAGTGCTGTAGTGTAGTGGTAGTGTTGTAGTATAGTGGTAGTGTTGTAGTGTAGTGGTAATGCTGTAGTAGAGTGTCAGCGTAGTAGTATAGTGTTAGTGTTGTAGTGTAGTGGTAGTGTTGTAGTGTAGTGGTAGTGTTGTAGTATTGTAGTGTAGTGGTAGTGTTGTAGTATAGTGTCAGTGTAGTAGTGTAGTGGTAGTGTTGTAGTATAGTGTCAGTATAATAGCATAGTGGCAGTATTTTAGTATAGTGTCAGTATAGTAGTATAGTGTTAGTGCTGTAGTATAGTGTCAGCATAGTAGTATAGTGTCAGCATAGTAGTATAGTGTTGGTATAATAGTATAGTGGTAGTGTTGTAGTAGAATAGTGTTAGTATTGTGGTGTATTAGCGGTAGTGTTGTAGTATAGTGGTGGCAATGTAGTAGAATAGTGGCAGTACCGTAGTATAGTGGTAGCAGGGAGTAGTATTGTGATCATATTGTAGTATACTGTTAGTATTGTAGCAGTATAGTGTAGATATTGTAGTATAGTGGTAGTTTCGTGGTAGTATAGCAGCAGTTGTCAGGTGCGTGAATGAGGACCCAAAAGCGAATTAACAAAACAGAGTTTCTTTAATGACGAAACACACGTAGGCTCAGATGGACAGGCAGATTCCGACAGGACAGGACAAGGTTAGATGAACAGGCAGATTCCGACAGGACAGGACAAGGTTGCAGCAAACACGACGATAGTCTGGTTCAGGCATGAGAAACACAAACGAGAATCCGACAAAGACAGAAGCAGAAACAGAGAGAGATATAGAGACCTAATCAGAGGGAAAAAGGGAACAGGTGGGAAAAGGGGTGAACGAGGTAGTTAGAGAAGACAAGGAACAGCTGGGGGAAAGAGGGGAAGAAAAGGTAACCTAATACGACCAGCAGAGGGAGACAGGGTGAAGAGAAAGAACAGGAACAGGACACAACATGACAATACATGACAGCAGTATTGTGGTAATATTGTAGTATAGTGGTAGTATAGGGGTAGTATTGTATTAAGTAAACGTAATAACGTCTTACAATTCATATCATCACCATTCATCCAATCAGCTTTCACATCATCACCATTCATCCAATCAGCTTTCACATCATCACCATTCAGCCAATCAGCTTTCACATCATCCCCATTTAACCAATCAGCTTTCACGTCATCACCATTCAGCCAATCAGCTTTCACATCATCACCATTCAGCCAATCAGCTTTCACATCATCACCATTCAGCCAATCAGGGACTGTTTCTGTTTGTTTTAGTTTCAGAGAGCCAACCAATCCAGGGGGGCCTTCACCTCTCCACCCTATCCCAGACCAGATCAGACCAGTCCAGATCAGAACCAGACCCAGACCAGAACGAAACCAGTTCAAACCAGACCAGACCAGTCCCGATCAAGTTGTTTAAGGCGTAGCGGACTGAGAGATGAGGGGTAGGGCTCTCTGACCCCGGACACTAACAAGGTGGTGTAACCTCCAACCCCTGTGGCTCCTCCGATGTTCTCCAGAAAGGACAGCCTTCCCTCCCCCAGCTTGGAAGACTCCTTCTTCCCCCTCTCCTCCACCTCCTCCCATTCTCTCTCTCTCGCTTATCCCTCCTCCAGTTCCTCCTCCTGCTGCCAGGGTGGGAGTGGCTCCATGGGGAAGGCGGGGTTAAAGGCAGAGCTGGAGGCGGGTCTAGAGACAGATCTGATCCTGGCTGCTGAGTTGGGCCAGGCTCTGTTGGAGAGGAATGTGGAGCTGGCCGAGGCACTGACACAGAGAGACAGACATGTAGAGGTGAGACAACTGACACAGACAGGTAGAGGAGAGACAACTGACACAGACAGGTAGAGGAGAGATAACTGACACAGACAGGTAGAGGAGAGATAACTGACACAGACAGGTAGAGGATAGACAACTGATACAGACAGGTAGAGGAGAGACAACTGACACAGACAGGTAGAGGAGAGATAACTGACACAGACAGGTAGAGGAGAGATAACTGACACAGACAGGTAGAGGAGAGACAACTGACACAGACAGGTAGAGGTGAGACAACTGACACAGACAGGTAGAGGATAGACAACTGACACAGACAGGTAGAGGAGAGACAACTGACACAGACAGGTAGAAGAGAGATAACTGACACAGACAGGTAGAGGAGAGATAACTGACACAGACAGGTAGAGGAGCGATAACTGACACAGACAGGTAGAGGAGAGATAACTGACACAGACAGGTAGAGGAGAGATAACTGACACAGACAGGTAGAGGAGCGATAACTGACACAGACAGGTAGAGGAGAGATAACTGACACAGACAGGTAGAGGAGAGATAACTGACACAGACAGGTAGAGGAGAGATAACTGACACAGACAGGTAGAGGAGAGACAACTGACACAGACAGGTAGAGGAGAGACAACTGACAGAGAGCAGATAACTGACACAGAGAGACAGACAGCTAAGAGAGAACCAGTGTTTTAGGAGCAACGATGTATAGATGTAGTGTTTTTTGTGGTTGTGTGTGTATGTGTGTGCATGTGTGTGTGTGTGTGTGTGTGGTTGTGTGTGTATGTGTGTGCATGTGTGTGCGTGTGTGGTTGTGTGTGTGTGTCAGGTCCTGCAGCAGGAGAAGCATGTTCTCCGGAGGAGATTGGAGGTATGTGAGCTGTCGTCACAACAGAGAGAGGCGGAGCTAACCTCTGAACTCTCCTCCTTACTGGCCGAGCTGGACCGACATCACAGCCGGGGGCAGGGCCAGAAGCGGGAGGAGAACACACAGCTGACTGAGCTGGCCAATCACAACCACCGCCTGGTGGAAGAGTTGGCAGAGGTACAGACAAACACACACATAGATGAGTTCCAGGCTGACTACATTGTAGACGCCTGCTAGATCTCAACTCCTGGAAAGGTGTTTAACCAGGGTGGCCACACCAGATCCAATGGAATAGTCGACGTTCGTCCAGGTCACAAGGACATTGGGAGATGTCTTCAAAAGCTTCAAACTGTGGCGCGGCACACAATTGGTTGATGCAATGCAACTTCTTCAATGTAGTCAGACAGGAACTCGACCACGGTCTGTGGAATGGAATGTAGACCAGCCAGCTGAATCAACCACACCTACATTAATCACACGTCAGACAGACAACACAATATAACTCGTTCTCGCCTCTCCTCCCTCTCTCCCTCCCTGTCCTCCCCCCTCCCTCCTCTCTTCCCTCCCTCCCCCTCCGCTCCTCCCTCCCCCTCCCTCCCTCTCTTCCCTCCCTCCCCCTCCGCTCCTCCCTCCCCCTCCCTCCCTGTCCTCCCCCCTCCCTCCTCTCCTCCCTCCCTGTCCTCCCCCTCCCTCCTCTCCTCCCACCCTGTCCTCCCCCCTCCCTCCTCTCCTCCCTCCCTGTCCTCCCCCCTCCCTCCTCTCCTTCCTCCCTGTCCTCCCCCCTCCCTCCTCTCCTCCCTCCCTGTCCTCCCCCCTCCCTCCTCTCTTCCCTCCCTCCCCCTCCCTCCCTGTCCTCCCCCCTCCCTCCTCTCCTCCCTCCCTGTCCTCCCCCTCCCTCCTCTCCTCCCTCCCTGTCCTCCCCCCTCCCTCCTCTCCTCCCACCCTGTCCTCCCCCCTCCCTCCTCTCCTCCCTCCCTGTCCTCCCCCCTCCCTCCTCTCCTTCCTCCCTGTCCTCCCCTCTCCCTGTCCTCCCCCCTCCCTCCCTCCTCTCCTCCCACCCTGTCCTCCCCCTCCCTCCTCTCCTCCCTCCCTCCCCCTCCGCTCCTCCCACCCCCTCCCTCCCTGTCCTCCCCCTCCCCATCCTGTTCTACTCCCCCAGGCGGTGTCAGTAGAACACTCATTGCGTGTGGAACTCCGTTCACTCCGAGAAGAGATGGAAGACTCCTCCCTCAGCAAAACCATTAGTTCTACACAACTAGACAACACACAAGCAGAGGTACACACACGCACGCACGCACGCACGCACGCACACACACACACACACACACACACACACACACACACACTCCTCCCTCTCTCCTCTCCTTTCATCCCTCTCTCCTCTCCTCTTCAGAACAGGGTGTTGAAGGAGAGGCTGGGTAATATGGAGGAACAGTTGAGGCTGTGGCAGGAGGACTGTGATAGGCTGAGAGGAGAGAGGGAGAGGCAGAGAGACAGGCTGACAGATCTACAGACCAATCTGAGAGAGAGAGAAGCCCAGGTGAGAACACAGGGTCTTGGAGGGACTGGGTGGATTGCTTAATTTGGATGTAGGTGGAGGGACATTGGGGATAGAGACAGGGAGTAGGGGGGGGGGGTGGAACTAACCCTGCTAACCCAAGCCTGTGTGTGTGTGTGTGTGTGTGTGTGTGTGTGTGTGTGTGTGTGTGTGTGTGTGTGTGTGTGTGTGTGTAGTTGGAGCAGGAACAGAGTGTGGTGTAGGGTGGGGGGGTGGGAGGGACATTGGGGATAGAGACAGGGAGTAGGGTGGGGGGGTGGGAGGGACATTGGGGATAGAGACAGGGAAGTAGGGTGGGGGGTGTGAGGGACATTGGGGATAGAGACAGGAAGTAGGGTGGGAGGGGCATTGGGGATAGAGACATGGAGTAGGGTGGGGGGGTGACATTGGGGATAGAGGGACATTGGGGATAGAGACAGGGAGTAGGGTGGGGGGGGTGGGGGGGCATTGGGGATAGAGACAGGGAGTAGGGTGGGGGGGGGGGGGTGGGAGGAACTAACCCTGCTAACCCAAGCCTGTGTGTGTGTGTGTGTGTGTGTGTGTGTGTGTGTGTGTGTGTGTGTGTGTGTGTGTGTGTGTGTAGTTGGAGCAGGAACAGAGTGTGGTGTAGGGTGGGGGGGTGGGAGGGACATTGGGGATAGAGACAGGGAGTAGGGTGGGGGGGTGGGAGGGACATTGGGGATAGAGACAGGGAGTAGGGTGGGGGGTGTGAGGGACATTGGGGATAGAGACAGGAAGTAGGGTGGGGGGGTGGGAGGGGCATTGGGGATAGAGACATGGAGTAGGGTGGGGGTGTGACATTGGGGATAGAGGGACATTGGGGATAGAGACAGGGAGTAGGATGGGTAGGTGGGGGGGACGACATTGGGGATAGAGACATGGAGTAGGGTGGGGGGGTGGAAGGAACATTGGGGATAGAGACATGAGTAGGGTAGGGGGGTGGGAGGAACATTGGGGATAGAGACAGGGAGTAGGGTGGGGGGGTGGGAGGGACATTGGGGAAAGAGACAGGGAGTAGGGTGGGGGATTGGGAGGGACATTGGGGATAGAGACAGGGAGTAGGGTGGGGGGGGTGGGAGGGACATTGGGGAAAGAGACAGGGAGTAGGATGGGGGGGGTGGGGGGAGGAACTAACCCTGCTAACCCAAGCCTGTGTGTGTGTGTGTGTGTGTGTGTGTGTGTGTGTGTGTGTGTGTGTGTGTGTGTGTGTGTGTGTGTGTGTGTGTGTGTGTGTGTGTGTGTGTAGTTGGAGCTGGAACAGAGTGTGGTGTTTGAGTTGCGGACACTGAGCCGTTCTCTAGAGCGGAGAGTCCAGAGGCTGGAAGAGGACACCAGTCTGGACGACACACACACTTACACACACCCTCTGTCCCTGCTCAGTGAGATACAGCAGACACAGGTACTCACACACACCCTCTGTCCCTGCTCAGTGAGATACAGCAGACTCAGGTACTCACACACCCTCTGTCCCTGCTCAGTGAGATACAGCAGACTCAGGTACTCACACACCCTCTGTCCCTGCTCAGTGAGATAGAGCAGACTCAGATACTCACACACCCTCTGTCCCAGCTCAGTGAGATACAGCAGACTCAGGTACTCACACACCCTCTGTCCCAGCTCAGTGAGATACAGCAGACTCAGGTACTCACACACACCCCTTCTGTCCCTGCTCAGTGAGATACAGCAGACTCAGGTACAAAAAACACACCCTCTGTCCCTGCTCAGTGAGATACACCAGACTCAGGTACTCACACACCCTCTGTCCCTGCTCAGTGAGATACAGCAGACTCAGGTACTCACACACCCTCTGGCCCTGCTCAGTGAGATACAGCAGACTCAGGTACAAAAAACACACCCTCTGTCCCTGCTCAGTGAGATACACCAGACTCAGGTACTCACACACCCTCTGTCCCTGCTCAGTGAGATACAGCAGACTCAGGTACTCACACACCCTCTGTCCCTGCTCAGTGAGATACAGCAGACTCAGGTACTCACACACCCTCTGGCCCTGCTCAGTGAGATACAGCAGACTCAGGTACTCACACACCTTCTGTCCCTGCTCAGTGAGATACAGCAGACTCAGGTACTCACACACCCTCTGTCCCTGCTCAGTGAGATACAGCAGACTCGGGTACTCGCACACCCTCTGTCCCCGCTCAGTGAGATACAGCAGACTCAGGTACTCACACACACCCCTTCTGTCCATGCCCAGTGAGATACAGCAGACTCAGGTACTCACACACCCTCTGTCCCTGCTCAGTGAGATACAGCAGATTCAGGTACTCACACACCCCCCTTCTGTCCCTGCTCAGTGAGATACAGCAGACTCAGGTACTCACACACCCTCTGTCCCTGCTCAGTGAGATACAGCAGACTCAGGTACTCACACACCCTCTGTCCCTGCTCAGTGAGATACAGCAGACTCAGGTACTCACACACCCTCTGTCCCTGCTCAGTGAGATACAGCAGACTCAGGTACTCACACACACCCCTTCTGTCCCTGCCCAGTGAGATACAGCAGACTCAGGTACTCACACACCCTCTGGCCCTGCTCAGTGAGATACAGCAGATTCAGGTACTCACACACCCCCCTTCTGTCCCTGCCCAGTGAGATACAGCAGACTCAGGTACTCGCACACCCTCTGTCCCTGCTCAGTGAGATACAGCAGACTCAGGTACTCACACACCCTCTGTCCCTGCTCAGTGAGATACAGCAGACTCAGGTACTCACACACCCTCTGTCCCTGCTCAGTGAGATACAGCAGACTCAGGTACTCACACACCCTCTGTCCCTGCTCAGTGAGATAGAGCAGACTCAGGTACTCACACACACCCTCTGTCCCTGCTCAGTGAGATACAGCAGACTCAGGTACTCACACACCCTCTGTCCCTGCTCAGTGAGATACAGCAGACTCAGGTACTCACACACCCTCTGTCCCTGCTCAGTGAGATACAGCAGACTCAGGTACTCACACACCCTCTGTCCCTGCTCAGTGAGATACAGCAGACTCAGGTACTCACACACTTTCTGTCCCTGCTCAGTGAGATACAGCAGACTCAGGTACTCACACACCCTCTGTCCCTGCTCAGCGAGATACAGCAGACTCAGGTACTCACACACCAGTGGAGGCTGCTGAGGGAAGGACGGCTCGTAATAATGTCTGGAATGGAGAAAATGGAATGGCATCAAAAACATGGAAACCATGGAAACCATGTATTTGACACCATTCAACTGATTCGGCTCCAGCCAATTCCACAAGCCTGTCCTCCCCAATTAAGGTGCCACCAACCTCCTTTGGCACACACACTAAAATACTAACAGCCTGTTTTCTGTACCGTTTTTAAAGACTGGAAAGCAGTGGAGTAATGCAGTGCTATATCACAGTTCACTGTAACAGACTTTTAAAGGCTATTCATGGTTGAGCCCACCGCACAGCGTTCATCTTGAATGTCTAAGTTAAGGCCTTAAAAAAGGTTGTTGGCTGTATAGTGACTTGCACTATAGAAGGGGTTAGCTGACAACGGCACAAAAACAATGCACTCTCTTCAAAGTCTGTAAGGTGTTGTGATTCTGGATGGCCACGTAGCTAACAACAATGACAAGACCCTGCCATGTGGCCTGTTTCAGCTAGTATCATCTTGTTCTTGTTTTGACTGATTTCATAACAATATGCTAATATGGCTTATCGATAGCTAACCAATAACACAACAAGTGCTCATTGTACAAATATATTTATGTTTTCAACAAACATTTGAGACTAAATATGGTTTACATGTTGTCAACAGTTTAAGCCAACCCCGTCTGCATTGCCACATAGTTGCGCCCGCCTCAGTTTTGTTGCTAAATAACCAACCCCTCTATAGCACAGCTAGGATGGAATCTCCGACACCTCTATAGCACAGCTAGGATGGAATCTCCGACACCTCTATAGCACAGCTAGGATGGAATCTCCGACACCTCTATAGCACAGCTAGGATGGAATCCCAGACCCCTCTATAGCACAGCTAGGATGGAATCCCAGACCCCTCTATAGCACAGCTAGGATGGAATCTCCGACACTTCTATAGCACAGCTAGGATGGAATCCCAGACCCCTCTATAGCACAGCTAGGATGGAATCCCAGACCCCTCTATAGCACAGCTAGGATGGAATCCCAGACCCCTCTATAGCACAGCTAGGATGGAATCCCAGACCCCTCTATAGCACAGCTAGGATGGAATCCCAGACCCCTCTATAGCACCTCTAGGATGGAATCCCAGACCCCTCTATAGCACAGCTAGGATGGAATCCCAGACCCCTCTATAGCACAGCTAGGATGGAATCCCAGACCCCTCTATAGCACAGCTAGGATGGAATCTCGAGCTTATTTTGTACTGTTGTTTTTATGACAGTGTGTGTTGTTCTTATGACAGTGCGTGTTGTTGTTGTTATGACAGTGTGTGTTGTTCTTATGACAGTGCGTGTTGTTGTTGTTATGACAGTGTGTGTTGTTGTTGTTATGCCAGTGTATGTTGTTGTTGTCATGACAGTTTGTACTGTTGTTGTTATGACAGTGTGTGTTGTTGTTGTTATGCCAGTGTATGTTGTTGTTGTCATGACAGTTTGTACTGTTGTTGTTATGACAGTGTGTGTTTTGTTGTTATGACAGTGTGTATTGTCGTTGGTGTTATGACAGTGTGTGTTGTTGCTATGACAATCTGTGTTGTTGTTGTTATGCCAGTGTATGTTGTTGTTGTTATGACAGTTTGTACTGTTGTTGTTATGACAGTGTGTGTTGTTGTTATGACAGTGTGGGTTTTGTTGCTATGATAGTGTGTATTGTCGTTGTTGTTATGACAGTGTGTGTTGTTGCTATGACAGTCTGTGTTGTTGCTATGACAGTGTGTTGTTGTTGTTATGACAGTGTGTCTTGTTATTGCTATGACAGTGTGTGTTGTTGTTGCTATGACAGTGTGTGTTGTTGTTATGACAGTGTGTGGTGTTGTTGTTGCTATGACAGTGTGTGTTGTTGTTATGGCAGTGTGTATTGTTGTTGTTGTTATGACAGTGTGTGTTGTTGCTATGCCAGTGTGAGTTGTTGTTGCTATGACAGTGTGTGTTGTTGTTGCTATGACGGTGTGTGTTGTTGTTATGACAGTGTGTGTTGTTGCTATCACAGTGTGTGTTATTGTTGCTATGACAGTGTGTGTTGTTGTTATGACAGCGTGTGTTGTTGCTATGACAGTGTGTGTTGTTGTTGCTATGACAGTGTGTCGTGTTGTTGCTATGACAGTGTGTCTTGTTGTTGTTATGACAGTGTGTGTTGTTGTTGTTATGACAGTGTGTGTTGTTGCTATGACAGTGTGTCTTGTTGTTATGATAGTGTGTGTTGTTGCTATGACAGTGTGTGTTGTTGCTATGACAGTGTGTCGTGTTGTTGCTATGACAGTGTGTCTTGTTGTTATGACAGTGTGTATTGTTGTTGTTATTACAGTGTGTGTTGTTGCTATGACAGTGTGTCTTGTTGTTATGATATTGTGTGTTGTTGCTATGACAGTGTGTGTTGTTGCTATGACAGTGTTTGTTGTTGTTATGACAGTGTGTGTTGTTGTTATGGCAGTGTTTGTTGTTGTTATGACAGTGTGTGTTGTTATTACGACAGTGTGTGTTGTTGTTATGACAGTGTTTGTTGTTGTTATGACAGTGTGTGTTGTTGCAATGATAGTGTTTGTTGTTGTTATGACAGTGTGTGTTGTTGCTATGACAGTGTGTGTTGTTGCTATGACAGTGTTTGTTGTTGTTATGACAGTGTGTGTTGTTGTTATGACAGTGTGTGTTGTTGTTATGACAGTGTGTGTTGTTGCTATGACAGTGTGTGTTGTTGCTATGACAGTGTGTGTTGTTGCTATGACAGTGCGTTGTTGCTATGACAGTGTGTCTTGTTGTCCAGGCTACAGAGACACTGTTGGCCCACTCTACCATCCTACAAGAGAAAGACCAGGAGATAGACACACTGAGAGAAAAGGTGAGTTAATACACACACACATGTAAAGGACATCACTCTGCTTGTATAGCGAGTACCACTTCCCCCTCTTTCGGCTCATGCCTTACACACCGCCCACCTTGACAACATTCCAACGGGTTGAGACTCCCAAAAGCTACCTCTTGCTATATACTAAGGTATTGGAAATTGTTTTAAAAAGGTCCTATCAGAGATAATTTTGCTATTTGATTTTGAAGACCACTACATGGAGCAACAGATAGTACTCCTAAAGGAAGTTTATTCTGTCTGTCCTTTATCAGAGCGATATAAGAAAGATCAGAAAACATATAGTTTTTTTTAGATGTATTTAACCCCTAATTTTTTGTTACTAAAGTCTCAATATATACTGTACTTCCATTAGTTCTTTCAACTGGTACCTGGGGACATTCAAGCCTGTGGGCATCCTAGAGCAAAACAACCAATATGTACGTGTTTGTGAGAGTCTCACCTTTCCACAGTAGTTCATATTTTAATAGTTTGTAGGACAAACCGTTCAGAAGGTAAAAATAATTTTGTGAGAAGACCGATTTTCGGGATGTCTAATGGTCTGACAAACATCGCTCTAGCTCTGTCACCTTTCACCACAGATGTCTCATGGTCTGACAACCACCCTTCTAGCTCTGTCACCTTTCACCACAGATGTCTCATGGTCTGACAAACATCGCTCTAGCTGTCACCTTTCACCACAGATGTCTCATGGTCTGTCAGACATCGCTCTAGCTTTTTCACCACAGATGTCTCATGGTCTGACAGACATCGCTCTAGCTCTTTCACCACAGATGTCTCATGGTCTGACAAACATCGCTCTAGCTGTCACCTTTCACCACAGATGTCTCATGGTCTGACAAACATCGCTCTAGCTGTCACCTTTCACCACAGATGTCTCATGGTCTGACAGACATCGCTCTAGCTGTCACCTTTCACCACAGATGTCTCATGGTCTGACAGACATCGCTCTAGCTCTTTCACCACAGATGCGGAAGTGTGACATAGGCGGATATGGTGGATTGAGTCACATCCAATGAAAAATAACAGATACTGTGTCTCTATCTTAAATTGAGAGATTTTAATGGGGATTTTTGTTATTATACTAATTAGATTTCCGAGGACATCAACCTTAGGGGATTAATGGAAGCTTCTCTAATGTCAAACATGGAAAGTGTGGTGTACCACAGGGCAGCTCTCTAGGCCCTCTACTATTTTCTATTTTTACCAATGATCTGCCACTGGCATTAAAAAAAGCATGTGGGTTCATGTATGCTGATGATGCCACTAAGCACAAACCAGATGGGATGGCATATCACTGCAGGAATGCTGTGGTATCCATGCTGGTTAAGTGTGCCTAGATGGACTGTCGTTTCTCTTTGCTTATTTAAGCTTATTTAAGTGTGTAATGCTGTCATCATGGCAAAGGGTGGCTACTTTGAAGAATCTCAAATATAAATTATGTTTTTATTTGTTTAACACTTTTTACATGATTCCATGTGTTATTTCATAGTTTTGAAGTCTTCGCTATTATTCTACAATGTAGAAAATAGTAAAACATTTAAAACAGAAAAACACTTGAATGAGTAGGTGTGTCCAAACTTTTGACTGGCACTGTATGTAAATTGTAGTCTTTTGTCTGTAATGTATTTTTAGTTTAATGTTGGAGCCAGGTAAGACTCGCTGTCGCCATTGGCGACGACTATTGAGGATCTTAATAAATCAAATAAAAAACACACTAACCTCCAACACACCTCTCTCAAACACACTAACCTCTCTCTAACACACTAACCTCTCTCGAACCTCTCTCGAACCTCTCTTGACCCTCTCTCTATAACACACTAACCTCTCTCTAATCTCTCTCTAATACACTAACCTCTCTCTAACACACTAACTTCTCTCTAACCTCTCTCTAACACACTAACCTCTCTCTAACACACAAACCTCTCTCTAACCTCTCTCTAACACACTAACCTCTCCCTAACCTCTCTCTAACACACAAACCTCTCTCTAACCTCTCTCTAACACACTAACCTCTCTCTAACCTCTCTCTAACACACTAACCTCTCTCTAACACACTAACTTCTCTCTAACCTCTCTCTAACACACAAACCTCTCTCTAACCTCTCTCTAACACACTAACCTCTCTCTACCTCTCTCTAACACACAAATCTCTCTCTAACACACTAACCTCTCGCTAACCTTTCTCTAACACACAAACCTCTCTGTAACACACTAACCTCTCTCTAACCTCTCTCTAACTTATAACCTCTCTCTAACCTCTCTCTAACCTCTCTCTAACACACTAACCTCTCTCTAACACACTAACCTCTCTCTAAACTCTCTCTAACACACAAACCTCTCTCTAACACACTAACCTCTCGCTAACCTCTCTCTAACAAACTAACCTCTCTCTAACCTCTCTCTAACACACTAACCTCTCTCTAACACACTAACTTCTCTCTAACCTCTCTCTAACACACTAACCTCTCTCTAACCTCTCTCTAACACACAAACCTCTCTCTAACCTCTCTCTAACACACTAACCTCTCTCTACCTCTCTCTAACACACAAATCTCTCTCTAACACACTAACCTCTCGCTAACCTTTCTCTAACACACAAACCTCTCTGTAACACACTAACCTCTCTCTAACCTCTCTCTAACTTATAACCTCTCTCTAACCTCTCTCTAACCTCTCTCTAACACACTAACCTCTCTCTAACACACTAACCTCTCTCTAAACTCTCTCTAACACACAAACCTCTCTCTAACACACTAACCTCTCGCTAACCTCTCTCTAACAAACTAACCTCTCTCTAACCTCTCTCTAACACACTAACCTCTCTCTAACCTCTCTCTAACACACTAACCTCTCTCTAACCTCTCTCTAACCTCTCTCTCTTGTTCTCCTCAGCTATGCTCCAGAGAGGCGGAGCTTGATTCTCTGAGGGAGGAGCTACAGCCATTCAGGAGCTGTCAAGGAAAACCCAGCTACAGGTACACCCGTATGCACTCACACACACTTACACACACACACACACACACACACACACACACACACTCACACACTCACACACACTTACACGCACTCACACACACACACTCACACTCACACTCACACACACACACTCACACTCAGGCTGGTAATGTGAGCCATTACCAGCCTTTCAAAGGACTTCATGTCTACAGACGTGAGTGCTACGGGTCGGTAGTCATTTAGGCAGGTTACCTTGGTGTTCTTGGGCACAGGGTTGGTATTACAGACTCAAACAGGGACAGGTTGGTATTACAGACTCAGACAGGGACAGGTTGGTATTACAGACAGGGACAGGTTGGTACTACAGACTCAGACAGGGACAGATTGATATTACAGACTCAGACAGGGACAGGTTGGTACTACAGACTCAGACAGGGACAGGTTGGTACTACAGACAGGGTCAGGTTGGTATTACAGACTCAGAAAGGGACAGATTGGTACTACAGACTCAGACAGGGACAGGTTGGTATTACAGACTCAGACAGGGACAGGTTGGTACTGCAGACAGGGACAGGTTGGTACTACAGACTCAGACAGGGACAGGTTGGTACTACAGACTCAGACAGGGACAGGTTGGTATTACAGACTCAGACAGGGACAGATTGGTACTACAGACTCAGACAGGGACAGGTTGGTATTACAGACTCAGACAGGGACAGGTTGGTATTACAGACTCAGACAGGGACAGGTTGGTACTGCAGACAGGGACAGGTTGGTACTACAGACTCAGACAGGGACAGGTTGGTACTACAGACTCAGACAGGGACAAATTGGTACTACAGACTCAGACAGGGACAGGTTGGTACTACATACTCAGACAGGGACAGGTTGGTACTACAGACTCAGACAGGGACAGGTTGGTATTACAGACTCAGACAGGGACAGGTTGGTACTACAGACATGGACAGGTTGGTACTACAGACTCAGACAGGGACAGGTTGGTACTACAGACAGGGACAGGTTGGTACTACAGACTCAGACAGGGACAGGTTGGTACTACATACTCAAACAGGGACAGGTTGGTACTACAGACTCAGACAGGGACAGGTTGGTACTACAGACTCAAACAGGGACAGGTTGGTATTACAGACTCAGACAGGGACAGGTTGGTACTACAGACAGGGACAGGTTGGTACTACAGACATGGACAGGTTGGTACTACAGACTCAGACAGGGACAGGTTGGTACTACAGACAGGGACAGGTTGGTACTACAGACTCAGACAGGGACAGGTTGGTACTACATACTCAAACAGGGACAGGTTGGTACTACAGACTCAGACAGGGACAGGTTGGTACTACAGACTCAGACAGGGACAGGTTGGTATTACAGACTCAGACAGGGACAGGTTGGTACTACAGACTCAAACAGGGACAGGTTGGTATTACAGACTCAGACAGGGACAGGTTGGTACTACAGACAGGGACAGGTTGGTACTACAGACATGGACAGGTTGGTACTACAGACTCAGACAGGGACAGGTTGGTACTACAGACAGGGACAGGTTGGTACTACAGACTCAGACAGGGACAGGTTGGTACTACATACTCAAACAGGGACAGGTTGGTACTACAGACTCAGACAGGGACAGGTTGGTACTACAGACTCAGACAGGGACAGGTTGGTATTACAGACTCAGACAGGGACAGGTTGGTACTACAGACTCAGACAGGGACAGGTTGATATTACAGACTCAGACAGGGACAGGTTGATATTACAGACTCAGACAGGGACAGGTTGGTATTACAGACTCAGACAGGGACAGGTTGGTATTACAGACTCAAACAGGGACAGGTTGATATTACAGACTCAGACAGGGACAGGTTGGTATTACAGACTCAGACAGGGACAGGTTGGTACTACAGACAGGGACAGGTTGGTATTACAGACAGGGACAGGTTGGTACTACAGACTCAGACAGGGATAGGTTGGTATTACAGACAGGGACAGGTTGAAAATGTCAGTGAAGACACCTGCCAGATGGTCAACGTGCTCTCAGTTCGTGTCCTGGTCATCCGTCTTGTTCTGTGGTCTTGTGAACGTTGACGTTCCTCACATCGGCTACGGAGAGCGTGACCACACAGTTGTCTAGAATACACACAACCTGTTATTTACCTTACCTCCTCACGCCATTTGCACACACTGTATATAGACTTTCTTTTATTCTACTGTATTATAGACTGTACGCTTGTTTATTCCATGTGTAACTCTGTGTTGTTGTTTGTGTTGCGCTGCTTTGCTTTATCTTGACCAGGTCACAGTTGTAAAATGAGAACTTGTTCTCAACTGGCCTACCAGGTTAAATAATGGGTAAATAAAATTAAATACCGTAGGCCTACTGTAATCATATAAAACACATACTGTAGTCCTATTGTATTTCCTACTGTAATCATATAGAACACATACTGTAGGCCTACTGTAATCATATAAAACACATACTGTAGTCCTATTGTAGTCATAAAACCCATGCTGTTGTCCTACTGTAATTATATAGAATGCATACTGTATTTCCTTCTGTAATCATATAGAACACATACTGTAGGCCTACTGTAATCATATAAAACACATACTGTAGTCCTATTGTAGTCATAAAACCCATGCTGTTGTCCTACTGTAATTATATAGAATGCATACTGTATTTCCTACTGTAATCATATAAAACAAATACTGTAGGCCTACTGTAATCTTATAGAACACATACTGTCAGCCTACTGTAATCATATAGAACACATACTGTAGGCCTAGTGTAATCATATAAAACACATACTGTAGTCCTACTGTATTTCCTACTGTAATCATGTAAAACACATACTGTAGTCCTACTGTAATCATGTAAAACACATACTGTAGTCCTACTGTAATCATGTAAAACACATACTGTTGGCCTACTGTAATCATATAAAACACATACTATAGTCCTAGTGTAATCATATAAAACACATACTGTAGTCCCACTGTAATCACGTAAAACACATACTGTAGGCCTACTGTAATCATATAGAACACATACTGTAATCATATAGAACACATACTGTAGGCCTACTGTAATCATATATAAACACATACTGTAGTCCTACTGTAATCATATAGAACACATACTGTAGTCCTACTGTAATCATATAAACACATACTGTAGTCATACTGTAATCATATAGAACACATACTGTAGTCCTACTGTAATCATATAGAACACATACTGTAGTCCTACTGTAATCATATAAACACATACTGTAGTCCTACTGTAAACATTTAGAACACATACTGTAATCATATAGAACACATACTGTAGTCCTACTGTAATCATATAGAACACATACTGTAGTCCTACTGTAATCATATAAACACATACTGTAGTCCTACTGTAAACATTTAGAACACATACTGTAATCATATAGAACACATACTGTAGTCCTACTGTAATCTTCTAGAACACATACTATAATCATATAAAACACATACTATAGTCCTACTGTAATCTTCTAGAACACATACCGTAGTCCTACTGTAATCTTCTAGTACACATACAGTAATCATATAGAACACATACTGTAGGCCTACTGTAAGTCCAGAGATATGAGACTAGAGACGATGAGGAACCGGTAGTGGCTCCAGACAGTGCTTTGAAAGGCTGGTTGATCTCCCCCTCCAGGATGGAGAAGCTGTCTTGGTTAAAGTACAGGGATTCTAGTGGGGGGATATTGGTGGCACACAGGAGGACATTTGTCTCTGTTGTCCAGGGATTCTAGTGGGGGGATATTGGTAGCACACAGGAGGACATTTGTCTCTGTTGTCCAGGGATTCTAGTGGGGGGATATTGGTAGCACACAGGAGGACATTTGTCTCTGTTGTCCAGGGATTATAGTGGGGGGATATTGGTAGCACACAGGAGGACATTTTTCTCTGTTGTACAGGGATTCTAGTGGGGGGATAGAGGTAGCACACAGGAGGACATTTGTCTCTGTTGAACAGGGATTCTAGTGGGGGGATATAGGTAGCACACAGGAGGACATTTTTCTCTGTTGAACAGGGATTCTAGTGGGGGGATATTGGTAGCACACAGGAGGACATTTGTCTCTGTTGTGATCATTTCATTTGGAATTTCTAGCCAAATATAAACTGTTCCTGTTTTGATTAATTTAATAGAGTGAGTTATGTATGCTCTATACCAAATTACCATTCCCCCTGAGTCCCTTCCCTGTTTCACACCTGGTAGTTTAGTGGATGGGACTACCAGCTCTCTGTAACCTAGAGGGTAACCAGTGTGTCCATCTCCTCTATACCATGTTTCACACCTGGTAGTGTGGTGGATTTGACTACCAGCTCTCTGTAACCTAGAGGGCAACCAGTGGGTCCATCTCCTCTATACCATTTTTCACACCTGGTAGTTTGGTGGATGGGACTACCAGCTCTCTGTAACCTAGAGGGCAACCAGTGGGTCCATCTCCTCTATACCACCCACCTGGTAGTGTGGTGGATGGGACTATCAGCTCTCTGTAGCCTAGAGGACAACCAGTGGGTCCATCTTCTCTATACCATTTTTCACACCTGGTAGTTTGGTGGATGGGACTACCAGCTCTCTGTAACCTAGAGGGCAACCAGTGGGTCCATCTCTTCTATACCACCCACCTGGTAGTGTGGTGGATGGGACTACCAGCTCTCTGTCACCTAGAGGGTAACCAGTGGGTCCATCTCCTCTATACCACCCACCTGGTAGTGTGGTGGATGGGACTACCAGCTCTCTGTAACCTAGAGGGCAACCAGTGGGTCTGTCTCCTCTATACCACCCACCTGGTAGTGTGGTGGATGGGACTACCAGCTCTCTGTAACCTAGAGGACAACCAGTGGGTCCATCTCCTCTATACCATTTTTCACACCTGGTAGTGTGGTGGATGGGACTACCAGCTCTCTGTAACCTAGAGGGTAAACAGTGGATCCATCTCCTCTATACCACCCACCTGGTAGTGTGGTTGATGGGACTACCAGCTCTCTGTAACCTAGAGGACAACCAGTGGGTCCATCTCCTCTATACCACCCACCTGGTAGTGTGGTGGATGGGACTACCAGCTCTCTGTAACCTAGAGGGTAACCAGTGGGTCCATCTCCTCTATACCACCCACCTGGTAGTGTGGTGGATGGGACTACCAGCTCTCTGTAACCTAGGGGGAAACCAGTGGGTTTGTCTCCTCTATACCATGTTTCACACCTGGTAGTGTGGTGGATGGGACTACCAGCTCTCTGTAACTAGGGGGAAACCAGTGGGTTCGTCTCCTCTATACCATGTTTCACACCTGGTAGTGTGGTGGATGGGACTACCAGCTCTCTGTAACTAGGGGGAAACCAGTGGGTCCATCTCCTCTATACCACCCACCTGGTAACCTGTTTGCCCTCTCACTACCTGGGCATATGTGTGACTTCCATGTTGGGGCCCTCTTTGCTGGGGAGGGGTGCATGGGGTGGGCAGGAGGGGCATAGGTCTGATCTGAGGGTGCATAAATGGGGTGTGGGCATGGTTGACTTGGGGGATTGTTGATTGTTTGGGGTGGGGGTGTGCATGTGGCTGATGGTGTTGTGGTCTGGATGTGAGTCCTCTCGGCGTGGGTCCTCTATGTGTAGGTCCAGGGGGGGGTCCCGCAGGTCTGGGAGAGTGTCTCGCTGGTCTGGGCGGGGTGTTTATTGATCTGTTTCTCCTGTGTGAAGTGTTGGGGCTACGTTTGAGAGCGATGTCCTTTAGAGTCCGGGCAAAGGTGGGCACTGCTGCCTTGTAGAGGTGGACCTGGTCATAGAGGCTGTTCAAGTTCAGGGTGGAGTGGTGGGCCAGGAAAACATTTGGTTTTGAAGATCTCTCTCTCTCTCTGTGTGTGTGTAGCTCCCTGGAGAGCGAGGTGTGTACGGTGCGAGCGGAGAGAGACAGTCTGACCCAGCAGCTGCTGAACACCATTCAACACAAGGTGGTGCTGTCGCAGGAGGTCGACGCATGGCAGGTGGGTCTGGGGGGTGACGGTGGACTTGTTTTCTCAGACTGACAGTTACAGTACAAAGAAGAAAACATTTCAATTTACTATTTTATTTTATCGACCCACTTTCAACCCCTTCTATCGCTCTCTCTCGCTCTCTCCCCTCCTTCTCCCACTCCCTCCCTCTCTCCTCCCTCTCTCTCTCCCTACCTCTCTCTCCCCCCTCCCTCTCGCTCTCTCCTACACTCTCGCTCTCTTCCCCCCCTCTTGGCCTCTTCCCCCTCACTCTCCTCTCCCCCTCTCGCTCTCTCCACTCCACTCTGCTCTCTCTCCCTTCTCTCTCTCTCCTCTCCCCTTGCTCTCCCCCTTCTCTCTCTCCCGCTCCCCCCTCTCTCTCTCTTTCTTTCAGGAGGACATGCGGCTGCTGATAAGTCAGCAGGTGCAACAGCAGGCAGAGGAGAAAGAGAGAGAAAAGGAACGAGAGAAAGAGAGCAAGAGGAAGGGGCTGCAGAGAACCCGGTCCATGAGAGTCAGAGGAGAGAGAGGGAAAGGAGGATTCTTCTCTTCTCTCTTTAAAGGGGATGAATAGAGAGATGGAGGGACAGAGAAATGGGGGAGAGGGGGAAAGAGAGGACAGGTATTTGATGTAAATATCGAAATATAGATCACATGGTTAAACATTAAGATATTTAGTTTATACTGTAATGTTTTACACATTCGAAAGTCTCTCAGTCTCTCACAATGTTATGCAAATTAGTTCCTGTATGTGAGGATACTGGGGGTAGTTTTTGGTGAGGCGTTTGTGCAGCGGGTCAATGCTGGTGTGCACTGTCTGTGTTCATCCAAATAAATTATAACTTGATTATTTTATGGGAAATCAGTGTCCTAGACTGTTTACGCTAGTCAACAAACTACATGCGCTTGTCGGTGGCCTTACAGGCTCATTACAATACTATACCACGCCCATGTAATGTTGAGAATGTTCTACTGTGTATATTTAGAATGTTCTCCTGTGCATATTTAGAATGTTCTACTGTGTATATTTAGAATGTTCTACTGTGTATATTTAGAATGTTCTACTGTGTATATTTAGAATGTTCTACTGTGTATATTTAGAATGTTCTACTGTGTATATTTAGAATGTTCTACTGTGTATATTTAGAATGTTCTACTGTGTATATTTAGAATGTTCTACTGTGTATATACAGTGCCTTGCAAAATGATTCAGCCCTTTATGGATTTATGACAATGAAATACATTTTTTCATCCCACATTTTCATAACACAATCAAATATGAAGGGGTCTGAAAACATTATGCAAGGAGCTGTATATACAGTATATTCATGATACTATTGTGTTTATATACAGTATATTCATGATACTATTGTGTTTATATACAGTATATTCATGATACTATTGTGTTTATATACAGTATATTCATGATACTATTGTGTTTATAAACAGTATATTCATGATACTATTATGTTTATATACAGTATATACATTCATGATACTATTGTGTTTATATACAGTATATTCATGATACTATTGTGTTTATATACAGTATATACATTCATGATACTACTGTGTTTATATACAGTATATTCATGATACTATTGTGTTTATATACAGTATATTCATGATACTGTAATTATATACAGTATATTCATGATACTATTGTGTTTATATACAGTATATACATTCATGATACTATTGTGTTTATATACATATATACACTACCATTCAAAAGTCACTTAGAAATGACCTTGTTTTTGAAAGAAAATAAAAAAAATTGTCCATTAAAATAACATCAAATTGATCAGAAATACAGTGTAGACATTGTTAATGTTGTCAGTGACTATTTAAATGGAAACAGCTGATTTTTAATGGAATATCTATATTGGCGTACAGAGGCCCATTATCAGCAACCATCACTCCTGTGTACAGCTGAAAACTGTTAAACTGTAAAGAAGAGATTAAACTGGCCTTTAGACTAGTTGAGTATCTGGAGCATCAGCATTTTTGTGTTCGATTACAGAAACAAAACAAAGACCTTTCTTCTGAAACTCATCAGTCTATTCTTGTTCTGAGAAATGAAGGCAATTCCATGTGAGAAATTGCTAAGAAACTGAAGATCTCGTACAACGCTGTGTACTACTCCCTTCACAGAACAGCGCAAACTGGCCCTAACCAGAATAGAAAGAGGAGTGGGAGGCCCCGGTGCACAACTGAGCAGGAGGACAAGTACATTAAATAGTACCCGCAAAACACCAGTCTCAACACCAACAGTTCCTCTGTTGACGTTGAGGCTGGTGTTTTGAGGGTACTATTCCTTTGTCCAGTGTCTGTGTTCTTTTGCCCATCTTAATCTTTTCTTTTTATTGGCCAGTCTGAGATGTGGCTTTTTCTTTGCAACTCTGCCTAGAAGGCCAGCCTCCCTTCACTGTTGACGTTGAGACCCCAGAGAAGCTTAAATTATCTAACCATATGGACACCGTGGTGAAGAAGGCATGACAGCGACTCTTCATCCTCTCAGGTTGCCGAAGAAATTCGGCATGTCCCGAGGGCCCTCACAGTGTTCTTCGAGAGCATGTGGTCGGGCTGCATCACAGATTGGTACGGCAAATCCCCCGCCGTGGACTGCAAGGTGCTTCAGAGGGTGATACGTGCAGCCGAACGCACCATTGAGTACGCACTGCCTGCCCTCCAGTACAGCTACACCACCAGGTGTCGCAGGAAGGCCAAGAAGATCATCAGGGACCCCATTCTTCTTTACAATATCGACCTACCCTGGCCAAACCCGGACGACGCTGGGCCAATTGTACGCCGCCGTATGGGACTCCCCATCACGGCCGGATGTGATACAGCCTGGATATTAAACACTGTACCCTGCAGTCACACCTCAACCCTGTACATGTGACTATTGAACACTCTGAACATGAATCTGATTTGTTTATTTTTTAATAGAAACATGGTAGAGAACATCTGATTGGTTTATTTTGAATAAAAACATTGTACAGAGAACCGACAACAGAGTACAAAAACACATGACAGCAACAACACTTATTTCCAACTGAAGTGACTGACACGTCAGATCGAGGAAAGGGGTTCCCATGCTCATTCCAAAGGACAAGTTCTGGGTGTGTGCCTTTATTAGTCAATCATAAATGTAAGATTTGGGCCCCAACACCAATTGGTCCTTGGTGGGAAAGACAGGCAGGACTAAAACAATCAACTCAAAATAAACAGGTAAATATGTGCATCAGAAATACAAGTAGCCCTGCCATCCTTAACCATACATAGTTAGGAGTCAGGGGTTAGAGGTCAGGGTAGGTTTAGGGTTGGGTCAGGACGAGGTTCATATGTACTGAAGGAGCATAGACTAGCTCCGGGAGAATGCACATCTAAGCACGACCCCTGACCCCTGACCTCTAACTCGGGAGAATACAGTTTACAGTCAGATAGTCTATCCTGAGACTGCTGGGACCTCCTGTCCCATCTGTCAGTTGTTCCGTCTGTCGTTCTGTCAGTAGTTATGTCAGTAGTTCTGTCAGTAGTTCTGTCAGTTGTTCTGTCAGTAGTTCTGTCAGTAGTTCTGTCAGTAGTTCTGTCAGTTGTTCTGTCAGTAGTTCTGTCAGTAGTTCTGTCAGTAGTTCTGTCAGTAGTTATGTCAGTAGTTCTGTCAGTAGTTATGTCAGTAGTTATGTCAGTAGTTCTGTCAGTAGTTATGTCAGTAGTTCTGTCAGTAGTTATGTCAGTAGTTATGTCCGTAGTTATGTCAGTAGTTCTGTCAGTAGTTATGTCAGTAGTTCTGTCAGTAGTTATGTCAGTAGTTATGTCAGTTGTTATGTCAGTAGTTCTGTCAGTAGTTCTGTCAGTAGTTATGTCAGTAGTTATGTCAGTTGTTCTGTCAGTAGTTCCGTCTGCAGTTCTGTCGGCGGTTCTGTCAGTAGTTATGTCAGTAGTTCTGTCTGTGTGTGTCTCTGTGTCGCTCTGGCTGGATACACTGTCCCAGGCCAGAGCATAGCCAGAGGAGAGAGTGGAGGAGGGAGAGGAGAGAGGGGGGGAGAGAGACGAGGAAGACAAGGGAGAGGGGGAGGTAGACAGGGATAGTAGGGTGTGAGGTGAAGTTGCCCCTAGACGCTGATCTTGGGTCCATTTTGTATTTCCTCCACTAATGGTTAAGGTAAAGACTGTGAGAGGGGAAGCTGATCCTATATCTGTATGTAGGGAACAGGGCAGGAGGGTCTCTGTCTCCAGGTGGTCGTCAAGTGAACAGGGTAGGAGTGTCTCTGTCTCCAGGTGGTTGTCAAGGGAACAGGGAAGGAGAGTCTCTGTCTCCAGGCGGATGTCAAGGTGAAAAGTCATGACAGCTCTCAGGTAACCAGAGGGGGCAGTCCCACACATCACTGGGTGACACACCACCTGTTCCGGAGTCACCATGCACCCTGCTGAACGCACACACACAGACTGCACACACACACACCGAGACAGAGTTAACACCCAAACACACACAAGCACACACCAGGGAGATCACTAAATTTGGACTTCAATATTAGATGTTTGTCCATGTTCCCCAAACATTAAAAACTGATCTATTTTGCACTCACCCCAAAAATGAAGAAAGACTTCTGAACACTGGGGTCAAACCCACAAACCTCAGAGCCATAGGCAACAGCTTACTGCTTAGCACTGGGGTCAAACCCACGAACCTCAGAGCCATAGGCAACAGCTTACTGCTTAGCACTGGGGTCAAACCCACGAACCTCAGAGCCATAGGCAACAGCTTACTGCTTAGCACTGGGGTCAAACCCACGAACTGCAGAGCCATAGGCAACAGCTTACTGCTTAGCACTGGGGTCAAACCCACGGACCTCAGAGCCATAGGCAACAGCTTACTGCTTAGCACTAGGGTCAAACCCACAAACCTCAGAGCCATAGGCAACAGCTTACTGCTTAGCACTGGGGTCAAACCCACAAACCTCAGAGCCATAGGCAACAGCTTACTGCTTAGCACTGGGGTCAAACCCACGAACCTCAGAGCCATAGGCAACAGCTTACTGCTTAGCACTGGGGTCAAACCCACGAACCTCAGAGCCATAGGCAACAGCTTACTGCTTAGCACTGGGGTCAAACCCACGAACCTCAGAGCCATAGGCAACAGCTTACTGCTTAGCACTGGGGTCAAACCCACGAACCTCAGAGCCATAGGCAACAGCTTACTGCTTAGCACTGGGGTCAAACCCACGAACCTCAGAGCCATAGGCAACAGCTTACTGCTTAGCACTGGGGTCAAACCCACGAACCTCAGAGCCATAGGCAACAGCTTACTGCTTAGCACTGGGGTCAAACCCACGAACCTCAGAGCCATAGGCAACAGCTTACTGCTTAGCACTGGGGTCAAACCCACGAACCTCAGAGCCATAGGCAACAGCTTACTGCTTAGCACTGGGGTCAAACCCACGAACCTCAGAGCCATAGGCAACAGCTTACTGCTTAGCACTGGGGTCAAACCCACGAACCTCAGAGCCATAGGCAACAGCTTACTGCTTAGCACTGGGGTCAAACCCACGAACTGCAGAGCCATAGGCAACAGCTTACTGCTTAGCACTGGGGTCAAACCCACGAACCTCAGAGCCATAGGCAACAGCTTACTCCACGAAGCTATCACCATAATATATATATATATTTAACATCATCACAAACCTTAGTCATATTCTTAACCAGTCTGAATGAATGTCTTAACTGTTACCTGTCAAGGTGTTTCTGATTCAACCCTGTTGTAAAACCTCTAAACACATGGAATGAAAGCAGTCCTAAACAGGTTCAAAAAAATGACTTTTGTCAATAATGCGTCACCTTCACAGTGATCTTGTTGCAAACACACATATATTATTATTATTGTTATTATTATGATTATTATTATGGTTTAGTGGGTGGGTACCAGAGCTGTGGGGGTGGGGTCTGTGCTCTTCAGGACATAGCGTGTCACAGCGATCAGACCAATTAGAACAGCCAGAAGCAGGAACACGCCCACAGCCATGCCCACCAATCTCTGATGACCTGGAAAGACACACACACACACACACACACAAACACACATACACACAAAGTAAAAAGGATCTATCTAACCTGTAACAGAAACAAGGAAGGAAACAGTTGGATCTAATGAAGCTCTGTTCAGTCTGAAACAGTTGGATCTAATGAAGCTCTGTTCAGTCTGAAACAGTTGGATCTAATGAAGCTCTGTTCAGTCTGAAACAGTTGGATCTAATGAAGCTCTGTTCAGTCTGAAACAGTTGGATCTAATGAAGCTCTGTTCAGTCTGAAACAGTTGGATCTAATGAAGCTCTGTTCAGTCTGAAACAGTTGGATCTAATGGGCCTGAGTAACAGGCAGTTTACTTTGGACATGCATTTCATCCGGAGGTGAAAATAGTGCCCCCTACCCTAATGAAGTTAATCAGACTTTGCAAAGCAATGTCAGAGACCAGTAGTACTGTGAAGAGTGCAAAGAGAGTAATGCAACAAGGTCCCTGAGAGGCAGTACTAAGATGTGGTCGGGTGGATATGGCTAGTCCCGTGCCACAGAGTTCAGCAGGGTTACAGTAGCTGGAAAGAAACTGTTCTTGAGCCTGCTAGTGAGGGAACGTAAAGACCTGCACCGCCTGCCTGATGGTAGGAGGGCAAACAGTTTGTGGCATGGATGTGAAGGGTTCCTGATGATGCCGCGCCCTACGCAGACAACGCTTGCGCTGGAGGTTTACGACGGCACCAGTGATGTGCTGGGTGGTTTTCACCACCTGTTGCAGGGCCTTCCGGTCGGCCACGGAGCATCCGCCAAACCACACAGTGGGCAGTTAGTCAGAATGCTCTCGACCGTGCAGCATTAACCTCTTTGGGATATGTGCTAGCGTCCCACCTGGCCAAAAGCCAGGGAAAATGCAGTGCGCCAAATTCAAATAAATTACTATAAAAATCTAACTTTCATTAAATCACACATGCAAGATAGCAAATTAAAGCTACACTTGTTGGGAATCCAGCCAACGTGTCAGATTTCAAAATGACTTTTCGGCGAAAGCAAACAATGGTATTATCTGAGGATAGCACCTCCGTAAACAAAGAGAGAATAGCATATTTCAACCCTGCAGATGCGACACAAAACGTAGAAATAAAAATATAATTTATGCCTTACCTTTGACGAGCTTCTTTTGTTGGCACTCCAATATGTCCCATAAACATCACAAATGGTCCTTTTGTTCGATTAATTCCGTCCATATATATCCAAAATGTCCATGTATTTGGTGAGTTTGATCCAGAAAAACACCGGTTCCAACTTGCGCAACGTGACAAAATATCTCAAAAGTTACAGTGCCTTGCGAAAGTATTCGGCCCCCTTGAACTTTGCGACCTTTTGCCACATTTCAGGCTTCAAACATAAAGATATAAAACTGTATTTTTTTGTGAAGAATCAACAACAAGTGGGACACAATCATGAAGTGGAACGACATTTATTGGATATTTCAAACTTTTTTAACAAATCAAAAACTGAAAAATTGGGCGTGCAAAATTATTCGGCCCCTTTACTTTCAGTGCAGCAAACTCTCTCCAGAAGTTCAGTGAGGATCTCTGAATTATCCAATGTTGACCTAAATGACTAATGATGATAAATACAATCCACCTGTGTGTAATCAAGTCTCTGTATAAATGCACCTGCACTGTGATAGTCTCAGAGGTCCGTTAAAAGCGCAGAGAGCATCATGAAGAACAAGGAACACACCAGGCAGGTCCGAGATACTGTTGTGAAGAAGTTTAAAGCCGGATTTGGATACAAAAAGATTTCCCAAGCTTTAAACATCCCAAGGAGCACTGTGCAAGCGATAATATTGAAATGGAAGGAGTATCAGACCACTGCAAATCTACCAAGACCTGGCCGTCCCTCTAAACTTTCAGCTCATACAAGGAGAAGACTGATCAGAGATGCAGCCAAGAGGCCCATGATCACTCTGGATGAACTGCAGAGATCTACAGCTGAGGTGGGAGACTCTGTCCATAGGACAACAATCAGTCGTATATTGCACAAATCTGGCCTTTATGGCAGAGTGGCAAAAAGAAAGCCATTTCTTAAAGATATCCATAAAAAGTGTTGTTTAAAGTTTGCCACAAGCCACCTGGGAGACACACCAAACATGTGGAAGAAGGTGCTCTGGTCAGATGAAACCAAAATTGAACTTTTTGGCAACAATGCAAAACGATATGTTTGGCGTAAAAGCAACACAGCTGAACACACCATCCCCACTGTCAAACATGGTGGTGGCAGCATCATGGTTTGGGCCTGCTTTTCTTCAGCAGGGACAGGGAAGATGGTTAAAATTGATGGGAAGATGGATGGAGCCAAATACAGGACCATTCTGGAAGAAAACCTGATGGAGTCTGCAAAAGACCTGAGACTGGGATGGAGATTTGTCTTCCAACAAGACAATGATCCAAAACATAAAGCAAAATCTACAATGGAATGGTTCAAAAATAAACATATCCAGGTGTTAGAATGGCCAAGTCAAAGTCCAGACCTGAATCCAATCGAGAATCTGTGGAAAGAACTGAAAACTGCTGTTCACAAATGCTCTCCATCCAACCTCACTGAGCTCGAGCTGTTTTGCAAGGAGGAATGGGAAAAAATTTCAGTCTCTCGATGTGCAAAACTGATAGAGACATACCCCAAGCGACTTACAGCTGTAATCGCAGCAAAAGGTGGCGCTACAAAGTATTAACTTAAGGGGGCTGAATAATTTTGCACGCCCAATTTTTCAGTTTTTGATTTGTTAAAAAAGTTTGAAATATCCAATAAATGTCGTTCCACTTCATGATTGTGTCCCACTTGTTGTTGATTCTTCACAAAAAAATACAGTTTTATATCTTTATGTTTGAAGCCTGAAATGTGGCAAAAGGTCGCAAAGTTCAAGGGGGCCGAATACTTTCGCAAGGCACTGTACCTGTAAACTTTACCAAAACATTTCAAACTACTTTTGTAATACAACTTTAGGTATTTTTTAATGTAAATAATCGATGAAATTGAAGACGGGATGATCTGTTTTCAATACAGGAGGAAAACAAACTGTAGCTAGCTTTCTGGTCACACGCCTTTATCTAACAGTACACTTGAAGTGACCCTCGTTTTGAGCAGGGCTACTTCTTTATTACACAAAGGAAAAACCTCAACCAATTTATAAAGACTGGTGACATCTAGTGGAAGCGGTAGGAACTGCAAGAAGGTCCCGTAGAACTCTGGATTCCCAATGAAAACCCATTGAAAAGAGAGTGACCTCGTCGGGGTTTCGCCTGCTAAATAAGTTCTGTTATAGTCACAGACATGATTCAAACAGTTTCAGAAACGTCAGAGTGTTTTCTATCCACATCTACTAATAATATGCATATCTTATATTCTGGGGATAAGTAGCAGGCAGTTGAATCTGGGCATGCATTTCATCCGGACGTGAAAATACTGCCCCTGTCACCAAGAAGTTAAAAGTTCACCAGGATCTTGGGAGACAGGCCTTCTTCAGCCTCCTCAAAAAGGCGCTGCTGTGCCTCTTTGACCAGGGTTGACATGTTGAGGGTCCAGGAGAGGTAGTCGGAGATGTAGACACTAGGAATTTGAAGCTGGGCACACGCGCAATCTCAGAGCCATCAATGAAAACTGGGGCGTGGCTGCAGCTTTTAGACTTCCTGTAATCCACAATGAGCTCCTTGGTTTTCTTTGTCATAGGTGAAGAGGGAGTGGAGGGGGCTCAGCACGCAGCTGGAGTTCAGGTTCAGGGTTGAGGAGGTGAAGTTGTCTGACAGACTGGGGTCCAAAGTCCAGTTACACAGAGATGATGGTCATGGAGTTTGGTGACCAGCCTAGAGGGATGCTGAGAGTGTGTGTAGAGGTGGGCTGTGTGTGTAGAGGTGGGCTGTGTGTGTGTATAGAGAGTGCTGATGGTCATGGAGTTTGGTGACCAGCCTAGAGGGATGCTGAGCTAAAGTCTATGAACAGCATTTTCACATATAGTTGAAGTCGGATCATCACTTTATTTCAGGGCTTTGTGATGGACTTTGTTGTCCTTAAGCCATTTTGCCACAACTTTGGAAGTATTGTCCATTTGGAAGGCCCATTTGCGACCAAGTTTTAACTTCCTGACTGATGTCTTGAGATGTTGCTTCAATATATCCACATAATTTTTCTACCTCATGATGCCATATATTTTGTGAAGTGCACCAGTCCCTCCTGCAGCAACGCACACCCACAACATGATGCTGCCACCCCCGTGCTTCACGGTCTGGATGGTGTTCTTCGGCTTGCAAGCGTCCCTCTTTTTCCTCCAATCATAACGATGGGCATTATGGCCAAACAGTTCTATTTTTGTTTCATCAGACCAGAGGACATTTCTCCAAAAAGTACAATCTTTGTCCCCATGTGCAGTTGCAAACCGTAGTCTTGCTTTTTTTATGGCGGTTTTGGAGCAGTGGCTTCTTCCTTGCTGAGCGGCCTTTCAGGTTATGTCGATATAGGATTTGTTTTACTGTGGATATAGATAGTTTTGTACCTGTTTCCTCCAGCATCTTCACAAGGTCCTTTGCTGTTGTTCTGGGATTGATTTGCACATTTCGCACCAAAGTATGTTCATCTCTAGGAGACAGAACGCGTCTCCTTCCTGAGCGGTATGACGGCTGCATGGTCCCATGGTGTTTATACTTGCATACTATTGTAGAGATTAACGTGGTACCTTCAGGCATTGGAAATTGCTCCCAAGGATGAACCAGACTTGTGGAGGTCTACAATTTATTTTCTGAGGTCTTGGCTGATTTCTTTTGATTTTCCCATGATGTCAAGCAAAGAGGCACTGAGTTTGAAGGTTGACCTTGAAATACATCTCCAATTGACTCAAATTCACTCAAATAGCCTATCAGAAGCTTCTAAAGCCATGACATAATTTTTGTTAACTTCTTCTTTTTTCTTTGTTAATTTCTTTTGGATCATTGGGACGCTAGCTACCTCGACAACATCCTGTGAAATTGCACAAAATTAAAAAAACAAAAGTAGTAATATTAAACATTCATAAAAATACAAGTGTTATACACCATTCTTTAGCTTAGAATCTTGGTAATCGAACCGCTTTGTCCGATTTACAATAGGCTTTACGGTGAAAGCATAGCATTTGATTGACTGAGGACAGCGCCTCACCCACTTCTGCATTAACATGAATTCATAACCTGCACAGGTGTCACAAAACTCAAAAACAGCGATAAAATGAATCACTTACCTTTGAAGATCTTCATCTTTTTGCAATCCAAAGGGTCCCAGTTACACAATGAATGGTTGTTTTGTTCGATAAAGTCCTTCTTTATATCCCAAAAATGTCAGTTTATTTGGCGCGTTTGATTCAGAATCCACCTGTTCCAACTTTCCCAACATGCCTACAAAGGAATCTAAAAAGTTGGTTCTCTCGTGCATGCTTCAGTGTTGCTTGACTCGAAGCGAGCATAAACGGCAGTAGGCTCGTGTCACTGGGCAGCTCACGCCTGGGTTTCCCTTTATAGTCTGTAGTTTTCAAGCCTCATCCAACGAGCATCAGAACCGGTGTAGTAGGATTCAACCTTAATCCTGTATTGACGCTTTGCTTGTTTGATGGTTCATCTGAGGGCAGAGCGGGATTTCTTAAAAGCATCCGGATTAGTCTCCTGCTCTTTAGCTCGATGCAGATGTTGCCTGTAACCCAAGGCTTCTGGTTGGGATATGTACGTACAGTCACTGTGGGGACAATGTTGTCAATGCACTTATTGATGAAGTCGATGACTCCTCAATGCCATTGGATGAATCCCGGAACATATTCTAGTCTGTGCTAGCAAAACAGTCCTGTAGCGTAGCACCCGCATCATCTGACCACTTCCGTATTGAGTCACCGGTACTTCCTGCTTTAGTTGTTTTTTTCTCTGGTTGCACGTGACATGCTGGTAAAAATGTTGTAAAACTGATTTAAGTTTGTCTGCATTAAAGTCCCCGGCCACTAGGAGCGCTGCTTCTAGGTGAGCATTTTCTTCTTTGCTTATGGCTTTATAGAGTTGGTCTTAGTGCTTCGTTCTGTGGTGGTAAATTTGCGACTGCTTTTGAAAAAACTTTCAAAGTTCTTGACTGACCTTCATGTCACAAAGTAATGATGGACTGTCATTTATCTTTGCTTATCTGAGCTGTTCTTGCCATAGTATGGAGGACTTGTCTTTTACCAAATAGGGCTATCTTCTGTATACCAACCCTACCTTGTCACAACTGATTGGCTCAAACGCATTAAGCCAGAAACAAAGCCCTTTCTTTGGAAACTCGTCAGTCTATTCTTGTTCTGAGAAATGAAGGCTATTCCATGCGAGAAAAGAACTCGTACAATGCTGTTTACTACTCCCTTCACTGACCACGCAAACTGTCCCTAACCAGAATAGAACGAGTGAGAGGCCCCGGTGCGCAACTGAGCACAAGGACAAGTACATTAGAGTGTCTAGTTTTAGAAACAGGCGCCTCACAAGTCCTCAACTGGCAGCTTCATTAAATAGTACCCGCAAAACACCAGTCTCAACGTCAACAGTGAAGAGGCAACTCTGGGATGCTGGCCTTCTACAAGTAACTTTTGATCACGTTGGCGTTGCATCATAACCTGTTTCTAAATTTGTGTTGTAGATCAGCTTCTTCAAATATGGCATTGAGTTCCTTTGTCTAAGGGTAGTTATGTGGTTTGGTATTGAGATCCTTTGTCTGAGGGTAGTTTGTGTCTGTGTATAGAGGTGAGCTGTGTGTGTAGAGGTGGGATGTGTGTATAGAGGTGGGCTGTGTGTAGAGGTGGGCTGTGTGTAGAGGTGGGCTGTGTGTATAGAGGTGGGCTGTGTGTATAGAGGTGGGCTGTGTGTAGAGGTGGGCTGTGTGTAGAGGTGAGCTGTGTGTAGAGGTGGGCTGTGTGTATAGAGGTGGGATGTGTGTATAGAGGTGGGCTGTGTGTATAGAGGTGAGCTGTGTGTGTAGAGGTGGGCTGTGTGTGTAGAGGTGGGCTGTGTGTAGAGATGGGCTGTGTGTATAGAGGTGGGCTGTGTGTAGAGGTGGGCTGTGTGTAGAGTTGGGCTGTGTGTAGAGGTGGGCTGTGTGTATAGAGGTGGGCTGTGTGTAGAGGTGGGCTGTGTGTAGAGGTGGGCTGTGTGTAGAGGTGGGCTGTGTGTAGAGGTGGGCTGTGTGTATAGAGGTGGGATGTGTGTATAGAGGTGGGCTGTGTGTAGAGGTGGGCTGTGTGTAGAGGTGGGATGTGTGTAGAGTTGGGCTGTGTGTAGAGGTGGGCTGTGTGTATAGAGGTGGGCTGTGTGTAGAGGTGGGCTGTGTGTAGAGGTGGGCTGTGTGTAGAGGTGGGCTGTGTGTAGAGGTGGGCTGTGTGTATAGAGGTGGGATGTGTGTATAGAGGTGGGCTGTGTGTAGAGGTGGGCTGTGTGTAGAGGTGGGATGTGTGTAAAGGTGGGCTGTGTGTAGAGGTGGGCTGTGTGTAGAGGTGGGATGTGTGTATAGAGGTGGGCTGTGTGTGTAGAGGTGGGCTGTGTGTAGAGGTGGGCTGTGTGTATAGAGTTGGGCTGTGTGTATAGAGGTGGGCTGTGTGTAGAGGTGGGCTGTGTGTAGAGGTGGGCTGTGTGTAGAGGTGGGCTGTGTGTAGAGGTGGGCTGTGTGTATAGAGGTGGGCTGTGTGTAGAGGTGGGCTGTGTGTATAGAGGTGGGCTGTGTGTAGAGGTGGGCTGTGTGTATAGAGGTGGGATGTGTGTATAGAGGTGGGCTGTGTGTAGAGGTGGGCTGTGTGTATAGAGGTGGGCTGTGTGTAGAGGTGGGCTGTGTGTATAGAGGTGGGATGTGTGTATAGAGGTGGGCTGTGTATATAGAGGTGGGCTGTGTATAGAGGTGGGCTGTGTGTAGAGGTGGGCTGTGTATAGAGGTGGGCTGTGTGTATAGAGGTGGGCTGTGTGTATAGAGGTGGGATGTGTGTATAGAGGTGGGCTGTGTGTAGAGGTGGGCTGTGTGTAGAGGTGGGATGTGTGTAAAGGTGGGCTGTGTGTAGAGGTGGGCTGTGTGTAGAGGTGGGATGTGTGTATAGAGGTGGGCTGTGTGTAGAGGTGGGCTGTGTGTAGAGGTGGGCTGTGTGTATAGAGTTGGGCTGTGTGTATAGAGGTGGGCTGTGTGTAGAGGTGGGCTGTGTGTAGAGGTGGGCTGTGTGTAGAGGTGGGCTGTGTGTATAGAGGTGGGATGTGTGTATAGAGGTGGGCTGTGTATAGAGGTGGGCTGTGTGTGGAGGTGGGCTGTGTATAGAGGTGGGCTGTGTGTATAGAGGTGGGCTGTGTGTATAGAGGTGGGATGTGTGTATAGAGGTGGGCTGTGTGTAGAGGTGGGCTGTGTGTAGAGGTGGGCTGTGTGTATAGAGGTGGGATGTGTGTATAGAGGTGGGCTGTGTGTATAGAGGTGGACTGTGTGTGTAGAGGTGGGCTGTGTGTATAGAGGTGGACTGTGTGTAGAGGTGGGATGTGTGTAAAGGTGGGCTGTGTGTAGAGGTGGGCTGTGTGTAGAGGTGGGATGTGTGTATAGAGGTGGGCTGTGTGTGTAGAGGTGGGCTGTGTGTAGAGGTGGGCTGTGTGTATAGAGTTGGGTTGTGTGTATAGAGGTGGGCTGTGTGTAGAGGTGGGCTGTGTGTAGAGTTGGGCTGTGTGTAGAGGTGGGCTGTGTGTATAGAGGTGGGATGTGTGTATAGAGGTGGGCTGTGTATATAGAGGTGGGCTGTGTATAGAGGTGGGCTGTGTGTAGAGGTAGGCTGTGTATAGAGGTGGGCTGTGTGTATAGAGGTGGGCTGTGTGTATAGAGGTGGGATGTGTGTATAGAGGTGGGCTGTGTGTAGAGGTGGGCTGTGTGTAGAGGTGGGCTGTGTGTATAGAGGTGGGATGTGTGTATAGAGATGGGCTGTGTGTATAGAGGTGGACTGTGTGTGTAGAGGTGGGCTGTGTGTATAGATGTGGACTGTGTGTGTAGAGGTGGGCTATTTTTATAGAGGTGGGCTGTGTGTATAGAGTTGGACTGTGTGCTGTACAGTACCTTGTGTATCTGGTCTGTGTCTCGTCAGGTTGACACACCCCTGAGCAGTCATGTGACGGCGTAGGCTGTAGTGATTGGCTGAGGCCAAGAGGCAGTAGGTGTGGTCTGGACTGAGATGGTAGAACACTCTCTTTGAGCCCGACTCAATGTCTGACATAACCTACAGACACAAATCAATGAGAACTCTGTTGAAAACGTGATTTTGGTGTGTGTGTGTGTGTTCTCACCGTGGCGTTGTGTTCCTGAACATTCTTCAGCAGTGTGATGTTGTATAATTTGAAGATGTTCTGAGCAGGATGGTGAAGCTGGACACATAGACTCTGGTTCTCCACCCACAACTCCAGACCTGGGGCACTCAACACTGCTGCAGAAAACACACACACACACACACACACACACACACACACACACACACACACACACACACACACACACGTTTGTGTACTGTGTCTTACTGTCTGAGTAGGGCTGTACTGTGTCTCACTGTCTGAGTAGGGCTGTACTGTGTCTTACTGTCTGAGTAGGGCTGTACTGTGTGTTACTGTCTGAGTAGGGCCGTACTGTGTCTCACTGTCTGAGTAGGGCTGTACTGTGTCTCACTGTCTGAGTAGGACTGTACTGTGTGTGTCACTGTCTGAGTAGGGCTGTACTGTGTGTTACTGTCTGAGTAGGACTGTACTGTGTGTGTCACTGTCTGAGTAGGGCTGTACTGGGTGTGTCACTGTCTGAGTAGGGCTGTACTGTGTCTCCCTGTCTGAGTAGGGCTGTACTGTGTCTCACTGTCTGAGTAGGGCTGTACTGTGTCTCACTGTCTGAGTAGGACTGTACTGTGTGTGTCACTGTCTGAGTAGGACTGTACTGTGTGTGTCACTGTCTGAGTAGGGCTGTACTGTGTGTCTCACTGTCTGAGTAGGGCTGTACTGTGTCTCACTGTCTGAGTAGGGCTGTACTGTGTCTCACTGTCTGAGTAGGGCTGTACTGTGTCTCACTGTCTGAGTAGGACTGTACTGTGTCTTACTGTCTGAGTAGGGCTGTACTGTGTGTGTCACTGTCTGAGTGGGGCTGTACTGTGTCTCACTGTCTGAGTAGGGCTGTACTGTGTGTCTCACTGTCTGAGTAGGGCTGTACTGTGTCTCACTGTCTGAGTAGGGCTGTACTGTGTCTCACTGTCTGAGTAGGGCTGTACTGTGTCTCACTGTCTGAGTAGGACTGTACTGTGTCTTACTGTCTGAGTAGGGCTGTACTGTGTGTGTCACTGTCTGAGTGGGGCTGTACTGTGTCTCACTGTCTGAGTAGGGCTGTACTGTGTTCTCCAGGTATTTCCAGTCTGACGTCTGCTCTTCCAGCTCCGCCCTCACTCTGACGTTGTAATTCTTTAAAAGGTCCTCCAGCGGAATGTCCAGGGGGCACGCCATGGCAACGGGGTTGCTGCAGTTACAGGGTTGCCACCATGACTCACTACATCACAAGAGGACACATCATCACTTCTCCCTTCTCTCTCTCTCCTTCTCTCCTTCACTCTCTCTCTTTTTCTCTCTCCTTCACTCTCTCTTTCCTTCTCTCCTTCACTCTCTCTCTCCTTCTCTCCTTCACTCTCCTTCACTCTCTCTCTCCTTCTCTCCTTCACTCTCTCTCTCCTTCTCTCCTTCACTCTCTCTCTCCTTCTCTCCTTCACTCTCCTTCACTCTCTGTCTCTTTTTCTCTCTCCTTCACTCTCTCTCTCCTTCTCTCCTTCACTCTCTCTCTCCTTCTCTCCTTCACTCTCTCTCTCCTTCTCTCCTTCACTCTCTCTCTCCTTCTCTCCTTCACTCTCGCTCTCCTTCTTTCTTTCACGCTCTCTCCCCTTCACTCTTTCTGCTTCACTCTCTTTCACACTTTCTTTCAATCCCTCCACCTCATCCTGCTTTTGCTCTCACATTCTCTTCTTATCCCTGTACCCCATCCAGCCAACCATCCATCCAGTCATCCAGCCATCCAACCATCCATCCATCCATCGATCCAACCATCCATCCATCCAGTCATCCAGCCATCCAACCATCCATCCAGTCATCCAGTCATCCAACCATCCATCCAGTCATCCAGTCATCCAGTCATCCAGTCATCCAGCCATCCAGTCATCTAGTCATCCAGTCATCCAGCCATCCAGTCATCCAGTCATCCAGCCATCCAGTCATCCAGCCATCCAGTCATCCAGTCATCCAGCCATCCTTCCAGTCATCCAGTCATCCAGTCATCCAGCCATCCATCCAGTCATCCAGTCATCCAGCCATCTAGTCATCCAGTCATCCAGCCATCTAGTCATCCAGTCATCTAGTCATCCAGTCATCCAGCCATCCAGCCATCCAGCCATCCAGCCATCCATCGAACCATCCAGTCATCCAGATATCTAGTCATCTAGTCATCCAGCCATCTAGTCATCTAGTCATCCAGTCATCCAACCATCCAACCATCCAACCATCCAGTCATCCATCCATCCAGCCATCCAGCCATCTAGTCATCTAGTCATCCAGTCATCCAACCATCCAGTCATCCAGCCATCTAGTCATCCAGTCATCCAGTCATCCAGTCATCCAGCCATCTAGTCATTCAGTCATCCAACCATCCAGTCATCCAGCCATCTAGTCATCTAGTCATCCAGTCATCCAGCCATCCAGTCATCTAGTCATCTAGTCATCTAGTAATCCAGTCATCCAGCCATCCAGATCTAGCCATCTAGTCATCCAACCATCCAGCCATCCAACCATCCAGCCATCCAGCCATCTAGTCATCTAGTCATCTAGTCATCCAGTCATCCAACCATCCAGTCATCCAGCCATCTAGTCATCCAGTCATCCAGTCATCCAGCCATCTAGTCATCCAGTCATCCAACCATGCAGTCATCCAGCCATCTAGTCATCTAGTCATCCAGTCATCCAGCCATCCAGTCATCTAGCCATCTAGTCATCCAGTCATCCAGCCATCCAGTCATCCAGTCATCCAACCATCCAGTCATCTAGTCATCCAGTCATCCAACCATCCAGTCATCCAGCCATCCAACCATCCATCATCTAGTCATCCAGTCATCCAGCCATCCAGTCATCTAGTCATCCAGCCATCCAGTCATCTAGTCATCTAGTCATCCAGTCATCCAGTCATCCAGCCATCCAGTCATCCAGCCATCTAGTCATCTAGTCATCCAGCCATCCAACCATCCAGCCATCCAGCCATCTAGTCATCTAGTCATCTAGTCATCCAGTCATCCAACCATCCAGTCATCCAGTCATCCAGTCATCCAGCCATCTAGTCATCCAGTCATCCAACCATCCAGTCATCCAGCCATCTAGTCATCTAGTCATCCAGTCATCCAGCCATCCAGTCATCTAGCCATCTAGTCATCCAGTCATCCAGCCATCCAGTCATCCAGTCATCCAACCATCCAGTCATCTAGTCATCCAGTCATCCAACCATCCAGTCATCCAGTCATCCAGCCATCCAGTCATCTAGTCATCCAGCCATCTAGTCATCTAGTCATCCAGTCATCCAGTCATCCAGCCATCCAGTCATCCAGCCATCTAGTCATCTAGTCATCCAGTCATGCAACCATCCAGTCATCTAGCCATCTAGCCATCTAGTCATCCAGTCATCCAGCCATCTAGTAATCTAGTCATCTAGTCATCCAGTCATCCATCCATCCAGCCATCCAGCCATCCTTCCAGTCATCCAGCCATCCAGTCATCCAGCCATCCATCCAGTCATCCAGCCATCTAGCCATCCATCCAGTCATCCATCCATCCAGCCATCCAGTCATCCAGCCATCCAGTCATCCAGCCATCTAGTCATCCAGGCATCCAGCCATCTAGCCATCTAGCCATCCAGCCATCCATCCAACCATCCAGTCATCCAGCCATCTTGTCATCTAGTCATCCAGCCATCTAGTCATCTAGTCATCCAGTCATCCAACCATCCAGTCATCCAGTCATCTAGTCATCCAGCCATCTAGTCATCCAGTCATCCAGTCATCCAGCCATCCAGTCATCTAGTCATCCAGTAATCCAGTCATCCAGCCATCTAGCCATCCAGTCATCCAGTCATCCAACCATCCAGTCATCTAGTCATCCAGCCATCCAGTCATCCAGCTATCTAGTCATCCAGTCATCCAGTCATCCAGCCATCCAGTCATCCAGTCATCTAGTCATCCAGCCATCCAGTCATCAGGTCATCCAGCCATCCAGTCATCTAGTCATCTAGTCATCTAGCCATCCAGTCATCCAGTCATCCAGCCATCCAGTCATTCAACGATCCAGTCATCCAACCATCCAGCCATCTAGTCATCCAGTCATCCAGTCATTCAACCATCCAGTCATCCAACCATCCAGTCATCGAGTAATCTAGTCATCCAGTCATCTAGTCATCTAGTCATCCATTCATCTAGTCATCCAGTCATCTAGTCATCCAATCATGCAGTCATCCAACCAGCCAGTCATCCAACCATCCAGTCATTTAACCATCCAGTCATCCAGTCATCTAGTCATCCAGTCATCCATTCATCCAGTCATCCAACCATCCAGTCATCCGGCCATCTTGTCATCTAGTCATCCAGTCATCCATCCATCCAGCCATCCATCCATCCAGTCATCCAGCCATCCAGTCATCCAGTCATCTAGTCATCCAGTCATCTGACCATCCAGTCATCCAGCCATCTAGTCATCCAGTCATCCAGTCATCCAACCATCCTGTCATCTAGTCATCCAGTCATCCACTCATCCAACCATCCAGTCATCCAGTCATCTAGTCATCCAGTCATCCAACCATCCAGTCATCTAGTGATCTAGTCATCCAGTCATCTAGTCATCTAGTCATCTGTCCATCCAGTCATCCAGTCATCCAACCACACGCAGAAAGGCACATACTGAACCCCCCCCACTAACCTGAGTGCTCCAATCTCTACAGAGTAGTGGGTATGGTTGGTGTTGCCAGCTCCGGCCAGCCAGTGGACTCTCCCTTGGAAGTCCAGAAACTCTACAGTCACATTCTGAGGGGGGGAGAGACACCCTGACACACACACACACACACACACACACACACACACACACACACACACACACACACACACACACACACACACACACACACACACACACACAATTAGTGAGAGTGTGAATAAGTGAGTGAATCTTTGTTAATCAGGGTGTTAATCAGGGTTCGATTAGTGTGTGTGTAGTCAGGTTTTACCTGCTGAAGGCCAGAGGAAGATCCAGAGACAGATGGAACACTGAAGCCACATCACCATGGAGACACCTCCCTCTCAATCTCACCTGGTCAATTTGTACAGCATGGACACTGCAGCCCTGTGGTGGCATAAACCCAGGATTAAGTTAAGGTTGGCCAACAGATTAACCCAGGGTTAGGTTAGGGTTGGCCAACAAATGAATTCAGGGTTAGGTTAGGGTTGGTCAACAGATTAACCCAGGGTTAGGTTAGGGTTGGCCAACATTTTCACCCAGGGTTAGCCAACAGATTTAACCCAGGGTTAGGTTAGGGTTGGCCAACCAATTAATTCAGGGTTAGGTTAGGGTTGGCCAACAGATTAACCCAGGGTTAGGATTTGCATGATGTATTGTTGTCTCTACCTTTTTGCCCCTCGTGCTGTTGTCCGTGCCTTACAATGTTTGTACCATGTTTCTGATGCTACCATGACGTGCTGATGCCATATTGTGTTGCTACCATGCTGTGTTGTCATGTTGTTGTTGTTGTCATATTGTGTTGCTACCATGCTGTGTTGTCATGTTGTCATGTTGTCATATTGTGTTGCTACCATGCTGTGTTGTCATGTTGTTGTTGTCATGTTGTCATGTTGTGTTCTTACCATGCTGTGTTGTCATGTTGTTGTTGTCATGTTGTTGTTGTCATGTTGTTGTTGTCGTCATTTTGTGTTGTCATGTTGTGTTGTTACCACGCTGTGGTCATGTTGTTGTTGTTATGTTGTGTTGTTACATGCTGTGTTGTCATGTTGTTGTTGTCATGTTGTGTTGTTACCATGCTGTGTTGTCATGTTGTGTTGCTACCATGCTGTGTTGTCATGTGTTGTTACCATGTTGTTTTTGTCATGTGTTGTTACCATGTTGTGTTGTCATGTGTTGTTACCATGCTGTGTTGTCATGTGCTGTTACCATGCTGTGTTGTCATGTGTTGTTACCATGTTGTGTTGTCATGTGTTGTTACCATGTTGTGTTGTCATGTGTTGTTACCATGTTGTGTTGTCATGTGTTGTTACCATGCTGTGTTGTCATGTGTTGTTACCATGTTGTGATGTCACGTGTTGTTACCATGCTGTGTTGTCATGTGTTGTTGTCATGTTGTTGTTGTCATGTTGTTGTTGTCGTCATGTTGTGTTGTCATGTTGTGTTGTTACCACGCTGTGGTCATGTTGTTGTTGTTATGTTGTGTTGTTACATGCTGTGCTGTCATGTTGTTGTTGTCATGTTGTGTTGTCATGTGCTCCGAATACAACAGGTGTAGTAGACCTTACAGTGAAATGCTGACTTACAGGCTCTAACCAATAGTGCAAAAAATGTATTAGGTGAACAATAGGTAAGTAAAGAAATAAAACAACAGTATAAAGACAGACTATATACAGTAGCGAGGCTATAAAAGTAGCGAGGCTCTATACAGACACCGGTTAGTCATGCTGATTGAGGTAGTAAGTACATGAATGTATAGTTAAAATGACAATGCATATATGATAAACAGAGAGTAGCAGCAGCGTAGAACGAGGGGTTGGGGGGCGGGACAATGCAAGTAGTCTGGGTAGCCATTTGATTTCCTGTTCAGGAGTCTTGTGTCTTGGGGGTAAAAACTGTTGGCTTTTGGTCCTAGACTTGGCACTCCGGTACCGCTTGCCATGCAGTAGTAGAGAAAACAGTCTATGACTGGGGTGGCTGGGGTCTTTGACAATTTTTAGGGCCTTCTTCTGACACCGCCAGCTGTAGAACCTTTTGACGATCTCAGGACCCATGCCAAATCTTTTTAGTTTCCTGGGGGGAATAGGTTTTGTCGTGCCCTCTTCACGACTGTCTTGGTGTGTTTGGACCATTCTAGTTTGATGTTGATGGTGACACCAAGGAATTTGAAGCTCTCAACCTGCTCCACTGCAGCCCCGTCGATGAGAATGGGGACGTGCTCAGTCCCCCTTTTCCTGTAGTCCACAATCATCTCCTTAGTCTTGGTGACGTGGAGGGACAGGATGGTTTTCTGGCACCACTCGGCCAGGTCTCTGACTTCCTCTCCATAGTCTGTCTCGTCGTTGTCGGTGATCAGGGGAATAGGTTTTGTCGTGCCCTCTTCACGACTGTCTTGGTGTGTTTGGACCATTCTAGTTTGATGTTGATGGTGACACCAAGGAATTTGAAGCTCTCAACCTGCTCCACTGCAGCCCCGTCGATGAGAATGGGGGCGTGCTCAGTCCCCCTTTTCCTGTAGTCCACAATCATCTCCTTAGTCTTGGTGACGTGGAGGGACAGGATGGTATTCTGGCACCACTCGGCCAGGTCTCTGACTTCCTCTCCATAGTCTGTCTCGTCGTTGTCGGTGATCAGACTCGTTGTCGGTTACCATGCTGTGTTGTCATGTGTTGTGTTACCACTGTTGTGTCGTCTGCAAACTTAATGATGGTGTTAGAATCGTGCCTGGCCATGCAGTCGTGAAGCCATTCTTGTGATTATTGTGACTTTGCCATTGTAATTGTTTGTAAACTTGTATAGTCAAATGAATCTATGATCGTATGCTGTCCATTTGTTGTTTGTATGCTGTTCTTTGTATGACATTTTAATATTTGATTATTAACCAATGATATTAGGCCACTCTTGGCCATGATTACAGACACCTGTGTCTTTTGACACTATATAAACGAGTCATCCCGCAGTGTTTGTGATTATACCCTGATGAAGACAGCTTGGCTGTCGAAACGTTGGTAATTACATTTTTGCATCTGAGCTCCTAGAGTGGGCGGCTCTCTTTTATTTTCAAGTTTAAATAGGTTTTAAACATTAGCTATGTCGACTAAGTTAACGTTATCTAGCTAGGTTCACTAGCTACTTTAATGGTAGCTAGGTTAAAAAATGTTCACGTGTAAACAAACATGCAGTGGACGGGCTATTTTGAAAATATGAATATATTAAATTAATGCACAATTCTGGGAATATTTATTTGTAGATTACAATTTTAATGGTTTGGCATTATAAGTGGTGTGAAAATATATTTAGACATTTTCCTGGATAACATTAGCATAATGTTTTCTGTTAGAGTGGAGAGGAGGAAGACTGGATAGGAAGAAGAGTGAGATAGAGGAGGAAAGATAAATGATTGCAGCGCCTGCCAATTTATTTTTCCAAACAATGTTTTTGAGATAAAGTACAAAAATGAGGCAAGCAATGGGAATCTGTTAACCAAAGTATTTTATATAATAGTGTACTATTTATTATTAAAGATTGGAGAGGAAGGAGAAGGAAAAATTAAGGGAGTAAAAAGAGTGAAGCAAGGAGAGTGTGGAAGAGTGAGGTGGAAAGGTGAAGAGAAGGAAAGGAAGACGAGTGAAGAAAAGAGGAGAAAGACTGGAGAAGAAGAAAAAGTTAAGAGAGTAAGAAGAGTGACCCAAAGAGAGTGAAGAAGAGCAAACAGAGGAGGCACAATGGCTCTTTCCCAGAAACGGAAATGCCATTTTAATGACAACATGATGAGAGAATTTCCATGTATACGCTCAGGTCAAGACGATAGAATGGTTCACTGCACCCTTTGTAATTCCTCTCTTTCAAATGGCAGAGGGGGAAGAACAGCAGTGGTAGAACATCAGCAGACAAAAACGCATAAAGCCTCTTTGATTGGCTGTGTTGGTTTGCCCTCTGTCACCACATTCTTCAAGAAGGTAGAGCCTTCCCAAGAACAATATGATTTAGCTGTGCAGGAGGGTGTCTTTGCATACCACACTATGTGACACAATCATAGTTACAGATCTATGAACTGCACAGCACAACTCACACGGAAGCTTTATGAGCCTAAGTTTACATGTGCTAGGACAAAATGTGAAGCCATAGTGAGTAACGTGTTAGCACCATGTGCTAGGACACAATGTAAAGCCATAGTCAGTAACGTGTTAGCATTATGTGCTAGGACACAATGTGAAGCCCTAGTGAGTAACGTGTTAGCATCATGTGCTAGGACACAATGTGAAGCCATAGTCAGTAACGTGTTAGCACCATGTGCTAGGACACAATGTGAAGCCATAGTGAGTAACGTGTTAGCATCATGTGCTAGGACACAATGTGAAGCCATAGTCAGTAACGTGTTAGCACCATGTGCTAGGACACAATATGACGCCATAGTGAGTAACTTGTTAGCACCATGTGCTAGGACACAATGTGAAGCCATAGTGAGTAACGTGTTAGCACCATGTGCTAGGACACAATGTGAAGCCATAGTCAGTAACGTGTTAGCACCATGTGCTAGGACACAATGTGAAGCCCTAGTGAGTAACGTGTTAGCACCATGTGCTAGGACACAATGTGAAGCCATAGTGAGTAATGTGTTAGCACCATGTGCTAGGACACAATGTGAAGCCATAGTGAGTAACGTGTTAGCACCATGTGCTAGGACACAATGTGAAGCCATAGTGAGTAACGTGTTAGCACCATGTGCTAGGACACAATGTGAAGCCCTAGTGAGTAACGTGTTAGCACCATGTGCTAGGACACAATGTGAAGCCATAGTCAGTAGCGTGTTAGCACCATGTGCTAGGACACAATGTGAAGCCATAGTCAGTAACGTGTTCGCACCATGTGCTAGGACACAATGTGAAGCCATAGTCAGTAACGTGTTCGCACCATGTGCTAGGACACAATGTGAAGCCATAGTCAGTAGCGTGTTAGCACCACGGGCAACTACTTTGGTAACACAGGACCTAGACCAGGTTGAATATGTGTCCCTGTCCATTGATGTGTCCAATCATGGACATGTAAAGCTGCTGCCAGTAGTGGTCAGATATTGTCAGATATATGGCAGAGGAGATTGCAGCTGAGGTCCTGGTGGTCATCCCAAAATGTAACCTGCAAAACAAAGTCGTGGCATTCTCTGCCGACAACACAAATACCAACTTTGGACTGAATAGGCTGGGGAGGGTCAATGTCCATACCAACCTTGGAGGACTGAATAGGCTGGGGAGGGTCAATGTCCATACCAAAGTTAAAAATGCTCTGTAGTGGGAGGTGATTGGCTGAGGTTGTCCTGCCCACATCATTCATAACACGCCCAGAACAGCTTTGGATATGATTCCCCTTGATGTTGAGTACCTGCTCACCAAGATATTTTCATATTTTCACCGTCAGAGTAGAAAGACTGAAGAGCTTTTGCGATTTTGTTGGCCAGGAGTACTGTCGTGGCTGATTCAGAATTAGTGAGGTAACATAGATAAATAAGATGTTTCATATTTTTCTTGTCATTAGAATGTCTTCTTTTGGACTATACTGTTGGCAGTTGCAGTTATTCCTTCTCAGCTCGGGCTTAGTCACTAGGGGCCCAGAGAGCTGAGAGGTTAGGCTTGTCTTCATATGTCAATGTATCTGTTAAACCATGTGATGCTATGAAGAATATCAGAAGGGGAGGAGGACAGAATGGAGGCTTGTCTTCTTATGGGAATGTGTCTGGAACTATGGTATGTCCCCTCTGAGGGGAACACTAAAATAACACATCCTAGATCTGAATGAATGAAATATTCTTATTAAATACTTTTTTCTTTACATAATTGAATGTGCTGACAACAAAAATCACACAAAAATTATCAATGGAAATCAAATGTATCAACCCATGGAGTCACACTCAAAATTAAAGTGGAAAACCACAAATTTTTGTCAGTTATCACCAACTCAGAGAGAGAGAGAGGAAGAGAGAGAGAGATAGATGGAGAGAGAGAGGAAGAGAGATGTATTTCTCAGTTTCTTTGTTTTTAGAATTTCATTTTTTAAAAACCTTTATTTAACTAGGCAAGTCAGTTAAGAACAAATTCTTATTTTCAATGACGGCCTAAGAACAGTGGGTTAACTGCCTGTTCAGGGGCAGAACGACAGATTTGTACCTTGTCAGCTCGGGGATATGAACTTGGAACCTTTTGGTTACTAGTCCAACGCTCTAACCACTAGGCTACCCTGCCGCCCCGAATGAGATAAACACAAGAATCTAAAAAGAATAGATGAAAAAGTAACTTTTCACCTCAAATTAAGAGGTGACAAAGTTTAGATTAAGTTTTGACTCTCGCTAGCTAGCTACACAAGGAAAACCTAGCAAGCGGGCTAACAAGCTAGCCAGAAAAATTGAGCTAGAACAAACCTACTAGCAAGGGGAGTTAATAAAACGACATCAAACGACCAAACTGAGTGAGTAAACCAGAAAGGAGCAGAGACTCTAATGTTGAACATATCTTCAGTTTTTTGTGTGAAGATTTTTCACTCTTTTTGCTGTTTTTTTTGTGCTAAATTAGAGCTAGCTAGCATTAGCAGCAGACAAACATAAACAGTTGCTATGATAACGGTGCAGCAGCACCATGTCCCCACTCCCCCTTGGCGCTGACTCCATTCTCTACCCTCCAGAGGCCCAAAATAACACAAAGAGGAAAGCTTTTAAACAGAAACTACTAAAGGGGAGGCCAGAACCCCTTTTTGCAGACCTCTACAAATACGGTGACGTGAGTAATCTCATCTTCCTCACTGACCAGCCAAATGCCTGGCGCTCAGCAGTCTGCTCTCACTACCCATCCATAAAGAAATAGGGAATCTGTAATGGGTGGAAGCTGAAAGTCAAATAGACAGATTACAGCACCATGATAACAATCAACCTCTACAAGACTGGGACTGTCAGGGTGTAAGGTAACAGACTGGGACTGTCATGGTGTCAGGTAACAGACGGGGACTGTCATGGTGTTAGGTAACAGACTGTTTATAACAGACTGGGACTGTCATGGTGTAAGGTAACAGACTGTTTATAACAGACTGGGACTGTCATGGTGTCAGGTAACAGACGGGGACTGTCATGGTGTTAGGTAACAGACTGGGACTGTCATGGTGTCAGGTAACAGACTGGGACTGTCATGGTGTAAGGTAACAGACTGTTTATAACAGACTGGGACTGTCATGGTGTAAGGTAACAGACTGTTTATAACAGACTGGGACTGTCATGGTGTCAGGTAACAGACTGTTTATAACAGACTGGGACTGTCAGGGTGTAAGGTAACAGACTGGGACTGTCATGGTGTAAGGTAACAGACTGTTTATAACAGACTGGGACTGTCATGGTGTCAGGTAACAGACTGTTGATAACAGACTGGGACTGTCATGGTGTCAGGTAATAGACTGGGACTGTCAGGGTGTAAGGTAACAGACTGGGACTGTCATGGTGTAAGGTAACAGACTGTTTATAACAGACTGGGACTGTCATGGTGTCAGGTAACAGACTGTTTATAACAGACTGGGACTGTCAGGGTGTAAGGTAACAGACTGGGACTGTCATTGTGTCAGGTAACAGACTGTTTATAACAAACTGGGACTGTCATGGTGTCAGGTAACAGGCTGGGACTGTCAGGGTGTAAGGTAACAGACTGTTTATAACAGACTGGGATTGTCATGGTGTCAGGTAACAGACTGTTTATAACAGACTGGGACTGTCAAGGTGTAAGGTAACAGACTGGGACTGTCATGGTGTCAGGTAACAGACTGTTTATAACAGACTGGGACTGTCAGGGTGTAAGGTAAAAGACTGGGACTGTCATGGTGTCAGGTAACAGATTGGGACTGTCAGGGTGTAAGGTAACAGACTGGGACTGTCATGGTGTAAGGTAACAGACTGTTTATAACAGACTGGGACTGTCATGGTGTAAGGTAACAGACTGGGACTGTCATGGTGTCAGGTAACAGACTGTTTATAACAGACTGGGACTGTCATGGTGTAAGGTAACAGACTGTTTATAACAGACTGGGACTGTCATGGTGTAAGGTAACAGACTGTTTATAACAGACTGGGACTGTCATGGTGTAAGGTAACAGACTGTTTATAACAGACTGGGACTGTCAGGGTGTAAGGTAACAGACTGGGACTGTCATGGTGTCAGGTAACAGACTGTTTATAACAGACTGGGACTGTCAAGGTGTAAGGTAACAGACTGGGACTGTCATGGTGTCAGGTAACAGACTGTTTATAACAGACTGGGACTGTCAGGGTGTAAGGTAAAAGACTGGGACTGTCATGTGTCAGGTAACAGACTGGGACTGTCAGGGTGTAAGGTAACAGACTGGGACTGTCATCGTGTAAGGTAACAGACTGTTTATAACAGACTGGGACTGTCATGGTGTAAGGTAACAGACTGGGACTGTCATGGTGTCAGGTAACAGACTGGGACTGTCATGGTGTCAGGTAACAGACTGTTTATAACAGACTGGGACTGTCATGGTGTCAGGTAACAGACTGTTTATAACAGACTGGGACTGTCATGGTGTAAGGTAACATACTGGGACTGTCATGGTGTAAGGTAACAGACTGTTTATAACAGACTGGGACTGTCAGGGTGTAAGGTAACAGACTGGGACTGTCATGGTGTCAGGTAACATACTGTTTATAACAGACTGGGACTGTCATGGTGTAAGGTAACAGACTGGGACTGTCATGGTGTCAGGTAACAGACTGGGACTGTCATGGTGTCAGGTAACAGACTGTTTATAACAGACTGGGACTGTCATGGTGTAAGGTAACAGACTGTTTATAACAGACTGGGACTGTCATGGTGTAAGGTAACAGACTGGGACTGTCATGGTGTAAGGTAACAGACTGTTTATAACAGACCGGGACTGTCATGGTGTCAGGTAACAGACTGGGACTGTCATGGTGTCAGGTAAAAGACTGGGACTGTCATGGTGTCAGGTAACAGACTGGGACTGTCATGGTGTCAGGTAACAGACTGTTTATAACAGACTGGGACTGTCATGGTGTAAGGTAACAGACTGTTTATAACAGACTGGGACTGTCATGTGTCAGGTAACAGACTGTTTATAACAGACTGGGACTGTCATGGTGTAAGGTAACAGACTGGGACTGTCATGGTGTAAGGTAACAGACTGTTTATAACAGACTGGGACTGTCAGGGTGTAAGGTAACAGACTGGGACTGTCATGGTGTCAGGTAACAGACTGTTTATAACAGACTGGGACTGTCATGGTGTAAGGTAACAGACTGGGACTGTCATGGTGTCAGGTAACAGACTGTTTATAACAGACTGGGACTGTCATGGTGTAAGGTAACAGACTGTTTATAACAGACTGGGACTGTCATGGTGTAAGGTAACAGACTGGGACTGTCATGGTGTAAGGTAACAGACTGTTTATAACAGACTGGGACTGTCATGGTGTAAGGTAACAGACTGTTTATAACAGACTGGGACTGTCATGGTGTAAGGTAACAGACTGGGACTGTCATGGTGTAAGGTAACAGACTGTTTATAACAGACTGGGACTGTCATGGTGTAAGGTAACAGACTGGGACTGTCATGGTGTAAGGTAACAGACTGTTTATAACAGACTGGGACTGTCAGGGTGTAAGGTAACAGACTGGGACTGTCATGGTGTCAGGTAACAGACTGTTTATAACAGACTGGGACTGTCATGGTGTAAGGTAACAGACTGGGACTGTCAGGGTGTCAGGTAACAGACTGTTTATAACAGACTGGGACTGTCATGGTGTCAGGTAACAGACTGTTTATAACAGACTGGGACTGTCATGGTGTAAGGTAACAGACTGGGACTGTCATGGTGTCAGGTAACAGACTGTTTATAACAGACTGGGACTGTCATGGTGTAAGGTAACAGACTGGGACTGTCATGGTGTAAGGTAACAGACTGGGACTGTCATGGTGCAAGGTAACATTAGGCTGTTTGAAACTGACTTTCAGACCATTAAGGAGAGAGCAGAGATAGAAGGACACCACCAGTGACATTCCCTCCCACAAGACAAACTCCACCAGCACCACCCTCACCCCTACTCTCCCCACCCAAAAAGGCACATCCTGCACCACCCTCACCCCTACTCCTCCCACCCAAAAAGGCACATCCAGCACCTCTCTTCCCACCATAGTGGAGGACACACCCCAGGAGGAGAGCAACCCCCTCAGTGCAAAGCAGGCCCTGGCCCTCCTCACCACCATGGCTGCCATGAGGGATGAGTTCACCAGACTGGAGGGGGAGGTGCATCTGCTGAGGTAATGCGTGAGCAAACTGCAACTAGATAACCACACCTTAGAGGAGCTCCTAACCAAGGTGTAAACAGCAACCAGACAACCACACCTTAGAGGAGCTCCTAACCAAGGTGTAAACAGCAACCAGACATCCACACCTTAGAGGAGCTCCTAACCAAGGTGCAAACAGCAACCAGACATCCACACCTTAGAGGAGCTCCTAACCAAGTTGCAAACAGCAACCAGACAACCACACCTTAGAGGAGTTCCTCACCAAGGTGTAAACTGCAACCAGACATCCTTAGAGGAGCTCCTAACCAAGGTGTAAACAGCAACCAGACATCCTTAGAGGAGCTCCTAACCAAGGTGTAAACAGCCACCAGACATTAGAGGAGCTCCTAACCAAGGTGTAAACAGCCACCAGACATCCTTAGAGGAGCTCCTAACCAAGGTGTAAACATCAACCAGACATCCTTAGAGAAGCTCCTAACCAAGGTGTAAACAGCCACCAGACATCCTTAGAGGAGCTCCTAATCAAGGTGTAAACAGCAACCAGACATCCTTATAGGAGCTCCTAACCAAGGTGTAAACAGCAACCAGACATCCTTAGAGGAGCTCCTAACCAAGGTGTAAACAGCAACCAGACATCCTTAGAGGAGCTCCTAACCAATGTGTAAACAGCAACCAGACATTCACACCTTAGAGGAGCTCCTAAACCAGATGTAAACAGCAACCAGACATTCACACCTTAGAGGAGCTCCTAACCAAGGTGTAAACAGCAACCAGACATCCACACCTTAGAGGAGTTCCTAACCAAGGTGTAAACAGCAACCAGACATCCTTAGAGGAGCTCCTAACCAAGGTTTAAACAGGAACCAGACATTCACACCTTAGAGGAGCTCCTAACCAAGGTGTAAACAGGAACCAGACATCCACACCTGAGAGGAGCTCCTAACCAAGGTGTAAACAGCAACCAGACATCCTTAGAGGAGCTCCTAACCAAGGTGAGGACAGAGCAGGACAGCAGCCTTGCAACACAACATCCACCAGCCCCCCCTCTACCCCCTCCAGTCCATAACTATTAGAAAGTGTTATTGGAGGGAAAACAAATTACGTTTTTAAATCAATGTACACTAAAAACAAATGTGTGGTTAACATTGGTATCAAGCCAACAGACTTCTTCTCTCAGGGACGGGGAGTGAAACAGGGCTGTCCAATAACTTAAACACTATTTAACATCTACATTAATGAATGGGCAAACACATCAGAGGAATCGGCAGCACCTGGTCTCACCCTACACAACACTGTCTACTGTATGCAGATGACCTGGTGCTACTGTCTCCCACTAAGGAGGGTATGCTGTAGACAGATGACCTGGTGCTGCTGTCTCCCACTAAGGAGGGTCTGCTGTAGACAGATGACCTGGTGCTGCTGTCTCCCACTAAGGAGGGTCTGCTGTCTCCCATTAAGGAGGGTCTGCTGTAGACAGATGACCTGGTGCTGCTGTCTCCCACTAAGGAGGGTCTACTGTCTCCCACTAAGGAGGGTCTGCTGTAGACAGATGACCTGGTGCTGCTGTCTCCCACTAAGGAGGGTCTGCTGTAGACAGATGACCTGGTGCTACTGTCTCCCACTAAGGAGGGTCTGCTGTAGACAGATTACCTGGTGGTGCTGTCAAACATGGCTGCCCAGAGAGGACAGTCTGGCTATAGAGACCGGTCGTCACAGACAAACCTGGCTGCCCAGAGAGGACAGTCTGGCTATAGAGACCGGTCGTCACAGACAAACCTGGCTGCCCAGAGAGGACAGGCTGTGCTCACTCTGCTCCAGGGGAGAGGTAGAGACAGAGCTGCATTTCCTATTACACTGTGACAAATACTGAGACATAAGAGAATCATTCAATACAACGAATTTCAAACTATAAAAGATGAACAAAAATCTGATATTTATTGGGAGAAAAGCCAAATATGTGTCCTCCTGCCGTAACCTGAGGGACAGCCAGTGAAAAGTACAATGTAATGTCAATAATATTTCCCATTTAGTTTTGTTTTGTCTTTCATACCATGTCATGTGTCTTCTCAGTCAGGTTGAGACTGGTCTACTACCAGGTCATGTGTCTTCTCAGTCAGGTTGAGACTGGTCTACTACCAGGTCATGTGTCTTCTCAGTCAGGTTGAGACTGGTCTACTACCAGGTCATGTGTCTTCTCAGTCAGGTTGAGACTGGTCTACTACCAGGTCATGTGTCTTCACAGTCATAATAAACCCCAGGAAGAGTAGCTACTGCCTTGGCAGGAACTAATGGGGATCCATAATAAACCCCAGGAAGAGTAGCTGCTGCCTTGGCAGGAACTAATGGGGATCCATAATAAACCCCAGGAAGAGTAGCTGCTGCCTTGGCAGGAACTAATGGGGATCCATAATAAACCCCAGGAAGAGTAGTTGCTGCCTTGGCAGGAACTAGTGGGGATCCATAATAAACCCCAGGAAGAGTAGCTGCTGCCTTGGCAGGAACTAATGGGGATCCATAATAAACCCCAGGAAGAGTAGCTGCTGCCTTGGCAGGAACTAATGGGGATCCATAATAAACCCCAGGAAGAGTAACTGCTGCCTTGGCAGGAACTAATGGGGATCCATAATAAACCCCAGGAAGAGTAGCTGCTGCCTTGGCAGGAACTAATGGGGATCCATAATAAACCCCAGGAAGAGTAGCTGCTGCCTTGGCAGGAACTAATGGGGTTCCATAATAAACCCCAGGAAGAGTAGCTGCTGCCTTGGCAGGAACTAATGGGGATCCATAATAAACCACAGGAAGAGTAGCTGCTGCCTTGGCAGGAACAAATGGGGATCCATAATAAACCCCAGGAAGAGTAGCTGCTGCCTTGGCAGGAACTAATGGGGATCCATAATAAACCCCAGGAAGAGTAATTGCTGCCTTGGCAGGAACTAATGGGGATCCATAATAAACCCCAGGAAGAGTAGCTGCTGCCTTGGCAGGAACTAATGGGGGTCCATAATAAACCCCAGGAAGAGTAGCTGCTGCCTTGGCAGGAACTAATGGGGATCCACAATAAACCCCAGGAAGAGTAGTTGCTGCCTTGGCAGGAACTAATGGGGATCCATAATAAGCCCCAGGAAGAGTAGCTGCTGCCTTGGCAGGAACTAATGGGGATCCATAATAAACCCCAGGAAGAGTAGCTGCTGCCTTGGCAGGAACTAATGGGGATCCAAAACAAATACCAATACAAATACAGTGTGACATCACAGCAGCAAGATTTGTGACCTGTTGCCACAAGAAAAGGTCAACAAACATCATTTTAAATACAACCCACATTTATGTTTATTTATTTTCCCTTTTGTACTTTAACTATGTGTACGTCATTACAACACTGTATATATTATTATGTATATATTTTTTACTATTTGCACATCGTTACAACACTGTATATAGACATAATATGACATTTGTAATGTCTTTATTCTTTTGGAACTTATGTGAGTGTCATGTTCACTGTAAAACGTTTTTTTACTTTGTTACTTTTGTTTAGAATCTACTTGACTTGGCAACATAAACATGTTTCCCATGCCAATAAAGCCCTTTGAATTGAAATTGAGCGAGAGAGGAAGAGAGAGGAAGAGAGATAAAGACAGAGACAAAGGTAGAGAGAGAGAGAGAGAGAGAGAGAGAGAGAGAGAGAGGGGATGCCTGAGGTGCGTTCTTCAAGTGAAATAGTTTGCAAACGTTAGCTAGCACAGTCCATGTGGTTTGTTACTCTGTCAAACTGAAGCCTTGTTGATCTCTTGTGAGGTGTGGTTGTACCTCACCTGTCTCGGAGCAGGGCAGCATCTCATTGGCCATTTCTGACCCTGTTACGGTCATAACAGGGTTGTCATGGTGATGTCATACAGGTCCCCGGAAGTACACAATGTCCATGAAGTTGATTGATTTCTAATTTTCCCAGGTCAGAAGCGTCCCAGTCCAGGTGTGTATGTTTCTCTAGTTGCTAGTGTCTGGATCTCCCAGTCCAGGTGTGTATGTTTCTCTAGTTGCTAGTGTCTGGATCTCCCAGTCCAGGTGTGTCTGTTTCTCTAGTTGCTAGTGTCTGTATCTCGCAGTCCAGGTCTGTTTCTCTGCGTTATATACTTCCTATCTTCATAACAAACCTGTCGGGCCATGTTCCTTCAGACATCCTGTTCTACCTGTTCAAGCACACGCTAACACACACACCACAAGCACTGGGTCTGACCTACCACTCTGCATTCCACAGACAAACCAGAAACCAATTCTATAGGACCCACCCACACACACACACACACACACACACACACACACACACACACACACACACACACACACACACACACACACACACACACACACACACACACACACACACACACACAGTGGGGCAAAACAGTATTTAGTCAGCCACCAATTGTGCAAGTTCTCCCACTTAAAAAAATGAGAGGGGCCTGTAATTTTAATCATAGGTACACTTCAACTATGACAGACCAAATGAGAAGAAAACAAATCCAGAAAATCACATTGTAGGACTTTTAATGAATTTATTCGCAAATTATGGTGGAAAATAAGTATAAATAACACTCTCTCTCCATCAGGTAGAGTTCCTGTATCACAACTAAAAGGTGTAATAAAAAGCATGATTCAGTAGTTACATTACATTCATAAACATTATATAACTGTATATACATCACTATTATTGTTATTACAAATAAAATAAAAGGCAGTCAAAAAGTTAAGAATGGAAATACTATAGAGAGAGAGAGACAGAGTGACAGAGAGAGAGAGAGAGAGAGAGAGAGAGACACAGACTGACAGAGAGAGAGAGAGAGAGAGAGAGAGAGAGAGAGAGAGACAGACTGACAAAGAGAGAGAGAGAACAGTAACCTTGGGAAAATCCTCTGCATTATCATTAAGCAGACTCATTCATTTCCTCAATGAAAACAATGTACTGAGCAAATGTCAAATTGGCTTTTTACCAAATTACCGTACAACAGACCATGTATTCACCCTGCACACCCTAATTGACAACCAAACAAACCAAAACAAAGGCAAAGTCTTCTCATGCTTTGTTGATTTCAAAAAAGCCTTCGACTCAATTTGGCATGAGGGTCTGCTATACAAACTGATGGAAAGTGGTGTTGGGGGTAAAACATACGACATTATAAAATCCATGTATACAAACAACAAGTGTGCAGTTAAAATTGGCAAAAAACACACACATTTCTTCACACAGGGTCGTGGGGTGAGACAGGGATGCAGCTTAAGCCCCACCCTCTTCAACATATATATTAACGAATTGGCGCGGGCACTAGAAAAGTCTGCAGCACCCGGCCTCACCCTACTAGAATCCGAAGTCAAATGTCTGCTGTTTGCTGATGATCTGGTGCTTCTGTCACCAACCAAGGAGGGCCTACAGCAGCACCTAGATCTTATGTACAGATTCTGTCAGACCTGGGCCCTGACAGTAAATCTCAGTAAGACCAAAATAATGGTGTTCCAAAAAAGGTCCAGTCGCCAGGACCACAAATACAAATTCCATCTAGACACTGTTGCCCTAGAGCACACAAAAAACTATACATGCCTTGGCCTAAACATCAGCGCCACAGGTAACTTCCACAAAGCTGTGAACGATCTGAGAGACAAGGCAAGAAGGGCATTCTATGCCATCAAAAGGAACATAAATTTCAACATACCAATTAGGATCTAGCTAAAAATACTTGAATCAGTCATAGAGCCCATTGCCCTTTACGGTTGTGAGGTCTGGGGTCCGCTCACCAACCAAGACTTCACAAAATGGGACAAACACCAAATTGAGACTCTGCATACAGAATTCTGCAAAAATATCCTCCGTGTACAACGTAAAACACCAAATAATGCATGCAGAGCAGAATTAGGCCGATACCCACTAATTATCAAAATCCAGAAAAGAGCTGTTAAATTCTACAACCACCTAAAAGGAAGCGATTCCAAAACCTTCCATAACAAAGCCATCACCTACAGAGAGATGAACCTGGAGAAGAGTCCCCTAAGCAAGCTGGTCCTGGGGCTCTGTTCACAAACACAAACACACCCCACAGAGCCCCAGGACAACAGCACAATTAGACCCAACCAAATCATGAGAAAACAAAAAGATAATTACTTGACACATTGGAAAGAATTAACAAAAAAACAGAGCAAACTAGAATGCTATTTGGCCCTAAACAGAGAGTACACAGTGGCAGAATACCTGTCCACTGTGACTGACCCAAACTTAAGGAAAGATTTGACTATGTACAGACTTAGTGAGCATAGCCTTGCTATTGAGAAAGGCCGCCGTAGACAGACCTGGCTCTCAAGAGAAGACAGGCTATGTGCACACTGCCCACAAAATGAGGTGGAAACTGAGCTGCACTTCCTAACCTCCTGTCCAACGTATGACCATATTAGAGATACATATTTCCCTCAGATTACACAGATCCACAAAAAATTTGAAAACAAATCCAATTTTGATAAACTCCCATATCTACTGGGGGAAATTCCACAGTATGCCATCACAGCAGCAAGATTTGTGACCTGTTGCCACAAGAAAAGGGCAACCAGTGAAGAACAATATTTATTATTATTATTATTTATTTATTTTCCCTTGTGTTCTTTAACCATTTGTACATCGTTGCAACACTGTATATATATATATATATATATGTATAATATGAAATTTGTAATGTTTTTATTGTTTTGAAATTTCTGTATGTGTAATGTTTACTGTAAATTTTTATTGTTTACTTCACTTTTGTATATTATCTACCTCACTTGCTTTGGCAATAACACATGTTTCCCATGCCAATAAAGCCCCTTGGATTGAATTGAATTGAGAGAGACAGACAGACAGAGAGAGAGAGAGAGAGAGAGAGAGAGAGAGACAGAGAGAGACAGAGACACAGAGAGAGAGAGACTGACTGACTGACTGAAAGAGAGAGAGAGACTGAATGACAGAGAGACAGAGAAAGAGAGAGAGAGAGAGAGAGACTGACTGACTGACTGACTGACTGACTGACTGACTGACTGACTGACTGACTGACTGACTGACTGACTGACAGACAGACAGACAGACAGAGAGAGAGAGAGAGAGAGAGAGAGAGAGACAGATACACAGAGAGAGAGAGACTGACTGACTGACTGAAAGAGAGAGAGAGAGAGACTGAATGACAGAGAGACAGAGAAAGAGAGAGAGAGAGAGAGAGACTGACTGACTGATTGACTGACTGACTGACAGAGACAGAGAGAGAGAGAGACATATAGGGGGGAGAGAGGGAGATAAACAGACATGATGAGCTCCTGCATTTTTCAGCATTTTCTTAAAAAAAGATAGATTAGGAGTTAGATAAACTTGGATTTTTTGTCAGGAACACATACTGAATTCTACCCTCTACAACATAACCCCTACTTCAAATCAAAACTTAAAACCTACAACCTGATTTTGGACGGAATTACGGAATCACCTGGAAGGTTCACAACTACCAAGATGTATTACTTTATACAGCAAACTCTCTGGAAAACAACAGAAACCTGAAAACACCATCCAACCTGGAACTGATTGAGTAATGTTTAGTCTGAAACTATATTTTATTTCCAAAAGCCAAGAAGAAAAATACACAACATTACTTTATAAGGACTGAATTCTAACATAATTCTACCAAGCTTGATACAGCTTCAACTAGCACTGACGTGTCAAGTGAGAGGTGTCAAAGCCCATTAGCCCAACAATGGCAGGAGAGTCACACAGTCTACCCCAACCAAATGGAGAGGCCTTAGAAGCTCCCTCCCGCTGTTCAGAGGTAATTAAAATACAGTACCCTGTGCATGTAAAGAATGATAAGGCAAGAAAAGATGACATAATGAAGCTTCTTATGGAAAATCAAGAGACACTTTTTGCTGACTATTACAAAAATGGGAACATCAGCAACCTTATCTTCCACACAAACCTGGCATGGCACAGTGCTATATTAGCACACTACCCCTTTGTTAAGAGAAGGGGGGTTAACGAGGGGTGGAAACTCAGAATACTTGACAACGAGGACTCTGAGTCAGCTAATATAAACCTCTATAAGTCCGAAACAGTACTTGTACAGGGTAACCCCAAACAGTTTCAGCTGGACTTTCACCAAATTAAAGAATCAGCCCAGCAGGAGAAGCTCTCCCTTGATAAAGATACCCCCACCCCGAGCGGGTCAGACCAGACTTCTTCATTATGTAACCCCACAGACGAGCAACCCCCAGCGGAGAGTCAACCTCCCAGCACAGATTACTACTCCCTCATTGAAATGAAGGATAAATTCACCCAGCTGGAGGTAAGGCAGGTGGGAGCTGGAACAGCAGGTGATTACACTTCAGTCAGCACAGACCCAGACAACAGTCCAGCACAACAACACCCCCTTAACCAGACCCGGAGAGCTGGAGGTGGACAGAGACATATCTGCACTCTGGACAGTGGTGAGACAACATCAACAGGAGAAAGAGCAGGATCAGGAGAAGAACAGAGCACTAGAGGAGAGGATCAGACTGCTGCAGACTACCAGATCCTGACCACAGCGTTGACATCACAGCAGAACAGACAAATGAAGAACCCCAAGCCCACCATGATAGCCCTCCTTCTGTCTGAGGACCAACTAGCTTCACCCAGCGCACCCTAGACCTTTTGTCTGAGAACCAACTAGCTTCACCCAGCACGCCCTAGACCTTCTGTCTGAGGACCAACTAGCTTCACCCAGCGCGCCCTAGACCTTCTGTCTGAGGACCAACTAGCTTCACCCAGCGCGCGCCCTAGACCTTCTGTCTGAGAACCAGCTAGGTTCCCCCAGCCACATAATAATACACCCAGCGTGCCCTAGACCTTCTGTCTGAGAACCAACTAGGTTCACCCAGCGTGCCCTATACATTCTGTCTGAGGACAAACAAGGTTCACCCAGCGCGCCCAATACATTTTGTCTGAGGACCAACTAGCTTCACCCAGCGCGCCCTAGACCTTCTGTCTGAGGACCAACTAGGTTCACCCAGCCACATAATAATACACACAGGCACAAACCACCCGAGAACACAGCAGGAAAGGGTGGCCACAGCAATGAAGGGAGTGACTGAAAAAGCTTCTTCTACTTTCCCCAATGCACAAGTGGCTATCTCCACCCTGCTACCACGAAAAGACTTCCACCCTGCTACCATACAACAGGTAAATGCAAGAATTTCCCGTGAAAACCAAATGTTTACCTGGCCCACCACTCCACCCTGGCCCACCACTCCACCCTGGCCCACCACTCCACCCTGGCCCACCACTCCACCCTGAACTTGACCAGCCTCTATGACCAGGTCCACCTCTACAAGGCAGCAGTGCCCACCTTCGCCCGGACTCTAAAGGACATCGCTCTCAAATGTAGCCCCTACACTTCACACAGGAGAAACAGATCAATAAACACCCCGCCCAGACCAGCGAGACACTCTCCCAGACCTGCGGGACCTCCCCCTGGACCTACACATAGAGGACCCACACCGAGAGGACTCACATCCAGACCACAACACCACCAGTCACATACACATCCCCACTCCAAACAATCAACAATCCCCCAAGTCAACCATGCCCACACCCCATTTATGCCCCCTCAGATCAGACCTATGCCCCTCCTGACCACCCCATGCACCCCTCCCCAGCAAAAAGGGCCTCAACATGGAAGTCACACATACGCCCAGGCCGTAAGCAAGCAAACAGGCCCAACCCACACCCACACATGGAATGTACCAGATGCTCAGCAGGCTCTGCTGGTCTGAGGCCAAACCACACAACCAACAACATTGGACACTTTATGGAACACAAAGCCTTCACTATCTCATCCTGGAATATCCCAGGCCTGAGGTCATCTGCCTTTGGCCTAAAGAGCAGGAACCTGGACTTCAAAGAAATACAGACATTGTCATCCTACAAGAAACCTGGTATAGAGGAGACGAACCCACTGGTTCCCCCCTAGGTTACAGAGAGCTGGTAGTCCCATCCACCACACTACCAGGTGGGTGGTATAGAGGAGACGAACCCACTGGTTTCCCCCTAGGTTACAGAGAGCTGGTAGTCCCATCCACCACACTACCAGGTGGGTGGTATAGAGGAGACGAACCCACTGGTTCCCCTCTAGGTTACAGAGAGCTGGTAGTCCCATCCACTAAACTACCAGGTGGGTGGTATAGAGGAGACGAACCCACTGGTTTCCCCCTAGGTTACAGAGAGCTGGTAGTCCCATCCACCACACTACCAGGTGGGTGGTATAGAGGAGATGGACCCACTGGTTTCCCCCTAGGTTACAGAGAGCTGGTAGTCCCATCCACCACACTACCAGGTGTGAAACAGGGAAGGGACTAATGCTAATTTGGTATAGAGCAGACCTAACTCATCTTAACAGAGAAAAAATTTCCTCCTGTGTGCTACCTATATCCCCCCACTATAATCCCCAAACTTTAATGAAGACAGCGTCTCCATCCTGGAGGAGGAAATCAATCATTTCCAGGCCCAGGGACATGTACTAGTCTGTGGCGACCTAAATGCCAGAACTGGACAAGAACCTGACACCCTCAGCACACAGGCGGACAAACACCTGCCTGGAGGTGACAGTATTCCCTCCCCCATATGCCCCCCTAGGCTCAACTATGACAACATAATCAACAAAAAACTGGTCACAACTCCTGCAGCTCTGTCGCACGCTGGGTATGTACATAGTCAAAGATAGGCTTCGAGGGAACTCCTATGGTAAGTACACCTATAGCTCATGTCTTGGCAGTAGTACTGTAGACTACTTTATCACTGACCTCAACCCAGAGTCTCTCAGAGCGTTCACAGTCAGCCCACTGACACCCCTATCAGACCACATCAAAATCACAGTCTACTTGAACAGAGCAATACTCAATCATGAGGCATCAAAGCCAAAGGAACTGAGTAACAATAAGAAATGCTATAGATGGAAGGAATGCAGTTTGGAAATCTACCAAAAAGCTATTGGGCAACAACAAATTCAATCCCTTCTAGACAATTTCCTGGACAAAATGTTCCACTGTAATTGTGAATGTGTAAACTAGGCAGTAGAAAACCTAAACAGTATATTTGAGCTTTCAGCTTCCCTATCAAATCAAAAAATCTCAAATAGAAAACTGAAGAAAATAAACAACAATGACAAATGGTTTGATGAAGAATGCAAAAACCTAAGAAAGAAATTGATAAACCTGTCCAACCAAAAACATAGAGACCCGGAAAACCTGAGTCTACGCCTTCACTATGGTGAATCACTAAAACAATACAGAAATACACTACGGAAAAAGAAGGACCAGCACGTCAGAAATCAGCTCAATGTAATTGAAGAATCCATAGACTCTAACCACTTCTGGGAAAATTGGAAAACACTAAACAAACAACAACACGAATAATTATCTATCCAAAATGGAGATGTATGGGTAAACCACTTCTCCAATCTTATTGGCTCTATAACAATGAACAACCAGCAAAAACATATACATGATCAAATACAAATCTTAGAATCAACTATTAACTGAAGACACACTGTTGTCAACATAACTGAAGACACACTGTTGTCAACATAACTGAAAACACACTGTTGTCAACATAACTGAAAACACACTGTTGTCAACATAACTGAAAACACACTGTTGTCAACATAACTGAAGACACACTGTTGTCAACATAACTGAAGACACACTGTTGTCAACATAACTGAAAACACACTGTTGTCAACATAACTGAAGACACACTGTTGTCAACATAACTGAAGACACACTGTTGTCAACATAACTGAAAACACACTGTTGTCAACATAACTGAAGACACACTGTTGTCAACATAACTGAAAACACACTGTTGTCAACATAACTGAAGACACACTGTTGTCAACATAACTGAAGACACACTGTTGTCAACATAACTGAAGACACACTGTTGTCAACATAACTGAAAACACACTGTTGTCAACATAACTGAAAACACACTGTTGTCAACATAACTGAAAACACACTGTTGTCAACATAACTGAAGACACACTGTTGTCAACATAACTGAAAACACACTGTTGTCAACATAACTGAAAACACACTGTTGTCAACATAACTGAAGACACACTGTTGTCAACATAACTGAAAACACACTGTTGTCAACATAACTGAAGACACACTGTTGTCAACATATCTGAAAACTGTGCGGTTCATATGTATAATATTGATTCAGAGGCCCGAGGACCTCTGCAAAATTGTTTTCTTTTTCACTACTTTTATTTATCTCCATGTCCAGCCCTTATATTTAGCTTCACAATTAAGTGTTTTACAATTTTCATATCAGGAAAATCAGGGCTACAAGTCGAACACAAAACATAAATAATTGACATAAACAGTTGCATTCATGAGTTTTATTGACAAATAAGGCCCGCCAAGCAAAAATCGGATAAAAAATGAATGTATAAGAATCCTGTAAGTACAGAAATAGTTTGCTCAGTGGGAAATAAATATCCAACTACCCAGTGACAACTGTGGGGAGTTTCTGACAGTAACTATGTGAGCTTATTACACTATGTCCTGGGATTTCCTGTGGTCTATGTAGAACCCCTTACAGTATTATAGACACTATGTCCTGGGATTTCCTGTGGTCTATGTAGAACCCCTTGCAGTATTATAGACACTATGTCCTGGGATTTCCTGGGGTCTATGTAGAACCCCTTACAGTATTATAGACACTATGTCCTGGGATTTCCTGGGGTCTATGTAGAACCCCTTACAGTATTATAGACACTATGACCTGGGATTTCCTGTGGTCTATGTAGAACCCCTTACAGTATTATAGACACTATGACCTGGGATTTCCTGGGGTCTATGTAGAACCCCTTACAGTATTATAGACACTATGTCCTGGGATTTCCTGTGGTCTATGTAGAACCCCTTACAGTATTATAGACACTGTGACCTGGGATTTTCTGTGGTCTATGTAGAACCCCTTACAGTATTATAGACACTATGACCTGGGATTTCCTGGGGTCTATGTAGAACCCCTTACAGTATTATAGACACTATGTCCTGGGATTTCCTGTGGTCTATGTAGAACCCCTTACAGTATTATAGACACTATGTCCTGGGATTTCCTGGGGTCTATGTGCCTTCCATCTTCTCCTGCCTGGCTTGTGAGCGTCATAGAGCAAAACAGATTGCATGTACAGTTGAAGTCGGAAGTTAACATACACTTAGGTTGGAGTCATTAAAACACGTTTTTCAACCACTCCACAAATGTCTTGATAACAAACTACAGCTTTGGCAAGTCGGGTAGGACATCTACTTTGTGCAGGACACAAGTAATTTTACCAACAATTGTTTACAGACAGATTATTTAACTTATAATTCACTGTATCACAATTCCAGTGGGTCAGAAGTTTACATACACTAAGTTGACTGTGCCTTTAAACAGTTTGGAAAATTCCAGAAAATGATGTCATGGCTTTAGAAGCTTCTTATAGGCTAATTGACATCATTTGAGTCAATTGGAGGTGAACCTGTGGATGTATTTCAAAGCCTACTTTCAAACTCAGTGCCTCTTTGCTTGACATCATGGGAAAATCAAAATAAATCAGCCAAGACCTCAGAAAACAAATTGTAGACCTCCACAAGTCTGGTTCATCCTCGGGAGCAATTTCCAAACGCCTGAAGGTACCACATTCATCTGTACAAACAATAGTATGCAAGTATAAACACCATGGGACCACGCAGCCGTCATACCGCTCAGGAAGGAGGCGCGTTCTGTCTCCTAGAGATGAACGTACTTTGGTGTGAAAAGTGCAAATCAATCCCAGAACAACAGCAAAGGACCTTGTGAAGATGCTAGAGGAAACGGGTACAAAAGTATCTATATCCACAGTAAAACGAGTCCTATATCAACATAACCTGAAAGGCCACTCAGCAAGGAAGAAGCCACTGCTCCAAAACTGCCATAAAAAAGCCAGACTACGGTTTGCAACTGCACATGGGGACAAATATCGTACTTTTTGGAGAAATGTCCTCTGGTCTGATGAAACAAAAATAGAACTGTTTGGCAATAATGACCATCGTTGTGTTTGGAGGATAAAGGGGGACGCTTGCAAGCCGAAGAACACCATCCCAACCGTGAAGCACGGGGGTGGCAGCATCATGTTGTGGGGGTGCTTTGCTGCAGGAGGGACTGGTGCACTTCGCAAAATAGATGGTACCATGAGGATGGAAAATGATGTGGATATATTGAAGAAACATCTCAAGACATCAGTCAGGAAGTTAAAGCTTGGTCTTCCAAATGGACAATGACCCCAAGCATACTTCCAAAGTTGTGGCAAAATGGCTTAAGGACAACCAAGTCAAGGTATTGGAGTGGCCATCACAAAGCCCTGACCTCAATCCTATAGAAAATGTGGGCAGAACTGAAAAAGCGTGTGCAAGCAAGGAGGCCTACAAACCTGACTCAGTTACACCAGCTCTGTCAGGAGGAATGGGCCAAAATTCACCCAACTTATTGTGGAAAGGAGGGAAGGCTACCCGAAACATTTGACCCAAGTTAAACAATTTAAAGGCAATGTTACGAAACACTAATTGACTGTATGTAAACTTCTGACCCACTGTGAATGTGATGAAAGAAATAAAAGCTGAAATAAATAATTATCTCTACTATTATTCTGACATTTCACATTATTAAAATAAAGTGGTGAACCTAACTGACCTAAGACAGGGAATTTTTACCAAGATTAAATGTCAGGAATTTTGTTTAAATGTATTTGGCTAAGGTGTATCTAAACTTCAGCCGTCAACTGTACATGGTCATGGGTGTCTCAGCTTTGATGCATATATCTTAAACGGAGCCCCAACATGTATTATTTTGAACATTAAGTATAAATACATTATGGTATTACAGTATATAGTATAAATACAGTAAATTATGGGGAATGGAAGGTGTGGTGCATTACAGGGGGTGGAATGGGAGGTGCATTTTAGGGGATGGGAGGTGCATTTTAGGGGATGGGAGAGGCATTTTAGGGGATGGGAGGTGCATTTTAGGGGTTGGGAGGTGCATTTTAGGGGATGGGAGATGCATTTTGGGGGATAGAAGGTGCATTATGGGGATGGGAGGTGCATTATGGGGATGGGAGGTGAATTTTAGGGGATGGGAGGTGCATTTTAGGGGATGGGAGATGCATTATGGGGATGGGAGGTGCATTATGGGGGAGGTGAGCTGCATTATGGGGATGGGAGGTGCATTATGGGGATGGGAGGTGCATTATGGGGGAGGTGAGCTGCATTATGGGGATGGGAGGTGCATTATGGGGATGGGAGGTGCATTTTAGGGGATGGGAGGTGCATTATGGGGATGGGAGGTGCATTATGGGGGAGGTGAGATGCATTATGGGGGAGGTGAGATGCATTATGGGGGATGGGAGATGCATTATGGGGATGGGAGGTGCATTATGGGGATGGGAGATGCATTATGGGGATGGGAGGTGCATTATGGGGGATGGAAGATGCATTATGGGGATGGGAGATGCATTATGGGGATGGGAGGTGCATTTTAGGGGATGGGAGGTGCATTATGGGGATGGGAGGTGCATTTTAGGGGATGGGAGGTGCATTTTAGGGGATGGGAGGTGCATTTTAGGGGATGGAAGGTGCATTTTAGGGGATGGGAGGTGCATTATGGGGATGGGAGGTGCATTATGGGGGATGGGAGGTGAGGTGCATTATGGGGATGGGAGATGCATTATGGGGATGGGAGGTGCATTATGGGGGAGGTGAGCTGCATTATGGGGGAGGTTAATTTTGGGAGCTGGGAGGTGCATTATGGGGGAGGTGAGCTGCATTATGGGGGAGGTGAGCTGCATTATGGGGGAGGTTCATTTTGGGAGCTGGGAGGTGCATTGTGGGGGAGGTGAGCTGCATTATGGGGGAGGTGCATTATGGGGATGGGAGGTGCATTATGCATCAAGATATTTTATATTTTACCCCCAACAATATCTTGAAATAAGATAAATCACTTGTATTATTCATGTTGGGGGGTTAAAATAAGACAAAACGTTCTGCCAATGAGGTTAGCCAATTTATCTTGGTAAGAAAACAAAACACATTTGAAGTGATTTATCCCTCAATATAAGGAAAAAACCTTGATGCAAGATATTTAGGCTTGATTAGAAATCACTTTTTGCAGTGTAACTTCAATGTTTTTGAGGTTTTTACATGGCATTGCAGATTTTAGCTGTATATATATGTGATGTATTTGTAGACAAAACATCGTGGACAAAACATTAACAAAACATTAAGAACACCTGCTCTTTTCCATGACAAACTGACCAGGTGAATCCAGGTGAACGCTATGATTCCCTTATTGATGTCACTTGTTAAATCCACTTCAATCAGTGTAAATGAAGGGGAGGAGACAGGTTAAAGGAGGATTTTTAAGCCTCGAGTCAACTGAGACATTCAGAGGGTGAATGGGCAAGACAAAATATTTAAGTGCCTTTGAACAGAGTTTGGTAGTAGGTGTCAGGCGCACCGACTTGTTTCAAGAATTGCAAAGATGCTGGGTTTTTAAAGCTCAACAGTTTCCAGTGTGTATCAATAATGTTCCACTACCCAAAGGATATCCAGCCAACTTGACATAACTGGGAATTATTTGAATCAACATTGGCCAGCATCCATTGGAATGCTTTTGACACCTTAAGTCCATGCCCCAACGAATTGAGGCTCTTATTACTCAATATTAGGAAGGTGTTCTTAATATTTGGTACATTCAGTGTATAATATAGTAATATCTCCTGCTCCTGGGCTTGTGGAGGATGAGATCATTCTGTCTGGCCGTTATCTCTAGAGATCATACTGTCTGGCCGTTATCTCTAGAGATCATTCTGTCTGGCCGATATCTCTAGAGATCATTCTGTCTGGCCGTTATCTCTAGAGATCATTCTGTCTGGCCGATATCTCTAGAGATCATACTGCCTGGCCGTTATCTCTAGAGATCATTCTGTCTGGCCGTTATCTCTAGAGATCATTCTGTCTGGCCGTTATCTCTAGAGATCATTCTGTCTGGCCGTTATCTTTAGAGATCATACTGTCTGGCCGTTATCTTTAGAGATCATACTGTCTGGCCGTTATCTCTAGAGACCATTCTGGCGGGCCGTTATCTCTAGAGACCATTCTGTCTGGCCGTTATCTCTAGAGATCATACTGTCTGGCCGTTATCTCTAGAGATCATTCTGTCTGGCCGTTATCTCGAGACCATTCTGTCTGGCCGTTATTTCTAGAGATCATTCTGTCTGGGTGCTATCTCTAAAGATAATTCTGTCTGGCCGTTAACTCAAGAGGACCCCACAGTCTCAACATCAGTTTAATCTCTAGAGGGTCCCAGTCTCAACATCAATTTAATCTCTAGAGGGTCCCAGTCTCAACATCTGTTTAATCTCTAGATGGTCCCAGTCTCAACATCTGTATAATCTCTAGAGGGTCCCAGTCACAACATCAGTTTAATCTCTAGAGGGGCCCAGTCTCAACATCTGTATAATCTCTAGAGGGGCCCAGTCTCAACATCAGTTTAATCTCTAGATGGTCCCAGTCTCAACATCAGTTTAATCTCTAGAGGGTCCCACATAGAGTACAAATATATTATGATATTACAATATATAGTATACATAGAGTACGTTATGTGGGAAGGGAGGTGCATTATGGGTGATGGAGTGTGAGATACATTATGGGGGATGGGAGGTGAGGTGCATTATGGGTGATGAAGGGTCAGGTGCCTTATGGGGGGTGGGAGGTGGGGTGCATTGTGGGTGATGGAGGGTGAAGTGCATTATGGGGGATGTGAGGTGCATTATGGCGGAGGTGAGGTGCATTATGGGGGAGGTGAGGTGCATCATGGGGGAGGTGAGATGCATTATGGGGGATGGGAGGTGAGGTGCATTATGGGGGATGGGAGGTGAGGTGCCTTATGGGGAATGGGAGGTGAGGTGCATTATGGGGGATGTGAGGTGAGCACAGGAGGTTGGTGGTACCTTACTTGGGGAGGATGGGTTCGTGGTAATGGCTGGAGCGGAATCATTGGAATGGTATCAAACACATGGTTTGATTCCAGCTATTACTATGAGCTGTCCATTATGCATTATGAGGTGTGGGGGAGTCATAGAGAATGATAGAGACCTCTAGTGGCCAAAAGGCTATATTAGCATGGACAGCGCCATTGATGGATTCCACCATTTTAATGTAGTCAACTGGGTGGGACTTCCAACTTTATTGGCTGATCCTTCCTGATGAACCTATTGGAGCCATGTTTAACTGAGTCATCAAGATTGATCAGCCAATCGTTTAAGAAGAGAATGTACTACTTCAAAATGCCCATGCTGTGTCAGATGATATAATGTCACAGATACTAAATTTAGTCCTCTATCGCTCTCCATGTGTGGAGCTGACATCTCGTGAGTCTGTCCAGTTCAGGTTTTTCAACAGGAAGTGATGTAACAGTTGCCATGTGGTCGCTAGGGGGGGAATTCTTGCTGCACCATTTTCTTCCTCCAAAAACAGGAACGCCGTTTCCCACGAGGCCACAAGGCTGGGGGAGGGGCATGTGAGGGAGTCCCTTCTGTAGAGGGTTGTGGGTGTTGTAGTCTAGCCCACATTGATTCCCAGCCCCACCTGCACACAGATACGCTACGGTAAGTACACACTACCACCACCGCCATAACCAAAACAACAACACCATCCCCCACCTGCAGTTTGTCACCACGGTGATTAACGAAGGCTCCCATCAGCAGTGTAGCAGGGAGAGGAGACAGACTCTTCTCCAGTACTCCTCCAATTATACACCTACTGTTAACCATGCCTACACACACACACACACACACACACACACACACACACACACACACACACACACACACACAGGCTGCAGTCAACATTTGTCATCAGGAATACATATTTGCCAGTGGAGGCTGCTGAGGGGAGGAGAGCTTATAATACTGTCTGGAACAAAACGAATGGAATGGCATCAAGTATTTGATACCTTTCCACTCATTCTGCTCATTACAACGAGACCGTCCTCCCCAATTAAGGTACCACCAACCTCCTGTGATATTTACATAATAACCCCACCACCCCTCCACACCTCTGAACACCATGTTAGCCTCAGGTAGTTCCATCTGGTACCCGAAGGAGGCCGTCGTCTCCTGAGTCCTGGTACTGGCCTCAAACTCTACCCCCACCTGGATCTATATACACACATATATATATATATACATACACACACACACACACACACACACACACACACACAAGTTGTTGGACGGTATTGACAACAGCCCCTCCTAGTGGTAGTCTGGTAGAAATGGTCTGGTCTGGTGTAGTGGGGTCTGGTCTGGTGTAGTGGGGTCTGGTCTGGTGTAGTGGGGTCTGGTCTGGTGTAGTGGGGTCTGGTCTGGTGTAGTGGGGTCTGGTCTGGTGTAGTGGGGTCTAGTCTGGTGTAGTGGGGTCTGGTCTGGTGTAGTGGAGTCTGGTCTGGTGTAGTGGGGTCTGGTCTGGTGTAGTGGGGTCTGGTCTGGTGTAGTGGGGTCTGGTCTGGTGTAATGTAGTCTGGTGTAGTGGGGTCTGGTCTGGTGTAGTGTAGTCTGGTGTAGTGGGGTCTGGTCTGGTCTGGTGTAGTGGGGTCTGGTCTGGTGTAGTGGGGTCTGGTCTGGTGTAATGGGGTCTGGTGTAGTAGGGTCTGGTTTGGTGTGTTGAGTGTTTCTAGTGTGTGTGTGAGTGAGTGTGTATTGTGTTTGTCAATGTGTACCTGTTTGTTAGCTCTATGGTAGTAGCTGGCGTGAGCTCCTCCTTTCCCAGCATTCAGTGTCGCCACCCAGTTAGGACCTGACGTAGAATCACAAAGAATCTACTAGATCAGACTGATGTAGAATAACACAGGATAAACTAGATCATACCGTCTGACGTAGAATAACACAGCATAAACTAGATCATACCGTCTGACGTAGAATCCCAGAGAATATATTAGATTAGACATTCTGACGTAGAATCACAGAGAATATACTGTGTATATATAAAATGTGTATATATATATATATATATATATATAACATGTGTATATATAATGTGTATATATATATATATAATGTGCATATATAATGTGTGTATATATAATGTGTGTATATATATAATGTGTGTATATATATATATATGTGTGTATATATATAATGTGTGTATATACAGTGCCTTGCGAAAGTATTCGGCCCCCTTGAACTTTGCGACCTTTTGCCACATTTCAGGCTTCAAACATAAAGATATAAAACTGTATTTTTTTGTGAAGAATCAACAACAAGTGGGACACAATCATGAAGTGGAAGGACATTTATTGGATATTTCAAAGTTTTTTAACAAATCAAAAACTGAAAAATTGGGCGTGCAAAATTATTCAGCCCCCTTAAGTTAATACTTTGTAGCGCCACCTTTTGCTGCTATTACAGCTGTAAGTCGCTTGGGGTATGTCTCTATCAGTTTTGCACATCGAGAGACTGACATTTTTTCCCATTCCTCCTTGCAAAACAGCTCGAGCTCAGTGAGGTTGGATGGAGAGCATTTGTGAACAGCAGTTTTCAGTTCTTTCCACAGATTCTCGATTGGATTCAGGTCTGGACTTTGACTTGGACATTCTAACACCTGGATATGTTTATTTTTGAACCATTCCATTGTAGATTTTGCTTTATGTTTTGGATCATTGTCTTGTTGGAAGACAAATCTCCGTCCCAGTCTCAGGTCTTTTGCAGACTCCATCAGGTTTTCTTCCAGAATGGTCCTGTATTTGGCTCCAGCCATCTTCCCATCAATTTTAACCATCTTCCCTGTCCCTGCTGAAGAAAAGCAGGCCCAAACCATGATGCTGCCACCACCATGTTTGACAGTGGGGATGGTGTGTTCAGCTGTGTTGCTTTTACGCCAAACATAACGTTTTGCATTGTTGCCAAAAAGTTAAATTTTGGTTTCATCTGACCAGAGCACCTTCTTCCACATGTTTGGTGTGTCTCCCAGGTGGCTTGTGGCAAACTTTAAACGACACTTTTTATGGATATCTTTAAGAAATGGCTTTCTTCTTGCCACTCTTCCATAAAGGCCAGATTTGTGCAATATACGACTGATTGTTGTCCTATGGACAGAGTCTCCCACCTCAGCTGTAGATCTCTGCAGTTCATCCAGAGTGATCATGGGCCTCTTGGCTGCATCTCTGATCAGTCTTCTCCTTGTATGAGCTGAAAGTTTAGAGGGACGGCCAGGTCTTGGTAGATTTGCAGTGGTCTGATATTCCTTCCATTTCAATATTATCGCTTGCACAGTGCTCCTTGGGATGTTTAAAGCTTGGGAAATCTTTTTGTATCCAAATCCGGCTTTAAACTTCTTCACAGCAGTATCTTGGACCTGCCTGGTGTGTTCCTTGTTCTTCATGATGCTCTCTGCGCTTTTGACGGACCTCTGAGACTATCACAGTGCAGGTGCATTTATACGGAGACTTGATTACACACAGGTGGATTGTATTTATCATCATTAGTCATTTAGGTCAACATTGGATCATTCAGAGATCCTCACTGAACTTCTGGAGAGAGTTTGCTGCACTGAAAGTAAAGGGGCTGAATAATTTTGCACGCCCAATTTTTCAGTTTTTGATTTGTTAAAAAAGTTTGAAATATCCAATAAATGTCGTTCCACTTCATGATTGTGTCCCACTTGTTGTTGATTCTCCACAAAAAAATACAGTTTTATATCTTTATGTTTGAAGCCTGAAATGTGGCAAAAGGTCGCAAAGTTCAAGGGGGCCGAATACTTTCGCAAGGCACTGTATATAATGTGTGTATATATATATAATGTGTGTATATATATGTGTATATATATAATGTGTGTATATATATATGTGTGTATATATATAATGTGTGTATATATATATAATGTGTGTATATATATGTGTATATATATAATGTGTGTATATATATATGTGTGTATATATATAATGTGTGTATATATATGTGTGTATATATAACGTGTGTATATATAATATGTGTGTATATATATAATGTGTATATTTATAATGTGTGTATATATATAATGTGTGTATATACAGTACCTGTCAAAAGTTCGGACACACCTAATTTATTTTTTACATTGTAGAATAATAGTGAAGACATCAAAACTATGATATAACACATATTGAATCATGTTGCAACCAAAAAAATGTTAAACAAATCAAAATATATTTTATATTTCAGATTCTTCAAAATAGCCACCATTTGCCTTGACGACAGCCTTGCACACTCTTGGCATTCTCTCACCAGCTTCACCTGGAATGCTTTTCCAACAGTTTGAAGGAGTTCCCACATATGCTGAGCACTAGTAGGCTGCTTTTCCTTCACTCTGCGGTCCAACTCATCCCAAACCATCTCAATTGGGTTGAGGATGGGTGATTGTGGAGGCCAGGTCATCTGATGCAGCACTCCATCACTCTCCTTCTTGGTCAAATAGCCATTACACAGCCTGGAGGTGTGTTGGGTCATTGTCCTGTTGAAAAACAAATGATAGTCCCACTAAGCGCAAACCAGATGGGACGGCGTATTTCTGCAGAATGCTATGGTAACCATACTGCTTAAGTGTGCCTTGATTTAAAAAAAAACCACTAACAGTGTCACCAGCAAAGCGCCCCCACACCATCAAACCTCCTCTTCCATGCTTCACGGTGGGAACCACACATGCGGAGATCATATGTTCACCTACTCTGCGTCTCACAAAGACATAGTGGTTGGAACCAAACATCTCAAACTTGGACTCATCAGACCAAAGGACAGATTTCCACCAGTCTAATATTTATTATTTTATTAGGATCCCCATTAGATAACGCCGTAACGCTAGCTGATCTTCCTGGGGTCCAACACCAATTAACAAGACATTACAAACAACCACAATCAAGCCTTCACAAACATTCAACAAGTAGACAATATTGATCACTAAAATACCTGACAGGAAACATTTAACATTCAGTTGATACTTTCTATTTCCTGTCCAGTCATATGGTCTATCCCATTAGATGTTCTTTCTATTTCCTGTCCAGTCATATGGTCTATCCCATTAGATGTTCTTTCTATTTCCTGTCCAGTCATATGGTCTATCCCATTAGATGTTCTTTCTATTTCCTGTCCAGTCATATGGTCTATCCCATTAGATGTTCTTTCTATTTCCTGTCCAGTCATATGGTCTATCTCATTAGATGTTCTTTCTATTTCCTGTCCAGTCATATGGTCTATCACATTAGATGCTATTTTAGTTTTTTCTTGAAGGTGGATTTACTTTTTGCCTGAGAGATATGGATTGGTAAAGAGATCCATTCAGCTGAGAGATATGGATTGGTAAAGAGATCCATTCAGCTGAGAGATATGGATTGGTAAAGAGTTCCATTCAGCTGAGAGATATGGATTGGTAAAGAGTTCCATTCAACTGAGAGATATGGATTGGTAAAGAGATCCATTCAGCTGAGAGATATGGATTGGTAAAGAGATCCATTCAGCTGAGAGATATGGATTGGTAAAGAGATCCATTCAGCTGAGAGATATGGATTGGTAAAGAGATATATGGATTGGTAAAGAGATCCATTCAGCTGAGAGATATGGATTGGTAAAGAGTTCCATTCAGCTGAGAGATATGGATTAGTAAAGAGTTCCATTCAGCTGAGAGATATGGATTGGTAAAGAGTTCCATTCAGCTGAGAGATATGGATTGGTAAAGAGATCCATTCAGCTGAGAGATATGGATTGGTAAAGAGATCCATTCAGCTGAGAGATATGGATTGGTAAAGAGATCCATTCAGCTGAGAGATATGGATTGGTAAAGAGTTCCATTCAGCTGAGAGATATGGATTGGTAAAGAGATCCATTCAGCTGAGAGATATGGATTGGTAAAGAGATCCATTCAGCTGAGAGATATGGATTGGTAAAGAGATCCATTCAGCTGAGAGATATGGATTGGTAAAGAGATCCATTCAGCTATGGCTCTGTATAAAACTGTAGATTCAAGGTGATTTGTCCTTGGCTTGGGTTGTCTTCAGCTGCCATGAATTTACCTGTCTGGTTTGGTGGTTATGCGGTGTTGCTAGTATGTACTAACTGGCCTGAAAAAATACTGAGTGTTTTTTATTTTAAATATAACATTCCTAAAGAAAATCAGAAGACTGGATAGACATTTGTTTTTAACGTGAAGCCATGAGAGATTCTGATGCATTTGGATAATATTCATACGGTTAGAACAATGAAGAGCTAATCTGGTAGCCCTGTTTAGAACAATGAAGAGTTAATCTGGTAGCCCTGTTTAGAACAATGAAGAGTTAATCTGGCAGCCCTGTTTAGAACAATGAAGAGCTAATCTGGTAGCCCTGTTTAGAACAATGAAGAGCTAATCTGGTAGCCCTGTTTAGAACAATGAAGAGCTAATCTGGTAGCCCTGTTTAGAACAATGAAGAGCTAATCTGGTAGCCCTGTTTAGAACAATGGAGAGCTAATCTGGTAGCCCTGTTTAGAACAATGAAGAGCTAATCTGGTAGCCCTGTTTAGAACAATGAAGAGCTAATCTGGTAGCCCTGTTTAGAACAATGGAGAGCTAATCTGGTAGCCCTGTTTAGAACAATGAAGAGCTAATCTGGTAGCCCTGTTTTGAGACATTTGGATATTTTTTATATACATCATTGCTGCAGATGACCATATAACCAGACAGTACTCTAAGTGTGGTAGGATCAGGGATTGACCATATAACTGGACAGTCCTCTAAGTGTGATAGGACCAGGGATTGACCATATAACTGGACAGTACTCTAAGTGTGATAGGACCAGGGATTGAATCACCTGATTCAGTGTGCCAGATGTTACATACTCTGAGCATTTTCTTGTAACATCAATTTGTTCATATCAACCGACTCAGACACTATTCTATTACTACTACCATTCACCATACTATTCTTAGTTCACTGCTCACTACATCTGTTAGCTCATTAACATTCTGATGCTGCGCTCTACATTGTAGAGTCATCAGCATACATGACCACTGTTGCTTTGTTCATTACTGAAGGTAAATCATTAGTAAAGATCGAGTGGAGAAGTGGTCCTAGGCAACTTCCTTGAGGAACACCACAGTGTATATCTTTACTGCTTGAAAAGCTACCATTAAAGAACATGTCTTGCCTTCTCCTGGATTGATAGCTTTCCATCCAGGATAGAGCTGCAGACTTAAAACCATAACATTTGACTTTACCTAGTAACAGTTCATGATCAATTACAGTGGGGCAAAAAAGTATTTAGTCAGCCACCAATTGTGCAAGTTCCCCCAGTTAAAAAGATGAGAGTGGCCTGTAATTCTCATCATAGGTCCACTTCAACTATGACAGACAAAATGAGAAAAAAAAATCCAGAAATCACATTGTAGGATTTTGAATGAATTTATTTGCAAATTATGGTGGAAAATGAGTATTTGGTCAATAACAAAAGTATATCTCAATACTTTGTCATTGCCAACAAAGGGTATATAACAGAGGTCAAACGTTTTCTGTAAGTCTTCACAAGGTTTTCACACACTGTTGCTGGTATTTTGGCCCATTCCTCCATGCAGATCTCCTCTAGAGCAGTGATGTTTTGGGGCTGTTGCTTGGCAACACGGACTTTCAACTCCCTCCAAAGATTTTCTATGGGGTTGAGATCTGGAGACTGGTTAGGCCACTCCAGGACCTTGAAATGCTTCTTACAAAGCCACTCCTTCGTTGCCCGGGCGGTGTGTTTGGGATCATTGTCATGCTGAAAGACCCAGCCACGTTTCATCTTCTATGCCCTTGCTGATGGAAGGAGGTTTTCACTCAAAATCTCACGATACATGGCCCCATTCATTCTTTCCTTTACAAGGATCAGTCGTCCTGGTCCCTTTGCAGAAAAACAGCCCCAAAGCATGATGTTTCCACCCCCATGCTTCACAGTAGGTATGGTGTTCTTTGGATGCAACTCAGCATTCTTTGTCCTCCAAACACAACGAGTTTTTACCAAAAAGTTATATTTTGGTTTCATCTGACCATATGACATTCTCCCAATCTTCTTCTGGATCATCCAAATTCTCTCTAGCAAACTTCAGACGGGCCTGGACATGTACTGGCTTAAGCAGGGGGACACGTCTGGCACTGCAGGATTTGAGTCGCTGGCGGCATAGTGCGTTACTGATGGTAGGCTTTGTTACTTTGGTCCCAGCTCTCTGCAGGTCATTCACTAGGTCCCCACGTGTGGTTCTGAGATTTTTGCTCACCGTTCTTGTGATCATTTTGACCCTACCACGGGTGAGATCTTGCGTGGAGCCCCAGATCGAGGGAGATTATCAGTGGTCTTGTATGTCTTCCATTTCCTAATAATTGCTCCCACAGTTGATTTCTGCAAACCAAGCTGCTTACCTATTGCAAATTCAGTCTTCCCAGTCTGGTGCAGGTCTACAATTTTGTTCCTGGTGTCCTTTGACAGCTCTTTGGTCTTGGCCATAGCGGAGTTTGGAGTGTGACTGTTTGAGGTTGAGGACAGGTGTCTTTTATACTGATAACAAGTTCAAACATGTGCCATTAATACAGGTAACGAGTGGAGGACAGAGGAGCCTCTTAAAGAAGAAGTTACAGGTCTGTGAGAGCCAGAAATCTTGCTTGTTTGTAAGTGACTGTGGCAAACCTCTTCAAGGTTAGGAGCGTTTGTCACAAATTAAGTGGTAAACTGTCACCAAATCACCCAAGAATGAGAGTTCTTTCGAACAGTTTGTTTGTTTCTCCGTCCTGGTCCACCCAGGCCGTAGGCGAGGTCAAGGATAGCAGGGTTCGGTACACAAATCGTGTTCTCGGTAGGTCCAGGTCCAAACGCCAACAGGTAAATCCAAAACAATCCAGCTCATACGGTAAATCCAGCCAATCTCTATTGTCTTTTTCTCTATTGTTCATAGATCCTTCCAGCACTCTCTCTTCCTCTTCCTCGTTTTTCTTGACCCTTTATCTGTGGGTCGGCTCCACCTTCTGAGGGTTCCCCTTGTTTCTGGGACTTGTAGTTTTGGTGGTCGGCCATTTTGTGATCTGTAGTTCTCACAGGGGTGGCCATTTTAGTGATCGGGCAGAGTCCGTTTATTAGTTCTGCTCTCACATATCTGCCATTTATCACTCGACCCCCTTCTTTGCCACAGTGACCAAATACTTATTTTCCACCATAATTTGCAAATAAATTCATTAAAAATCCTACAATATGATTTTCTGGATTTTTTTTCTCATTTTGTCTGTCATAGTTGAAGTGTACCTATGATGAAAATGACAGGCCTCTCTCATCTTTTTAAGTGGGTGAACTTGCACAATTGGTTGCTGACTAAATACTTTTTTGCCCCACTGTATATCAAAAGCAGACAACGACAACATGACAACAGCATAATTTCTACCTCTTCCCTTTCTACTTGATGAAATTCAAACAATCTTTTAAGGGTATAATGACATGGAGCCATCAGTTGGAATCATAGCATTCCTCAACTTGTCCACTTTGCCTGTAAAATATTAATTAAAGTAGTTTGCGATGTCGTGTGGTTTGTATTTAATATACCCTCTGATTCAACAAAAGAGGTGGACATGTTTGAATTCCTACCCATAATAGTGTTCAACGTTCTCCACAGCTTTTCCCATCATCCTTCACTTCATCAATGTTGTATTGATAGAATCCCTTCTTCTTTCCTTTGTTTAGTTTGGTCACAAGATGTATTAATTTACAATAACTTTGCTTACCAAACAGAGTGGCAGATTTATCTGCTACTTTGTTTTGGCATCATGACATTTCTCAGCTCATCATCAATCCACGGGGCACTGTTTGACCTCACAGTGCATTTTCTTAAAGGGGCTTATCAGCTATACTCCTAAATAAATTCATAAACAAACTTAGTGTCATTTCAGGATCATCCTTACTGCACACTTCTAATCATTGCACATTCTTATTCTCATCCACAAACGAGTCCTGATTGAACCCTCTGTAGGACCTGTGGTAGATTACCTTAGGGCCAGGTATTGTAGTGTTCCTAGTGAGTGAGTCCTGATTGAACCCTCTGTAGGACCTGTGGTAGATTACCTTAGGGCCAGCCTCTGGTATTTTAGTGTTCCTAGTAAGTGAGTCCTGATTGAACCCTCTATAGGATCTTGGCCAGGTCGCAATTGTAAATGAGAACTTGTTCTCAACTTGCCTACCTGGTTAAATAAAAAAATAAATAAAAAACTGCAACTCCACCCCTATATCTATTTCTGTCCCTCCTGAACATATTGTATCCATGTATAGAGATCTCAGCTTCCTCAATAGAAGAGTCCAAGGGAGTCTCTGATATTGCCAATACATTAATATTGTTTGACTGCACCAGACAGTGTATTTCATGAATTTTGTTCCTTAAACTGCATATATTCAAGTGAGCAATGAACAGACCTTTCTCTGCTAGAATAACAGTATTTATACGTCCAAACATGAATCAGCAGTTGGAATGTGAGAGAGAGATACTCAGTCAGTGTGTGTGTGGCTGGAATGACTTGTGTCTGTCGCTCCTCCTAACTCCTTGGGAGGGAGGGTGAACAATCAGTTTGTCATACCTCAGGTATGCTATGTCTGTCACACCCTGATCTGTTTCACCTGTCTTCGTTATTGTCTCCACCTGCCTCCAGGTGTAGCCCATCTTCCCCATTATCCCCTGTGGACTTATACTGGTGTTCTCTGTTTGTCTGTTTCCAGTTCGTCTTGTTTGTTCTAGCCTACCAGCGGTTTGTCTTAGCGCCTGCTTTCCCCCAGTCTCTCTTTCTTGCCCTCCTGGTTTTGACCCTTGCCTGGCCTGCTGTCCTGTACCTTTCCCCTACTTCTCTGGACTATTGACCTCTGCCTGACCCTGACCTGACCCTGTGGGACTATTAAACTATTGGTTATCCGATGTGGTCTGCATCTGGGTTTTACCTTCATATCTGATAATGTCACCTCGTTCTCTTGCAGCCTTCATATCTGATAATGTCACCTCGTTCTCTTGCAGCCTTCATATCTGATAATGTCACCTCATTCTCTTGCAGCCTTCATATCTGATAATGTAATCTCGTTCTCTTGCAGCCTTCATATCTGATAATGTCACCTCGTTCTCTTGCAGCCTTCATATCTGATAATGTCACCTCGTTCTCCTGCAGCCTTCATATCTGGTAATGTCACCTCGTTCTCTTGCAGCCTTCATAGCTGGTAATGTCACCTCGTTCTCTTGCAGCCTTCATATCTGGTAATGTCACCTCGTTCTCTTGCAGCCTTCATTTCTGGTAATGTCACCTCGTTCTCTTGCAGCCTTCATATCTGATAATGTCACCTCGTTCTCTTGCAGCCTTCATATCTGATAATGTCACCTCGTTCTCTTGCAGCCTTCATATCTGATAATGTCACCTCGTTCTCTTGCAGCCTTCATATCTGGTATTAGTTCCTTTCTTCTTTGATGGACTGAATCTGATAAATCCTCATTGATGAAGATGAAAGACCCTTTAAGGCATCTGGCTTTTTCAAGGACTGAAAGATGATCCTTGAACCTGCGGAATTTCACTACAATTGGCCTGGGTCTGGTTCCATTCTCACCCCTAGTGACCCCTGTTTTCCCAGACCGGTGTCTGGTTCCATTCTCACCCATAGTGACCCCTGGTTTCCCAGACCGGTGTCTGGTTCCATTCTCACCCCTAGTGACCCCTGGTTTCCCAGACCGGTGTCTGGTTCCATTCTCACCCCTAGTGTCCCCTGGTTTCCCAGACCGGTGTCTGGTTCCATTCTCACCCCTAGTGACCCCTGGTTTCCCAGACCGGTGAGCACATTCCAGATCTACCTGTTGATCCAGTTGTAGCTCCTCAGAAAACAGCTTTTGAACTTTGTCCTCTGATTCAGCCCACGTCTCACTTTGGCTCTCCTGGATACCATCTATTACAAGATTATTTCTCCTCGATTGTCCATCCAGGTAATCAGCCTCCCAGACTGTGGTGATTTCATTCTGCCTTCCCAGACATGTTCTGGAGGCCCTCCCAGACTGTGGGGATTTCATTCTGCCTTCCCAGACATGTTGTGGAGGCCCTCCCTGACTGTGGGGATTTCATTCTGCCTTCCCAGACATGTTCTGGAGGCCTTCCCTGACTGTGGGGATTTCATTCTGCCTTCCCAGACATGTTCTGGAGGTCCTCCCTGACTGTGGGGATTTCATTCTGCCTTCCCAGACATGTTCTGGAGGCCCTCCCTGACTGTGGGGATTTCATTCTGACTTCCCATACATGTTCTGGAGGCCCTCCCTGACTGTGGGGATTTCATTCTGCCTTCCCAGACATGTTCTGGAGGCGCTCCCTGACTGTGGGGATTTCATTCTGCCTTCCCATACACCTTCTGGAGGTCCTCCCTGACTGTGGGGATTTCATTCTGCCTTCCCAGACATGTGCTGGAGGCCCTCCCTGACTGTGGGGATTTCATTCTGCCTTCCCATACACGTTCTAGCTTCATAGCTAGCAGCTAGGCTAGCTGCTTTGCCAATGTATTACCACCTTGTTTGAGCACGGTTCCCTGGACATATATTAGCGTTCCAGCGTTAACACTAACTGTGTCCCAGGAACCAGATATGAAAAGGAAAACTATTGTGAACTTTTATTAGCTAACTAGGTAGTTTGTTAAAGTAAAACAAACCAAGTCTCTAGTCTTGTACTGTGTATGTTGATGACGTGCTGACTCTCTCTGACTCAGTGTACTTCTAACGTCCATTGCTTGTGTTTCTTGGCCCAAGCAAGTCTCTTCTTCTTACTCGTGTCTTTTAGTAGTGTTTTCTTTGCAGCATTTCACAATGAAGGCCTGATTCTCCTCTGAACAGTTGATGTGTCTGGTACTGGAACTGTTACTGTCTGTTACTCGGAAGCATTTGTTTGGGCTGCAGTCTGAGGCTGGTAACTCTAATGAACTTATCCTCTGCAGCAGAGGTAACTCTGGGTCTTCCATTCCTGTAACTCTGGGTATTCCATTCCTGTAACTCTAGGTCTTCCATTCCTGTAACTCTGGGTCTTCCATTCCTGTAACTCTGGGTCTTCCATTCCTGTAACTCTGGGTCTTCCATTCTAAGTTTGAGGTGTTCGGATCACAAAGAACATTCGTGAGATGCAGAGAAAATGAAAAGATGCTGGAGGAGTGCTTAACGCCATCTGTCAAGCATGGTGGAGGCAATGTGATGGTCTGGGGCTGCTTTGGTGGTGGTAAAGTGGGAGATTTGTACGGGGTAAAAGGAAGGCTACCACTCCATTTTGCAACGCCATGCCATACCCTGTGGACGGCGCGTAATTGGAGCCAATTTCCTCCTACAACAGGACAATGACCCAAAGCACAGCTCCAAACTATGCAAGAACTATTTAGGGAAGAAGCAGTCAGCTGGTATTCTGTCTTTAAGGAAGTGGCCAGCACAGTCACCGGATCTCAACCCTATTGAGCTGTTGTGGGAGCAGCTTGACTGTATGGTACGTAAGAAGTGCCCATCAAGCCAATCCAACTTGTGGGAGGTGCTTCAGGAAGCATGGGGTGAAATCTCTTCAGATTACCTCATCAAACTGACAACTAGAATGCCAAAGATTCTGCAAGGCTGTAATTGCTGCAAAGGGAGGAATCTCTGACGAATGCAATGTTTGAAGGACAATTATTTCAATTAAAAATGATTATTTATAACCTTGCGTCTTGACTATATTTCCTATTCATTTTGCAACGATTTTCATGATTGTTTTCATGGAAAACAAGAACATTTGTAAGTGACCCCAACCTTTAAACGGCAGTGCATAATAAAGCAGTGTGTGTGGTATAAAGCAGTGTGTGTGTGGTATAAAGCAGTGTGTGTGTGGTATAAAGCAGTGTGTGTGTGGTATAAAGCAGTGTGTGTGGTATAAAGCAGTGTGTGTGTGGTATAAAGCAGTGTGTGTGGTATAAAGCAGTGTGTGTGGTATAAAGCAGTGTGTGTGTGTGGTATGAAGCAGTGTGTGTGGTATAAAGCAGTGTGTGTGGTATAAAGCAGTGTGTGTGTGGTATAAAGCAGTGTGTGTGTGGTATAAAGTAGTGTGTGTGTGGTATAAAGCAGTGTGTGTGTGGTATAAAGCAGTGTGTGTGGTATAAAGCAGTGTGTGTGGAATAAAGCAGTGTGTGTGTGGTATAAAGAAGTGTGTGTGGTATAAAGCAGTGTGTGTGGTATAAAGCAGTGTGTGTGTGGTATAAAGCAGTGTGTGTGTGGTATAAAGCAGTGTGTGTGTGGTATAAATCAGTGTGTGTGTGGTATAAAGCAGTGTGTGTGTGATATAAAGCAGTGTGTGTGTGGTATAAAGCAGTGTGTGTGTGGTATAAAGCAGTGTGTGTGTGGTATAAAGCAGTGTGTGTGGTATAAAGTAGTGTGTGTGGTATAAAGCAGTGTGTGTGTGGTATAAAGCAGTGTGTGTGGTATAAAGCAGTGTGTGTGTGGTATAAAGCAGTGTGTGTGTGGTATAAAGCAGTGTGTGTGGTATAAAGCAGTGTGTGTGTGGTATAAAGCAGTGTGTGTGTGGTATAAAGCAGTGTGTGTGTGGTATAAAGCAGTGTGTGTGGTATAAAGCAGTGTGTGTGGTATAAAGCAGTGTGTGTGTGGTATAAAGCAGTGTGTGTGTGGTATAAAGCAGTGTGTGTGTGGTATAAAGCAATGTGTGTGGTATAAAGCAGTGTGTGTGGTATAAAGCAGTGTGTGTGTGGTATAAAGCAGTGTGTGTGGTATAAAGCAGTGTGTGTGTGGTATAAAGCAGTGTGTGTGTGGTATAAAGCAGTGTGTGTGGTATAAAGCAGTGTGTGTGGTATAAAGCAGTGTGTGTGTGGTATAAAGCAGTGTGTGTGGTATAAAGTTGTGTGTGTGTGGTATAAAGCAGTGTGTGTGTGGTATAAAGCAGTGTGTGTGTGGTATAAAGCAGTGTGTGTGTGGTATAAAGCAGTGTGTGTGGTATAAAGCAGTGTGTGTGGTATAAAGCAATGTGTGTGTGTGGTATAAAGCAGTGTGTGTGGTATAAAGCAGTGTGTGTGGTATAAAGCAGTGTGTGTGTGGTATAAAGCAGTGTGTGTGGTATAAAGCAGTGTGTGTGTGGTATAAAGCAGTGTGTGTGTGGTATAAAGCAGTGTGTGTGGTATAAAGCAGTGTGTGTGTGGTATAAAGCAGTGTGTGTGGTATAAAGCAGTGTGTGTGTGGTATAAAGCAGTTCGTGTGGTATAAAGCAGTGTGTGTGTGGTATAAAGCAGTGTGTGTGGTATAAAGTGGTATAAAGCAGTGTGTGTGTGGTATAAAGCAGTGTGTGTGGTATAAAGCAGTGTGTGTGTGGTATAAAGCAGTGTGTGTGGTATAAAGCAGTGTGTGTGTGGTATAAAGCAGTTTGTGTGGTGTAAAGCAGTGTGTGTGGTATAAAGTGGTATAAAGCAGTGTGTGTGTGGTATAAAGCAGTGTGTGTGGTATAAAGCAGTGTGTGTGTGGTATAAAGCAGTGTGTGTGTGGTATAAAGCAGTGTGTGTGGTATAAAGCAGTGTGTGTGTGGTATAAAGCAGTGTGTGTGTGGTATAAAGCAGTGTGTGTGTGGTATAAAGCAGTGTGTGTGTGGTATAAAGCAGTGTGTGTGGTATAAAGCAGTGTGTGTGTGGTATAAAGCAGTGTGTGTGGTATAAAGCAGTGTGTGTGGTATAAAGCAGTGTGTGTGGTATAAAGCAGTGTGTGTGTGGTATAAAGCAGTGTGTGTGGTATAAAGCAGTGTGTGTGGTATAAAGCAGTGTGTGTGGTATAAAGCAGTGTGTGTGGTATAAAGCATTGTGTGTGTGGTATAAAGCAGTGTGTGTGGTATAAAGCAGTGTGTGTGTGGTATAAAGCAGTGTGTGTGTGGTATAAAGCAGTGTGTGTGTGGTATAAAGCAGTGTGTGTGGTATAAAGCAGTGTGTGTGTGGTATAAAGCAGTGTGTGTGTGGTATAAAGCAGTGTGTGTGGTATAAAGCAGTGTGTGTGTGGTATAAAGCAGTGTGTGTGGTATAAAGCAGTGTGTGTGGTATAAAGCAGTGTGTGTGTGGTATAAAGCAGTGTGTGTGGTATAAAGCAGTGTGTGTGTGGTATAAAGCAGTGTGTGTGTGGTATAAAGCAGTGTGTGTGTGGTATAAAGCAGTGTGTGTGGTATAAAGCAGTGTGTAAGTGGTATAAAGCAGTGTGTGTGGTATAAAGCAGTGTGTAAGTGGTATAAAGCAGTGTGTGTGGTATAAAGCAGTGTGTGTGTGGTATAAAGCAGTGTGTGTGTGGTATAAAGCAGTGTGTGTGGTATAAAGCAGTGTGTGTGGTATAAAGCAGTGTGTGTGTGGTATAAAGCAGTGTGTGTGTGGTATAAAGCAGTGTGTGTGTGGTATAAAGCAGTGTGTGTGTGGTATAAAGCAGTGTGTGTGGTATAAAGCAGTGTGTGTGGTATAAAGCAGTGTGTGTGGTATAAAGCAGTGTGTGTGTGGTATAAAGCAGTGTGTGTGGTATAAAGCAGTGTGTGTGTGGTATAAAGCAGTGTGTGTGGTATAAAGCAGTGTGTGTGGTATAAAGCAGTGTGTGTGTGGTATAAAGCAGTGTGTGTGGTATAAAGCAGTGTGTGTGTGGTATAAAGCAGTGTGTGTGTGGTATAAAGCAGTGTGTGTGGTATAAAGCAGTGTGTAAGTGGTATAAAGCAGTGTGTGTGGTATAAAGCAGTGTGTAAGTGGTATAAAGCAGTGTGTGTGGTATAAAGCAGTGTGTGTGTGGTATAAAGCAGTGTGTGTGGTATAACGCAGTGTGTGTGGTATAAAGCAGTGTGTGTGTGGTATAAAGCAGTGTGTGTGTGGTATAAAGCAGTGTGTGTGTGGTATAAAGCAGTGTGTGTGTGGTATAAAGCAGTGTGTGTGGTATAAAGCAGTGTGTGTGGTATAAAGCAGTGTGTGTGTGGTATAAAGCAGTGTGTGTGGTATAAAGCAGTGTGTGTGGTATAAAGCAGTGTGTGTGGTATAAAGCAGTGTGTGTGGTATAAAGCAGTGTGTGTGTGGTATAAAGCAGTGTGTGTGTGGTATGAAGCAGTGTGTGTGTGGTATAAAGCAGTGTGTGTGGTATAAAGCAGTGTGTGTGGTATAAAGCAGTGTGTGTGTGGTATAAAGCAGTGTGTGTGGTATAAAGCAGTGTGTGTGGTATAAAGCAGTGTGTGTGTGGTATAAAGCAGTGTGTGTGGTATAAAGCAGTGTGTGTGTGGTATAAAGCAGTGTGTGTGTGGTATAAAGCAGTGTGTGTGGTATAAAGCAGTGTGTGTGGTATAAAGCAGTGTGTGTGGTATAAAGCAGTGTGTATGTGGTATAAAGCAGTGTGTGTGGTATAAAGCAGTGTGTGTGGTATAAAGCAGTGTGTGTGGTATAAAGCAGTGTGTGTGTGGAATAAAGCAGTGTGTGTGTGGTATAAAGCAGTGTGTGTGTGGTATAAAGCAGTGTGTGTGTGGTATAAAGCAGTGTGTGTGTGGTATAAAGCAGTGTGTGTGTGGTATAAAGCAGTGTGTGTGGTATAAAGCAGTGTGTGTGGTATAAAGCAGTGTGTGTGTGGTATAAAGCAGTGTGTGTGGTATAAAGCAGTGTGTGTGGTATAAAGCAGTGTGTGTGGTATAAAGCAGTGTGTGTGTGGTATAAAGCAGTGTGTGTGTGGTATAAAGCAGTGTGTGTGGTATAAAGCAGTGTGTGTGTGGTATAAAGCAGTGTGTGTGTGGTATAAAGCAGTGTGTGTGTGGTATAAAGCAGTGTGTGTGGTATAAAGCAGTGTGTGTGTGGTATAAAGCAGTGTGTGTGGTATAAAGCAGTGTGTGTGTGTGGTATAAAGCAGTGTGTGTGTGGTATAAAGCAGTGTGTGTGTGGTATAAAGCAGTGTGTGTGTCTAATAAAGCAGTGTGTGTGTGGTATAAAGCAGTGTGTGTGGTATAAAGCAGTGTGTGTGGTATAAAGCAGTGTGTGTGGTATAAAGCAGTGTGTGTGGTATAAAGCAGTGTGTGTGGTATAAAGCAGTGTGTGTGGTATAAAGCAGTGTGTATGTGGTATAAAGCAGTGTGTATGTGGTATAAAGCAGTGTGTGTGGTATAAAGCAGTGTGTGTGGTATAAAGCAGTGTGTGTGGTATAAAGCAGTGTGTGTGGTATAAAGCAGTGTGTGTGTGGTATAAAGCAGTGTGTGTGTGGAATAAAGCAGTGTGTGTGTGGTATAAAGCAGTGTGTGTGTGGTATAAAGCAGTGTGTGTGTGGTATAAAGCAGTGTGTGTGGTATAAAGCAGTGTGTGTGGTATAAAGCAGTGTGTGTGTGGTATAAAGCAGTGTGTGTGGTATAAAGCAGTGTGTGTGGTATAAAGCAGTGTGTGTGTGTGGTATAAAGCAGTGTGTGTGTGGTATAATGCAGTGTGTGTGGTATAAAGCAGTGTGTGTGTGGTATAAAGCAGTGTGTGTGTGTGGTATAAAGCAGTGTGTGTGGTATAAAGCAGTGTGTGTGTGGTATAAAGCAGTGTGTGTGGTATAAAGCAGTGTGTGTGTGGTATAAAGCAGTGTGTGTGTGGTATAAAGCAGTGTGTGTGTGGTATAATGCAGTGTGTGTGGTATAAAGCAGTGTGTGTGTGGTATAAAGCAGTGTGTGTGTGGTATAAAGCAGTGTGTGTGTGGTATAAAGCAGTGTGTGTGGTATAAAGCAGTGTGTGTGGTATAAAGCAGTGTGTGTGGTATAAAGCAGTGTGTGTGGTATAAAGCAGTGTGTGTGTGTGGTATAAAGCAGTGTGTGTGTGGTATAAAGCAGTGTGTGTGTGGTAAAAAGCAGTGTGTGTGTGGTATAAAGCAGTGTGTGTGTGGTATAAAGCAGTGTGTGTGGTATAAAGCAGTGTGTGTGTGGTATAAAGCAGTGTGTGTGGTATAAAGCAGTGTGTGTGGTATAAAGCAGTGTGTGTGGTATAAAGCAGTGTGTGTGTGGTATAAAGCAGTGTGTGTGGTATAAAGCAGTGTGTGTGGTATAAAGCAGTGTGTGTGGTATAAAGCAGTGTGTGTGTGGTATAAAGCAGTGTGTGTGGTATAAAGCAGTGTGTGTGTGATATAAAACAGTGTGTGTGTGTTATAAAGCAGTGTGTGTGGTATAAAGCAGTGTGTGTGTGGTATAAAGCAGTGTGTGTGTGGTATAAAGCAGTGTGTGTGGTATAAAGCAGTGTGTGTGGTATAAAGCAGTGTGTGTGGTATAAAGCAGTGTGTGTGGTATAAAGCAGTGTGTGTGGTATAAAGCAGTGTGTGTGTGGTATAAAGCAGTGTGTGTGTGGTATAAAGCAGTGTGTGTGTGGTATAAAGCAGTGTGTGTGTGTGGTATAAAGCAGTGTGTGTGGTATAAAGCAGTGTGTGTGTGGTATAAAGCAGTGTGTGTGGTATAAAGCAGTGTGTGTGTGGTATAAAGCAGTGTGTGTGTGGTATAAAGCAGTGTGTGTGTGGTATAAAGCAGTGTGTGTGTGGTATAAAGCAGTGTGTGTGGTATAAAGCAGTGTGTGTGGTATAAAGCAGTGTGTGTGTGGTATAAAGCAGTGTGTGTGGTATAAAGCAGTGTGTGTGGTATAAAGCAGTGTGTGTGGTATAAAGCAGTGTGTATGTGGTATAAAGCAGTGTGTGTGGTATAAAGCAGTGTGTGTGGTATAAAGCAGTGTGTGTGGTATAAAGCAGTGTGTGTGGTATAAAGCAGTGTGTGTGTGGAATAAAGCAGTGTGTGTGTGGTATAAAGCAGTGTGTGTGTGGTATAAAGCAGTGTGTGTGTGGTATAAAGCAGTGTGTGTGGTATAAAGCAGTGTGTGTGGTATAAAGCAGTGTGTGTGTGGTATAAAGCAGTGTGTGTGTGGTATAAAGCAGTGTGTGTGGTATAAAGCAGTGTGTGTGGTATAAAGCAGTGTGTGTGTGTGGTATAAAGCAGTGTGTGTGGTATAAAGCAGTGTGTGTGGTATAAAGCAGTGTGTGTGTGGTATAAAGCAGTGTGTGTGTGGTATAAAGCAGTGTGTGTGGTATAAAGCAGTGTGTGTGTGGTATAAAGCAGTGTGTGTGGTATAAAGCAGTGTGTGTGTGGTATAATGCAGTGTGTGTGGTATAAAGCAGTGTGTGTGTGGTATAAAGCAGTGTGTGTGGTATAAAGCAGTGTGTGTGGTATAAAGCAGTGTGTGTGGTATAAAGCAGTGTGTGTGTGGTATAAAGCAGTGTGTGTGTGGTATAAAGCAGTGTGTGTGTGGTATAAAGCAGTGTGTGTGTGGTATAAAGCAGTGTGTGTGTGGTATAAAGCAGTGTGTGTGGTATAAAGCAGTGTGTGTGGTATAAAGCAGAGTGTGTGGTATAAAGCAGTGTGTGTGGTATAAAGCAGTGTGTGTGGTATAAAGCAGTGTGTGTGTGGTATAAAGCAGTGTGTGTGGTATAAAGCAGTGTGTGTGGTATAAAGCAGTGTGTGTGTGGTATAAAGCAGTGTGTGTGGTATAAAGCAGTGTGTGTGGTATAAAGCAGGAGGTGTGTGGTATAAAGCAGTGTGTGTGTGGTATAAAGCAGTGTGTGTGGTATAAAGCAGTGTGTGTGGTATAAAGCAGTGTGTATGTGGTATAAAGCAGTGTGTGTGGTATAAAGCAGTGTGTGTGGTATAAAGCAGTGTGTGTGGTATAAAGCAGTGTGTGTGTGGAATAAAGCAGTGTGTGTGTGGTATAAAGCAGTGTGTGTGTGGTATAAAGCAGTGTGTGTGTGGTATAAAGCAGTGTGTGTGTGGTATAAAGCAGTGTGTGTGTGGTATAAAGCAGTGTGTGTGGTATAAAGCAGTGTGTGTGGTATAAAGCAGTGTGTGTGTGGTATAAAGCAGTGTGTGTGGTATAAAGCAGTGTGTGTGGTATAAAGCAGTGTGTGTGGTATAAAGCAGTGTGTGTGTGGTATAAAGCAGTGTGTGTGTGGTATAAAGCAGTGTGTGTGGTATAAAGCAGTGTGTGTGTGGTATAAAGCAGTGTGTGTGTGGTATAAAGCAGTGTGTGTGTGGTATAAAGCAGTGTGTGTGGTATAAAGCAGTGTGTGTGTGGTATAAAGCAGTGTGTGTGGTATAAAGCAGTGTGTGTGTGTGGTATAAAGCAGTGTGTGTGTGGTATAAAGCAGTGTGTGTGGTATAAAGCAGTGTGTGTGTGGTATAAAGCAGTGTGTGTGTGGTATAAAGCAGTGTGTGTGGTATAAAGCAGTGTGTGTGGTATAAAGCAGTGTGTGTGGTATAAAGCAGTGTGTGTGGTATAAAGCAGTGTGTGTGGTATAAAGCAGTGTGTGTGGTATAAAGCAGTGTGTATGTGGTATAAAGCAGTGTGTATGTGGTATAAAGCAGTGTGTGTGGTATAAAGCAGTGTGTGTGGTATAAAGCAGTGTGTGTGGTATAAAGCAGTGTGTGTGGTATAAAGCAGTGTGTGTGTGGTATAAAGCAGTGTGTGTGTGGAATAAAGCAGTGTGTGTGTGGTATAAAGCAGTGTGTGTGTGGTATAAAGCAGTGTGTGTGTGGTATAAAGCAGTGTGTGTGGTATAAAGCAGTGTGTGTGGTATAAAGCAGTGTGTGTGTGGTATAAAGCAGTGTGTGTGGTATAAAGCAGTGTGTGTGGTATAAAGCAGTGTGTGTGTGTGGTATAAAGCAGTGTGTGTGTGGTATAATGCAGTGTGTGTGGTATAAAGCAGTGTGTGTGTGGTATAAAGCAGTGTGTGTGTGTGGTATAAAGCAGTGTGTGTGGTATAAAGCAGTGTGTGTGTGGTATAAAGCAGTGTGTGTGGTATAAAGCAGTGTGTGTGTGGTATAAAGCAGTGTGTGTGTGGTATAAAGCAGTGTGTGTGTGGTATAATGCAGTGTGTGTGGTATAAAGCAGTGTGTGTGTGGTATAAAGCAGTGTGTGTGTGGTATAAAGCAGTGTGTGTGTGGTATAAAGCAGTGTGTGTGGTATAAAGCAGTGTGTGTGGTATAAAGCAGTGTGTGTGGTATAAAGCAGTGTGTGTGTGGTATAAAGCAGTGTGTGTGTGTGGTATAAAGCAGTGTGTGTGTGGTATAAAGCAGTGTGTGTGTGGTAAAAAGCAGTGTGTGTGTGGTATAAAGCAGTGTGTGTGTGGTATAAAGCAGTGTGTGTGGTATAAAGCAGTGTGTGTGTGGTATAAAGCAGTGTGTGTGGTATAAAGCAGTGTGTGTGGTATAAAGCAGTGTGTGTGGTATAAAGCAGTGTGTGTGTGGTATAAAGCAGTGTGTGTGGTATAAAGCAGTGTGTGTGTGGTATAAAGCAGTGTGTGTGTGGTATAAAGCAGTGTGTGTGTGTGGTATAAAGCAGTGTGTGTGGTATAAAGCAGTGTGTGTGTGATATAAAACAGTGTGTGTGTGTTATAAAGCAGTGTGTGTGGTATAAAGCAGTGTGTGTGTGGTATAAAGCAGTGTGTGTGTGGTATAAAGCAGTGTGTGTGGTATAAAGCAGTGTGTGTGGTATAAAGCAGTGTGTGTGGTATAAAGCAGTGTGTGTGGTATAAAGCAGTGTGTGTGGTATAAAGCAGTGTGTGTGTGGTATAAAGCAGTGTGTGTGTGGTATAAAGCAGTGTGTGTGTGGTATAAAGCAGTGTGAGTGTGGTATAAAGCAGTGTGTGTGGTATAAAGCAGTGTGTGTGTGGTATAAAGCAGTGTGTGTGGTATAAAGCAGTGTGTGTGTGGTATAAAGCAGTGTGTGTGTGGTATAAAGCAGTGTGTGTGTGGTATAAAGCAGTGTGTGTGTGGTATAAAGCAGTGTGTGTGGTATAAAGCAGTGTGTGTGGTATAAAGCAGTGTGTGTGTGGTATAAAGCAGTGTGTGTGGTATAAAGCAGTGTGTGTGGTATAAAGCAGTGTGTGTGGTATAAAGCAGTGTGTATGTGGTATAAAGCAGTGTGTGTGGTATAAAGCAGTGTGTGTGGTATAAAGCAGTGTGTGTGGTATAAAGCAGTGTGTGTGGTATAAAGCAGTGTGTGTGTGGAATAAAGCAGTGTGTGTGTGGTATAAAGCAGTGTGTGTGTGGTATAAAGCAGTGTGTGTGTGGTATAAAGCAGTGTGTGTGGTATAAAGCAGTGTGTGTGGTATAAAGCAGTGTGTGTGTGGTATAAAGCAGTGTGTGTGTGGTATAAAGCAGTGTGTGTGGTATAAAGCAGTGTGTGTGGTATAAAGCAGTGTGTGTGTGTGGTATAAAGCAGTGTGTGTGGTATAAAGCAGTGTGTGTGGTATAAAGCAGTGTGTGTGTGGTATAAAGCAGTGTGTGTGTGGTATAAAGCAGTGTGTGTGGTATAAAGCAGTGTGTGTGTGGTATAAAGCAGTGTGTGTGGTATAAAGCAGTGTGTGTGTGGTATAATGCAGTGTGTGTGGTATAAAGCAGTGTGTGTGTGTGGTATAAAGCAGTGTGTGTGGTATAAAGCAGTGTGTGTGGTATAAAGCAGTGTGTGTGGTATAAAGCAGTGTGTGTGTGGTATAAAGCAGTGTGTGTGTGGTATAAAGCAGTGTGTGTGTGGTATAAAGCAGTGTGTGTGTGGTATAAAGCAGTGTGTGTGTGGTATAAAGCAGTGTGTGTGTGGTATAAAGCAGTGTGTGTGGTATAAAGCAGTGTGTGTGGTATAAAGCAGAGTGTGTGGTATAAAGCAGTGTGTGTGGTATAAAGCAGTGTGTGTGGTATAAAGCAGTGTGTGTGTGGTATAAAGCAGTGTGTGTGGTATAAAGCAGTGTGTGTGGTATAAAGCAGTGTGTGTGTGGTATAAAGCCGTGTGTGTGGTATAAAGCAGTGTGTGTGGTATAAAGCAGGAGGTGTGTGGTATAAAGCAGTGTGTGTGTGGTATAAAGCAGTGTGTGTGGTATAAAGCAGTGTGTGTTTGGTATAAAGCAGTGTGTGTGGTATAAAGCAGTGTGTGTGGTATAAAGCAGTGTGTATGTGGTATAAAGCAGTGTGTGTGGTATAAAGCAGTGTGTGTGGTATAAAGCAGTGTGTGTGGTATAAAGCAGTGTGTGTGTGGAATAAAGCAGTGTGTGTGTGGTATAAAGCAGTGTGTGTGTGGTATAAAGCAGTGTGTGTGTGGTATAAAGCAGTGTGTGTGTGGTATAAAGCAGTGTGTGTGTGGTATAAAGCAGTGTGTGTGGTATAAAGCAGTGTGTGTGGTATAAAGCAGTGTGTGTGTGGTATAAAGCAGTGTGTGTGTGGTATAAAGCAGTGTGTGTGTGGTATAAAGCAGTGTGTGTGTGGTATAAAGCAGTGTGTGTGTGGTATAAAGCAGTGTGTGTGGTATAAAGCAGTGTGTGTGGTATAAAGCAGTGTGTGTGTGGTATAAAGCAGTGTGTGTGGTATAAAGCAGTGTGTGTGGTATAAAGCAGTGTGTGTGGTATAAAGCAGTGTGTGTGTGGTATAAAGCAGTGTGTGTGTGGTATAAAGCAGTGTGTGTGGTATAAAGCAGTGTGTGTGTGGTATAAAGCAGTGTGTGTGTGGTATAAAGCAGTGTGTGTGTGGTATAAAGCAGTGTGTGTGGTATAAAGCAGTGTGTGTGTGGTATAAAGCAGTGTGTGTGGTATAAAGCAGTGTGTGTGTGGTATAAAGCAGTGTGTGTGTGGTATAAAGCAGTGTGTGTGTGGTATAAAGCAGTGTGTGTGTCGTATAAAGCAGTGTGTGTGTGGTATAAAGCAGTGTGTGTGGTATAAAGCAGTGTGTGTGGTATAAAGCAGTGTGTGTGTGGTATAAAGCAGTGTGTGTGTGGTATAAAGCAGTGTGTGTGGTATAAAGCAGTGTGTGTGGTATAAAGCAGTGTGTGTGGTATAAAGCAGTGTGTATGTGGTATAAAGCAGTGTGTATGTGGTATAAAGCAGTGTGTGTGGTATAAAGCAGTGTGTGTGGTATAAAGCAGTGTGTGTGGTATAAAGCAGTGTGTGTGTGGTATAAAGCAGTGTGTGTGTGGAATAAAGCAGTGTGTGTGTGGTATAAAGCAGTGTGTGTGTGGTATAAAGCAGTGTGTGTGTGGTATAAAGCAGTGTGTGTGGTATAAAGCAGTGTGTGTGGTATAAAGCAGTGTGTGTGTGGTATAAAGCAGTGTGTGTGGTATAAAGCAGTGTGTGTGTGTGGTATAAAGCAGTGTGTGTGTGTGGTATAAAGCAGTGTGTGTGTGGTATAATGCAGTGTGTGTGGTATAAAGCAGTGTGTGTGTGGTATAAAGCAGTGTGTGTGTGTGGTATAAAGCAGTGTGTGTGGTATAAAGCAGTGTGTGTGTGGTATAAAGCAGTGTGTGTGGTATAAAGCAGTGTGTGTGTGGTATAAAGCAGTGTGTGTGTGGTATAAAGCAGTGTGTGTGTGGTATAATGCAGTGTGTGTGGTATAAAGCAGTGTGTGTGTGGTATAAAGCAGTGTGTGTGTGGTATAAAGCAGTGTGTGTGTGGTATAAAGCAGTGTGTGTGGTATAAAGCAGTGTGTGTGGTATAAAGCAGTGTGTGTGGTATAAAGCAGTGTGTGTGTGGTATAAAGCAGTGTGTGTGTGGTATAAAGCAGTGTGTGTGTGGTAAAAAGCAGTGTGTGTGTGGTATAAAGCAGTGTGTGTGTGATATAAAGCAGTGTGTGTGTGTTATAAAGCAGTGTGTGTGTGGTATAAAGCAGTGTGTGTGGTATAAAGCAGTGTGTGTGGTATAAAGCAGTGTGTGTGGTATAAAGCAGTGTGTGTGGTATAAAGCAGTGTGTGTGGTATAAAGCAGTGTGTGTGGTATAAAGCAGTGTGTGTGGTATAAAGCAGTGTGTGTGTGGTATAAAGCAGTGTGTGTGTGGTATAAAGCAGTGTGTGTGTGGTATAAAGCAGTGTGTGTGGTATAAAGCAGTGTGTGTGTGGTATAAAGCAGTGTGTGTGTGGTATAAAGCAGTGTGTGTGTGGTATAAAGCAGTGTGTGTGTGGTATAAAGCAGTGTGTGTGGTATAAAGCAGTGTGTGTGGTATAAAGCAGTGTGTGTGGTATAAAGCAGTGTGTGTGTGGTATAAAGCAGTGTGTGTGGTATAAAGCAGTGTGTGTGGTATAAAGCAGTGTGTGTGGTATAAAGCAGTGTGTATGTGGTATAAAGCAGTGTGTGTGGTATAAAGCAGTGTGTGTGGTATAAAGCAGTGTGTGTGGTATAAAGCAGTGTGTGTGGTATAAAGCAGTGTGTGTGTGGAATAAAGCAGTGTGTGTGTGGTATAAAGCAGTGTGTGTGTGGTATAAAGCAGTGTGTGTGTGGCATAAAGCAGTGTGTGTGGTATAAAGCAGTGTGTGTGGTATAAAGCAGTGTGTGTGGTATAAAGCAGTGTGTGTGGTATAAAGCAGTGTGTGTGTGGTATAAAGCAGTGTGTGTGGTATAAAGCAGTGTGTGTGGTATAAAGCAGTGTGTGTGGTATAAAGCAGTGTGTATGTGGTATAAAGCAGTGTGTATGTGGTATAAAGCAGTGTGTGTGGTATAAAGCAGTGTGTGTGGTATAAAGCAGTGTGTGTGGTATAAAGCAGTGTGTGTGTGGTATAAAGCAGTGTGTGTGTGTGGAATAAAGCAGTGTGTGTGTGGTATAAAGCAGTGTGTGTGTGGTATAAAGCAGTGTGTGTGTGGTATAAAGCAGTGTGTGTGGTATAAAGCAGTGTGTGTGGTATAAAGCAGTGTGTGTGTGGTATAAAGCAGTGTGTGTGGTATAAAGCAGTGTGTGTGGTATAAAGCAGTGTGTGTGTGTGGTATAAAGCAGTGTGTGTGTGGTATAATGCAGTGTGTGTGGTATAAAGCAGTGTGTGTGTGGTATAAAGCAGTGTGTGTGTGTGGTATAAAGCAGTGTGTGTGGTATAAAGCAGTGTGTGTGTGGTATAAAGCAGTGTGTGTGGTATAAAGCAGTGTGTGTGTGGTATAAAGCAGTGTGTGTGTGGTATAAAGCAGTGTGTGTGTGGTATAATGCAGTGTGTGTGGTATAAAGCAGTGTGTGTGTGGTATAAAGCAGTGTGTGTGTGGTATAAAGCAGTGTGTGTGTGGTATAAAGCAGTGTGTGTGGTATAAAGCAGTGTGTGTGGTATAAAGCAGTGTGTGTGGTATAAAGCAGTGTGTGTGTGGTAAAAAGCAGTGTGTGTGTGGTATAAAGCAGTGTGTGTGTGGTATAAAGCAGTGTGTGTGTGGTATAAAGCAGTGTGTGTGGTATAAAGCAGTGTGTGTGTGGTATAAAGCAGTGTGTGTGGTATAAAGCAGTGTGTGTGGTATAAAGCAGTGTGTGTGGTATAAAGCAGTGTGTGTGGTATAAAGCAGTGTGTGTGGTATAAAGCAGTGTGTGTGGTATAAAGCAGTGTGTGTGGTATAAAGCAGTGTGTGTGTGATATAAAGCAGTGTGTGTGTGATATAAAGCAGTGTGTGTGTGTTATAAAGCAGTGTGTGTGGTATAAAGCAGTGTGTGTGGTATAAAGCAGTGTGTGTGTGGTATAAAGCAGTGTGTGTGGTATAAAGCAGTGTGTGTGGTATAAAGCAGTGTGTGTGGTATAAAGCAGTGTGTGTGGTATAAAGCAGTGTGTGTGGTATAAAGCAGTGTGTGTGTGGTATAAAGCAGTGTGTGTGTGGTATAAAGCAGTGTGTGTGTGGTATAAAGCAGTGTGTGTGTGGTATAAAGCAGTGTGTGTGTGGTATAAAGCAGTGTGTGTGGTATAAAGCAGTGTGTGTGTGGTATAAAGCAGTGTGTGTGGTATAAAGCAGTGTGTGTGTGGTATAAAGCAGTGTGTGTGTGGTATAAAGCAGTGTGTGTGTGGTATAAAGCAGTGTGTGTGTGGTATAAAGCAGTGTGTGTGGTATAAAGCAGTGTGTGTGGTATAAAGC